>NC_137829.1:27512789-27680289 GCF_963921795.1 Nannobrachium achirus
AGTGTTGTGTTGAATCCATGTTAATGTGTATTTCCAGACATTTAACCACTTAAACCCTCAATACTTTCACTCTGTACTTGGTCTGCTCTTTTTGCCCTCTACACAACACTCTCAGTGCAAGGTGTTGTGAGCTTGACGATCTGCCAATCTTTGGCTAAAGTTCTCCTCAGAATAGCGATGCTAGGGTTCAAGTGGTTAATGTATGTGTCCTTTCACACAAATATTATTTGGCGGCCCCACTGTAGTAACTCTGCAGACCCCTAGGGGTACCGGACCCCCTGTTAAAGACCCCTGCTCTAGTAAAACGGACCAGAGTTTTTTCCTGTCTACACACCAAATCTCTTTGCCAAAAATAGCTGATCTACAAGTAGATCTGCTATTTGTGGCGAATGTTTAGAATATCTTTGATTTTCAAAGATATTCTAAATAGCAGATCTACAAGCTCACAATGCATCGCATTGCGAGATGCTGTTGTACAACAAGTATAAAACATGGTTTAAAGGACAACTCCAGACTAAATAACATCTAGGGTCATTTTCCTACTTATATTGATCCAAAATGACTGTCCATGGGGTCTATTAGGCTGAAATGCCCCTGTCGTCCAGTTTCCCAAGCAGAACCCAACAGCCCTCATAGCATAGAGTGGAGCCCATAAGCCTATCACTTTTACGCTATTTTGTTGTTGTTATGTGTTTTGCCAAGTCCTGTAAAAGACATGCTGTGATTGGCCAGTACAGTCACTTTGAATGGCAGTTGTGCAGATTGCTCACCCCAAAACATGATTTATGAGAATGTGACGGCTCGTCTTTTTGGACAACCAAGGCATGGATGTGTTTGTATTGACAACTAGTAACACATTCATGAGAAAAGAAAAAACAACAACACAACAAATAGTGTAAAAGCGATAGGCTTATGGGCTCCACTCTAAGCTATGAGAGCTGCATGGGGTGTCTGCTAGGGAAACTGGACGACAGGGGCATTTCTGCCCAATAGACCCCATAAACGGTCATTTGGGATCAATATAAGCAGGACAATTAGCTTAGATATTAAGTACTGCGAAGTTATCCTTTAAAGTGGTAATAATGAATGAAAAAGGTAAATCAGGTTGATTTGGTTAATTACTGATGATGTAAAGTTGGGCATATTCCCTCAATCATATTGGCCAATCAAATTAATTTATTGCAGTACTGAAAGGGTCAGGTATCAACATATAACCTGACCCTTTCAGTACAGTAACTGCAATAAATTAATTTGATTGGCTAAAGCCTAATATGGGGGGAGGGACGGAGTTGAGCGTGCATCATTATTCTGAATCTACACAACAGACAGCTGACCGCAGTGAAAATGCGGAAATTCTAACTAGCAGTTGCAGGTGTAAAAATGAAATAGATTCTGCAACTTCATGGCATATTTACCGCAAAGAAATGACAAGTCTTCTACAAACAGGCTGTCAGAGATTAGTATCGAGGGTCTAACTTTCTCCTCCCGTGCTCTGGAACACTTTTAGCGGCCATGTCCTGCCGTCTAATCCACTGGAAGCACCGGAACGATCCTGCAGTAGTTGACTGTTCAGCCCCCGCTCATATACACTGTGTATGTGTGTGTGTGTGTGTGTGTGTGTGTGTGTGTGTGTGTGTGTGTGTGTGTGTGTGTGTGTGGTGACAAAAATAGCCGAGCTACAAAGCTCACAAGTCGCAACGTGTCGCCGACACGACGTGATGTGAGCTTGAAAATCGGCTATTTTCTATGTGCGCGGCAACGTGCGACGAAGTAAACTTCACTACTACGCAATCAATCTGTGAAATGGTGCCGCCCCATTTTGTTGTTAAAACACGTGACCTACTGTCTCATAATGTTCATTTTCAGGGCGTGAAATCACAGCTTTAAGTGATTAATCAGACTAATTGATTTATAAAAAAAAATAAAAAAAACACACACATTGATCCAGTTATACATATAAATAATGTTCACGCCCCAAAAGCGCTTCTCAATTATTTAGTTATTTGAAAAACGAATCTAAAAAAGCAGTTTCCATTTCACTCTGCTTGTAGCGACACGTGACGTGTACTCCTCATCCATCTTTCTACATATACTGCTACAAGAGCCAATCAAGAATATGTTTCTCTGGCACTGAAAGACAATCAATTAACCATGCAATTAATGAGCCAATTATGTAAAGTACATCCATCCACAATTTACTAAAACAGCCTATTGTGGTTATCCGACCATTGTTTGCGGGGTCGCTTGGAAGAGTAGACAGCTTTGTCCATGTGCTAGCTAGCCTATATTCTCATGACACGATGAGTTACACGTTTGAAGCCTGACCCCAGCAGTCAACAGGAAATGGGTGACATAGCTCCACTCCCCTGAGGGCAGTGGTGTAAAGTAACTAAGTACATTTACTTAAGTACTGTACTTAAGTACAATTTTGAGGTATCTGTACTTTCCTTGAGTAATTCCAATTTCCAATACTTGTACTTCTACTCCACTACATCTCGGATCCAAATAAAACTCCACTACATTTATTTGAACACTTATACATTAAGCACTTAAGCCCTATATGCATTTTGGCCCTCGCGATGCATTGTGAGCTTGTAGATCGGCTAATTTAAAAGAAATCATGTAAATTTTAAAACTTGTATTTCACACGTTTAACCCACATTCTGCACATGTCACATGTCTAACCCACATTCTGCATAATGTGTACTTTGTACTTTAAGTACATTTTGATACCAATACTTTTGTTCTTTTACTTAAGTAAATGTTTAAATTCTGGACTTTTGTTTTTAAGGGTGCCCTCACACCAAAATACCTATGAGAGTGGAAGGGAGCGTTTTTTGCAGAAATCCTCTGCTGGCATGAAACCGCTTCACTCTCATTGAAATGCATTGGTGGAACGCGGATTCCACTCTCATAGGTACTTTGGTGTGAGGGCACCCTAACAGAGTAATTCTGCATTGCAGTAGTACTTTTACTTACTTTTATTACTTTACTTTTTTCCGCCACTGCCTGAGGGCAGGAAGTGGCTATAATCCTGTGAGCTTTGAACTCTCTGCCATGTTACTTGAGCAGCGCATGCATGCATGCCACCGTGGAACTGGACTACTTACTGGAGAGCCAGTGAAGACACTCACGTCACATTATGTCGGTTACTGTGCTTCTGAAGAGGCCAGGCTTTACATTCCCCACTGATATTCTGCACGTCAGTGCCATAGGATACTAAGGAAACACTGTGTGGCCTCTGATATGTTTTCACCTTAATTTTGTTTAACATCAAAAGAAATAACTCAAGAAAAGATCAAGCGCAACTGACTGGTGTTTATATAGTATAAATGCAGGTTGCCTCCTGAGGTTGCTGTTGAAACTGAAAGCTCCTTCCAGCTATTGCAGCCAATTTAAACCAGCAACTAAGGCAAGCGCACACGCACACACACACACACACACACACACACACACACACACACACACACACACACACACAAGGACTAAAACGCCTCTGCTGGCGATACAGAGCAAAATCACAGACTCGTGCACACAGACACCTTTCATCATCATCATTAAGAGTTTTCAAATGTTGGCCTTGCACTATGAAATATTCACGCTCCTACATTATTGATGTTTATTCGACTAAAACACACCCACTGTCTTTCATGATCACTATGGTAACAGGTATGCATGCACAAGGAAGAAAGTAGTGGAGAGAGATGGAGGGAACGCAGAATAAGAGGCCGCGATGCTCTTCTAAGCTGAGGAGGCCTCACAGGAGCCACAGGAGCCACGTGCTGCAGGTTCCTTCTCTTCATATCATTGTGAAGCAGAATTCACCAAGCATTGCATTGTTCACCCAGACGCCCATTAATAGAGCTAGGTTTAGAACGTTAGTTTTGCCCTTCCGATGATGTGCTGTTGCAATAGTAATCCCACCAGTGTTGCATTGCTGATTCAATGTTTGTGGGTACACGGTTTTCATGACGGCACCCGCAAGTCGCCTAACACCTACTATACAGGTCTATTGATATGCATACAGGCTTGTTTCTTTGTTAAAACACCCTGTTGTGACACTAAAGCATTGTTGAGGTGTGAACTTGTTTTTTTTTGCATCAATGCATGTCTGTTTGCGTGAGAGGCGTGACCCCTGCTCAGAAAAGATATGGGGCGGCAACTACCCGCCTGACCGGACTAATGCAACACTGAATCTCACTCAGTATGAGAGGAACCGCAGGTTCAGACATTTGCTGAGAAGGAGCTGACTTTGATCTGCCCATGAATACACATATCTACTGTGAACTTTAATCTCTGCGGTCCTCCTGTTCTGAGGATCTGTTCAACAGCAGCCAAAGACAACACAACCTGAACCAGCTTCTAAGGACAGATTTCACAGTTCTCTGTGGGCTACCGAAAGCGAGTTGATCAGCTGCACATTGGTAACTTGTGCAGTACGATAGACTACAGTGAGTGAACGTACAGTATGAATCTCCCTTTTGCCTAGCAGCGCGCCAACATATTATTCACTGCACTTCTAACTGGAGGGAAAATAAAAGGAGAACTTTCAAGTCCATGATGCTTTTTCGTTTAGTTTTCTGCTTTATTTTGACAGTGACGGTGAGGTACAGGGAGGAAAGGTGGACATAGAGCAGAGGAATGACACACAGCAAACAGTCTGGCCACCGGCAGGGAGTCACACACTGAAGACGGCATTTTGCGACCATTTGGTATGCGGATGTGCCATTCAGCTATTGTGCTGAACGGTTTAGCGCTCTGGTTCCCAAACACTGGGTCGGGACCCATTTGTGAGTCACAGACACATTTTTATGGGTCCCTTAATTTTTGGTTTCCTACATTTTGTTTTTGAAATATTCTTATTTCAAAACATCTTCAAAAAACATTCCCCAAAAGATTTTTATGGATGAAAAAATATATGTATTTTTCAGAAATTCCATGAATGAGAAAAGAAATGTTTAAGAAGTAGTGAAAATAGCCCATCTACAAGCTCTGAAGCTCATAACACGGCGTGAGGCGAAGCGAAGCGTTGTGAGCTTGTAGATCTGCTGTTTTCACTAGTTTGGACTTTGGATCAAAGGCAAACGTCTAATTTCTCATTTGGGTCTCGAGCTAAAACGTTGGTGAACCACTGGTTTAGGGCAAAAAGTTAATGTTTTTTTTTGTGAGCACTATTTTGGAATGTCTGATTTCATTGTGTGCTTGTTATTTGGAACCCCCTCAATAGCCTCAAGGACACTTTGAGACCCACTGGTGTAGCAGAGCGTTTCCAGTGAACCAACATGCACAATATCAGAACCCTGACTCTGTTTGACCAGAATGGAACAGAGCCTTCATTAGTATCATGTTAAAACCTGTGAAGGAAGTAAGGAAGAGACCCAATTTCTTTCCAATTTGGCTGCAGTGCATAGAGCCTACTGAGGCTGTCTCTGGGCCGCGTGAATCAAAACACCATCCCAGTTCCAACAACCAAGGGCGGAGCGCTTCTTTTTGGTGGAGACGATGGAGGCGCGCAGTCTCAGGCGACCATGAGCCACGTGAGACACTGTCGAGCGAGCGGTAGCGAGCGAGTCGCAGTGTCGAGCGTTGCGACGGTCGCATGAGCCGACTCAGCGTCGTTACCGAGTTATGTGCCGTTATGGACAGAATAGTAAATCTCGCCCTCCCCCGACTTTCGGCACCCTCGCGCGGTCCAGGCGAACACAACGGAGCACTCCCTTCCTCCGGTTCAGCCAATCACAAGCTTCCACTGCTGGAAGTGCAATGGTGTTTTGATACACGCCTCTGGGCCTGATCTGTTGCTGCAAGCCTGAATCCCACGCCGTCATCGCCATCGGTTCATATGTAGCCTCATCCAAGCTTCCATTAACCTGTCCTGCCCCTACTGTGCACTCATAGAAGAAGGCATGTTCCACAGGAGCAGCATTCTATTGAGAGTTTTACACATGAACGTATGTGAGAGAGGCTGACAAAGGCACAGCTCAGCTCTTCGCTCCTGAAATAGGTAGAAATATAATTTGTTTGGGCAGAAACCTTGTATGTCCAAAACTGTTACTTTTCATGAAATGTTCCAATGTTGTTATGATTTAGGTCACAAGCTTTTGTTAATACTTTTCACTGGTCAAATATTCATAAAACCCACAGACAGACATAACCATATTCACTATACAAATCCTTCCAAATTAGCAGATCTACAAGCTCACAACACAGCACAAATCACAACAAGACAGGTTTTGAGCTTGCAGATTGGCCATTTTCAGTATTATGCAACACTCTTACACAACGATGTAAAGGCATTCATTTACAAAACAAAACATAAAAAGTTGAACTATGGAGATAAAAGGTTTCTGGCCGATAGCATCAAGATGGCACATGCTATTTTCCTTGGAGGATTCTTTATGATTAATGGCCCTGGCTCAAGTGGGAACTGACTTCTGATCTGCCAATGATGATGGCTGAGCTGAGCTCTCCTGTGCCGTTGTTATAACAGCACTGCCAACATTGCAGAGCTCTGGAATCAAACACATTCCTTTCTGTGATCTCCCTGTGATCAGGGGCGGCAGTGGCTCAGGGGTAGAGTGGCCGTTGGCACTTGTGAACTGGAAGGTTCCCAGTTCGATCCCAGGCTCCCCCAGAGTTAGTGTCGAAGTGTCCTTGAGCAAGACGCTGAACCCTAATTGCTTCTGACGAGCAGGATTCGGAGTCCCTATGGTTGGGAGATGCGCTTTTTCAGAGTACCTAAAGGCACATCAAATTCATTGCCAAACCATAATAAATATATTGCTCATTTTATATTCAATAAAAATATATTCTATCCATTAATGAGTTGTCCTGACTGAAATAAGAAAAGAACATATGCTCCTTTTTTAAAATGTCATATTTGACACCCAAGCTACATGCAGCTTCAATATCTCCAGCCTCATTACAGGACACTGGGCTGCGGGCAGCACAAAGAAAAACACATTGTCATTTGGCACCAAGGGGGAGGAGTTCTATAAATAGCCATAATAACAGAGGGGAAACCTGCAAACCCAGGAGGTGTGAGGGCGGCTGCCACGGATACTAAAAACTCCCAGGGATTCAGCATGGTGGCGATGTGGGTGGGGTATTGCTAGCTCTGGTCCATAGCGTTAAAAGGGGTTCTGTTGACACTATGGGACCCATGAGCCCTTGTGCACACACCCCAGGCTGCACAGCCTATTGTCTTTACTCTTTAGTAAAAAAAAAAAAAGAAATCACACCTGTGGTATCAAACATGACACACGTACATATCTCCTTGTATGGGTCGTTCTGTCTGTGACGGAACTCCATACATGGAGTTCCGCGGACACTCATACGGACACTCATATGGACACTGACATCAGTTATCTCCATACATGGAGTTCTGTGATCTAACGGCATACATACACACAAAGTCAGACGTAGGAGCGGTTAGCACCACTCAGAAATTCTAGTCGCTACTCAAGTCGCTAAAATATTTCACCAGAAGTTTTAGTTACTCCACGCCCTCTACAGATCTCGTCAATAGAAGAATTCCATTGACCAGATTTCGCCTTATGGTGAAATATTTTAGACATGAGGTGTGGGGATCTGAGTGTTCACACTAAGGAAAGCAGTCTTCCAACATCTTAAAACCGTCTTTGTTTTGGTGAGTAGCGAAAGAGTATTTTTTACAAACGAGAGGCTGTGCAACCCCAGTGCAAGGGCTCATCTGTCCCATAGCGTTAAGGAGAACTTGTAACGCTATGGTCCAGAGCTAGGGTATTGGCCACTGTGTCTGTGCCCGAGTGGATAAATGCCAGGCCCAGGATGGATCACATAAAACAAAAACAGGGGCGGAGGGCAGATGCGTCTGTGTGACTTTAGATACCAACTTCAATGGCAGTCCCGGCAGTTTTGAGAATACTGTAAGAAACAGCAATGCAAACGAGGGCAGGCAAAGCAGTTCACACACACAGAACCTGCCATATGTGCTAGTGCTACTGTAGCCTAAAGCGTGTGAGTCTGACTATGCATTCGTACTGAAACACTCGCACAGCAAAAACGTCCACCCGGTTCTCCCAGACATAGCTTAATCTATAATGCATGATGCATCAACTGATATAGACCTAGCCAGGGCAGGGCGTGACCTGTCATGGTGGTCCCAAAGTCTCTTTGGGTTGGCTCTGGCCCACATAAAGTACCATACCGGAAGTCTGGCAGATTTACCCCCTGTCTGTCTCAGAGTATACTTGACATTTACGACTGTTCATTTTAAAAGATAAGAAAAGATAAGATATAACAATCATTTGCAGAGTCAGAGACTCTGGAAATGGTCTATGGCTTAAAGCTGTGAATAGAAAATGAAATATTTATGCTGGCTTGCTGGTATGGTGCTTAAGGAGAGGGATGTGCTTATGCTGCCCAGAACTGGTGCTATTCTCTCAGTCTACCCAACAGCAGGCCAAGGTGTGTTGAATACTCAGCTTGTGGACAAAGCTGAGTCATTTGACAGCATTTGGCTGAGTTAGGGAGTAAGCTCCTCTTTTACAGTAAAGGTCTATAAATGTACCCATTTACTTAACTGTAGATTTAGAAGGAGCCAAGGCTCCTCAATGCAGCAGGGCCATGTACAGCCAGGCAGTGGCATATAAAAAAAAGACAACTTCAAGAGAATGAATGATTTAACAAAACAACAGCTGGGATAGTACTCTAAGCTCCTTCCAAAAGTCTCATGTGGATCATCTCAAGGTAGCAAAAGGAAACTCTCTTTCTTCCCGTTTCCTTCAAAGCTCTTGATACTATTCTCAGATGATGACGGGTTTCCAAAACTGTACAAGATCCAAGCGGTGAGGAAATGTGGCAGTGTTACAAATCTGCATAGGCTTGTTGTCACTCCTGGACGAGATACCAGTGGTGGAAAGTAACTATAGTGCATTTACTCAAGTACTGTACTTTAAGTACAATTTTGAAGTATTTGTACTTTACTTGAGCATTTCCAATTTTCAATACTTTTACTTCTACTCAACTACATCTAGGAGGAAAATATTGTACTTTTACTCCACTACAATTATTTGAAAACAAATAAAGTAGTTACTAGTTACTTTGTATTTACTGATTATATTAGGGTGACTCTCCACCTAACAGATTACTCAGAGACGCTTTCCAACTCCAACAGACGTGCAACAAACTAGCATTTAGTTCAGCACAAACTAGTTGACCGACGGAACATCGTTTTTGAGCTAGTCTGCAATGCTGGTCAGCCTGCCGGTGTTGCCAGGTCTGCTTATTATAAGCGACGTTGGGCTTGTTTTCCTATGAAGTCGCTTGTAAATAGTTGGGGATTGCTTTTGTTTGGGCTTGTTTCTGAAGTGTAGTTGCTCATTTGGGAACCTTGGGGATATGCAGAGAACCAGGGGCCGCCGCCGGCCACCGCTCCGCTCCTATCCGACTTTGGGGCCTCGGCCTGGGACGGCCGAGTGTCCCTCGTCGCGGACCACCTCCATTTTCAAAATGAACCTCCATTTTGAAAATAGCTGATATATTAGGGCTCAAGTGGTGAAACTGGTCGCTTCTTTTGGGCTTGTTTTCATAGACCTGGTCGCTTGTATCACTGACAGAATCTGGCAACACCGGAGTCTCTGTATCTGTACCAAACAAACAAAACGCGGTGTGACCGGGCCTAACAGAGTATTTCTATATTGCGCTATATATACTTTTAATTACGTAAGAAATGTGCGTACTTTTTCCACCACTATGAGATATGTTTTCTACGCTCCCCCAACCACCGTACCCTCATAGCCTGATCTACTGGGTAATTACAACTTTCAAAGACAAATTCCCAGTCTTACAAATTACATGTGCGGGGAATCTGAAATGCAAAGTGACACTACTGTATCTGGAAGGGAAAGGGGAAGCAAAGAAGCTATAGTTAGCAGAGTCTAATTCATGGGTTTTGTAAATAGATGGCCATAGTGGAACTGCCTGTCAGTGCGCCTCTTGCTTCTCTCCCTCTCTTGATTCCCCTAGTTGAAAATGACAGTCACACTACATGAAGCATAATGACGTTAACAATTTATGATAATGGTGGAGAACAGAAGGCCAGATAGCCATGGGAATCACTACAGATGAGGATAGGCGGTTGATATTACAAATATTCAGTGTAGCACAATTTAGCTTTGTGTTTAGTTACCAATTAAGAATGTTTGGCAGTCAGCTCTGAACAATTAAAAATCTTTTTTGGATGTCTTTTCCCCCTCAAAAGCATTTATGCCTTAGAAAACGAGAACAAGCTATAAAAGATGTGTGTGTTCTCTGGCTGCTTGTTCTGTTCTGTTGCTGTTTTCATAATTGCCTGTTGTTTTCTACACATCACTATCCATGGCAACAGCATAAAAGTCTTATAATAATAGTTCTCTAATAATAGTTGAATGATATATTGCCACGATCTACAGTACCATGCACTGGTTGATCATCATAACTCAGAATGTGCCATTATTATCCACTCTCTCTTACCCTTGCTACTGTGTAGGTCAGTGGTTCTCAACCAGTGGTCTGGGGACCACCAGTGAGTGGTCCATGAGAGGCTTCCAGGTGGTCCCCAGCTAAATGATGGAGAGTTGGTAACCAAATGCACCAAAACAGATCTTTAACTCTTGAGCAGGGGTCTTCAACAGGGGGTCCGGGACCCCTAGGGGGTCCTCAGAGTTACTACAGGGGGTCCTCCAAATCTTTGTGTGATAGAAACTTTTTTTTCTCCTTTTTTATTTTAACCACTTGAACCCTATAGCGTCCATATTCTGAGAACTTTAGCAAAAAATAACAGATCTACAAGCTCACAGCGGCCCGCGCTGCGAGGCGTTGTGAGCTTGTAGATCAGCTATTTTTGGCAAAGAGGTTTGGTGTAGAGGGGAAAAAGAGCAGACTAAGTACAGAGTGAAAGCTCAAGTTTTTTGTAAGTATTGACGGTTCAAGTGGTTAAATATCTGAAAACACAAATTGACATGATTCCAAAATACACTGATGATTGGGCTGTCAAACGATGAAACTATATGGAATCTATGAACAGGTTGTGGGGGTCCCTGCTTCATCTCTCTCCCAAGGGGTCCTTGGCCTGAAAACGTTGAAGACCCCTGCTCTTGAGAGTATACAATGAAACCAAATGGACCCTTATGTGTCCATTCGACTCTCTCTGGAGTTAAACATCGGCATACCGGTTAATTTACAAGGTTTCTACAAAATTAGAGAATGAGGAAGAATTGTTATATTGCTCAACGTTGGCCTGTTATCTCTGCTATGGTACCACATCAATACAGTTTTGGGTCTGAGAGTGGCTCAAATGCCAAATAAATAATGGACCTTGATATAAAAAAAAAGTTGAGAACCACTGGTTTAGGCTAAAGCAGACAGGCTCAGACAAATGGTCTTGCAGAGACAATGGGCCTCTTGCAAAGACATGGTAACAACTATATACGTCACCATCATGCATTATATTGAATCATGATTCTTCTCCATTTGGATGAATTCCGTAAACAGTACTCAACATTTGGACTTTGGTCTTGCACTTTTCATCGGCTTTCACAACCAAGGCACAGATGACAGGGGGATTCCCCCCCCCCCTCCCCCCTCCCCGGAGTGCTTGCAATAAGGAGAATGAGACCACTGACACATTTATTTAATGACCCTGGATCCTTTGGACCAGCTGGCACATGAACAAGTTCAGTAATGATGACTCCATCACAGAACACCCTGCAGAGTGTCTGCAATGCTGAGGTAAGTAGTAGATGTATAGAGTTTACTAGGAGTGGTTTCATTAAGATGCACTGCGACCAATAGCCTGATGAGGTATTTTGGAGAGTGAAATGAAAAAAAAAAAAAAAAATTGATGACTGAAGGAAATGTTATCATTGCAGCCAATTTGAAATATTTCTATTTGTTCCGTTCATCACAAACAAATCTGACAATTTAACGTAAATGTATGGGCATCTGCTACACATAGGCTACATGTACAGCAGTGGTTCACAAACTTTATATCTCAACACCCCAAAAGAGAAATTAGACGTTTGCCCGGGGGACGAAACCTAGTGAAAACGGCAGATCTACAAGCTTGTAGATCGGCTATTTTCACTACTTCTAATTCATGGAATTTCTAAGATTTTTCTTTTATTTATTAATGAAATTACTTTTAATGTTTTTTTTAATGATAATTAAAAACAAAATGTAGGAAATAAGAAATGTAGAGACCCCAAAAAAAATTTCCGCACCCCACAAATGGGTCCCGACCCAGTGCTCGGGAACCAGTGGTCTAGAGAATGACCGTATCCGAGTACAATGGGACACAATGGAAACAAGCCCCTAGAGCTTTTTGTGTTATCCTTTTAGCATGACCTTTGACTGTACTGCCTGTACTGTTAATACGTTTGTTAATAAAGTATTCAATACAGCATTTTGATTTAGTTTAGTCATAGTCTTTTTAATGAACTGTCACTTAGTTTCAGTCATATTTTAGTCATATGGAAAGTTTTGGTTTTAGTCTAGTTTTAGACGACTAAATCTACAGTTGATTTTGTCTACGAAAAACTATTTTGATGTCGTCGTAATGGAAAGAATTTACACTTTAGACTTTGGTTGCATGCTGCGATGCGTTGTGAGCTTGTAGATCGGCTGTTCTTAGAGTGCAACACCCGAGTAACATAAAATTACCTGTCTTTTAGTTCTACTGGATCTCTTCTCCATGAGTCCCTCCCTAACATATTTTACATTCAATATATTTATTCTTAGTTTTAGTCATCGTAGCTTAGTGTTTATTTCGTTTTTGTCAGAGAAAAAAAGGTATCCCAACGCGTCACCTGGGTGTAGCTAACTGTTGCTGAAGTGAGCGGCGATGAGGTTCCCAGCGGTCGTGTTACAGGAGGTTACAGGGCCTCCGTGTGCTAATGCCTGCCTGTGCCAATATAACAGTGTTGCCAGGTTTTGAGTTAGAAACAAGCAACCAGGTCTATGAAAACAAGCCCAAAAAAAGTGAGCCCATCGCCCTTTGAACATACATGTTGGCTATTTGAAAATAGCCAACGTATTATAGATCGCTTGTAGATCTTCTATTTTCACAATGTGAATGTCTTTTTAAATATAGGCCTATCTTTTAAATGTTTTAACAACACAAATCTTGTATGGGGGTCCCTGCTCCTGGCATAACATATTTTCAGATGGGGGTCCGTGGACAAATAAATATTAATTTGGGGGTCCTTGACTTGAAAGTTTGGTTTAAAAAACATTAGGAAACAAGCCCATATAAGCAACTACCCCCCTCCACCAAATAAAAAACAAAACCTGCAACTATACCGATATTTACAAGCAACTTTACAGAAAACACAAGCCCAAAGTGGCTTGTGATAAGCGAACATGGCAACACTGTGCCGCTAACAGTAGACACTGATAGGTGGTGACAGCGCTCAGAGTCAGAGCACCCCTGACCTGCGAGGGTGGCATGTGACCACGCTGGGTCACCAGGGTGGGGCAGTGAGGAGAGCGGGGTTGGACAGGGGCAGAATTAAGTGAGCAGTGTCAACTGGCCTACACAACCTGGACGCACCAGTCCTCCTGAGCAGCCGGGACTGAATGTGTACACCACGGGGTCTTCAACGTTTTCAGGCCAAGGACCCCTTAGCAGAGAGAGAGAGATGAAGCAGGGACCCCCTCTACATATTGTATAAATGTGTGATGGAGATTCTCATCGATTTCATAGATGGATTCATAGACTTGTTTGACACTTATACCACTTAAAATGTTAAATCGTCGATACTTAGTAAACTTGACCTTTCACTCTGGACTTGGTCTGCTCTGTTTTACCTCTACACCAAACCTATTAGCCAAAAATAGCCGATCTACAAGCACTCAACGCCTCGCAGTGCGAGGTGTTGAGAGCTTGTAGATCTGCTATTTTGGCTGAAGTTCTCCTCGGAGTATAGGGATGCGAGGGTTCAATTGTTCATTTAAAATAATGATCCTATCACACAAGGATTTGTTGGAGTAACTCTGAGCGGACTCCCTGTTGAAGACCCCTGGTGTACACGCAGTGAAGGCATGTGCATCCATTTGTGTCTATTTCGCAGATCAGTTATAAGCACTATTGGAAAAGAGAGTCCTGATAATTTGTCTTTACAGAGCAATCACAGCAATATAATAGAACATTCACAAACAAGGTCACAATCAAGTCATCTTAAATTTCCCATTCCCACTGGGCCAGATAACAGATAAAAAGATCTCTTTCTCCAGATATTTTTCCATTCAAGTGGGTGGTAGATACAGATAAAAAAAAAACATCTATCACAGATAAAAAGATATATATTTTTTTTATCTGTATCTACCATCCACTTGAATGGAAAAATATTTGGAGAAAGAGATTTCTTTATCTGTTATCTGGCCCAGTGGGAATGGGCCTTTACACTGTATTGTCTATTTCAATAACAGTGCAGACAGCCAGAGTTAGCAAAGAGCTCATTTTCATCTGCATTCCCTCCCTGAGTAGGCCGTTCAAAGTGGTGAGATAACTATCAATACAAAACAGACAAATCGATACAATGCAACACACGTAAACCTAGTACAGGAGACTGAACAATTACAGTATAATATGACACCAGTGACGAATTGAGCTGACCCATGATTACAAGTTAGGTTTGCTTTGAGCTATCTCTTATAAGGTTGAATTTGAAAATATTTGGTGGTCTCTCTTCATTCGGTAAGACGAATAATGATTGTAATCTCTAACAGAGAAGACTGTTTGACCAAACATACTATGTGAGTGACATATGGACGTTCATACTGTAAAGATTTACACGTAGTTGCACGCCTGTGTCCCACACCAAATATATTGATCTACAAGCTTACAACGCATTATGCAATGTGATGAGCTTGTAGAGCTATTTTTTGTCAGACATCGCACATAACAAGGCCTGAGCGCAAATCTGCGTCTCTTTAGATTTGAACCACTTTAACCATTGTTTTATGCTTTAACTATTAAAAAATAGCAGATAGCCCACAGCGCGCTGCGAGCTTGTAGATCTGCTATTTTTGAAAAATCGTGAACATTTGCATTTGTATATTTTCGACCCGATTCTATAAATGTCTTCTAAAACCTTCTTCTAAATCAGTGGTTCTCATACATTTTCATGTCAAGGACCCCCAAAATGACATTAAAAACTGCTTTTTCCGATGTTTGCAGATATTGAGCAAGAAATTGTGCATTATAAAGTAGCTCCAAACACAAACACTGGATACAACACAGGTGTCAAATTGCTTTGTTAGAGACGACGTTGCCAGAATTCTTAAAGCGAATGTTTTTCAATATCTCTATATACTCTTGTCACAGCATTGTGGAGCTGCATACCATCTACAACCAACTCTGAAGAAGAGGAATGTCTGCATTTATGATATCATTGATTTTCATGAATTTAAACTGAATGAAAAGAGCATCTGCACTAGGGATGGGACCATATGAGAATTTCATGTCATGATTATTGTGACCAAAGAAATCGTGATTTACGATGTTATCACAATAATCAAAATATTCCTCAACATCCATTACCCTGGGGTGAAAAATAGCAGCTCTACAAGCTCACAGCCCGTCGCAACACGGTGTAACTTGTGAGCTTGTAGATCAGCTATTTTTTGACAAAGAGATTTGGTAGAGAGTGAAAAAAAAAGACTATGAAGTACGTTATTCACAAGTCCGTTTTACCAATTATAGAGGGTTTAAACTTTAAATGCATATGCAGCTTGGCAAATAAAAGGTGAATTGATCCCAGTGCATGACGGAGGATAATTTCATGATAAATTAAATCTTCACAATAAGCTTATTGTTATAACGATAAACGATAATAACGATTATCGTCCCATCGTGCATCTGCACACTCAGTCAGATGTTGATCTGTGCACGAATTTCGGTCAGATCATTTCTCTTGAGCAGGGTATTTTTCTCTTCATGATGATGTTTAGACAAATAAATAGTATTATACGGTTTACAAGCAGGGCTAACATAAATGGGCGGTTGTGAATAAGGTCTTACCATACTTGCCCGTTATACTGCAGTCAGAGGCTGTAAGAAATGCACTTTTCCTGAGATATCTGAAAGAACTGATCTATATGTTGCAGTACTACTGGTGGTGATTAATATAGTCACTTGTGATGGTTTCTCAGACCTTTGCTCAACCAATCTAAATGTTTGCTAGTGTAAATACTAAGTCATAACGTCGTAAAAACATAGCTAATCTTCCACACTGTAAACAAACTGTCAGCGATGGACTGTACACTGGATACAAGTCATAATTATCATCAACAACACAACCAACTGGGTATATATTGGACAATTTGAATAGGCTCACGGTAAGAGCTATGCTAGTGATTATTTGGGTTTTAGAAGAAGCATAATGTGACTTCTGGGAATAATATTGTATAAGATAACAGGAATTTAAGGAACCCCTCTGGGCATTAGACCATGTTTGAAATTGAAACACAGCTGAGCCACACCTGATACAACAACATACAAGCTCACACACACACACACACACACACACACACACACACACACACACACACACACACACACACACACACACACACACACACACACACACACACACACACAGCAGCAATAATAAGAGTTTTGGTGCTCATCTACCTTTTCCCGATGCTTATATGGGAGTAAAACATCATGTTGACCTCATTCCTTCATCCAGAGTCATGGATTGAGGTGAATGTTTATAAAGGACGTTTGGGCAATCCTGCATTTAATTGACCCACAAACTAAGAAAAAAAGTCAAACCATCAATAGGCCTGCAAATAAATAACATTGACTTAATATACAGTGTATAATATACACACACATAGTATATTCATATACAGTATACAAACACACACACACCACAGGAACATAAAAGTGACGAACAGCATTTCTATAGAACATTTATCCTGCTATTACGAAGATCTTCAGCGACAGCTTCCACAGAGGATGGAATCATGTCTCTCTATGTTTAAGTTTACACTAGTGTAACTAGTGTACATCCATCCATCGAGGCAGATTCTCTGACACCCTAGACGGCATGATTCATTCACTGACACTGGCCAGTGCATGGCATCTCTCCAGTACACACTAGGGATGGGACGATACGCGATATTATCGTTTATCGTGATAAAAAACACTCATAATCATATCGTGGAGAATTTATCTTGATATCGTCCTCCGTCATGCACTGGATTCAATTCACTTTTTTATTTGCCGAGCTGCATATCCGGTACCACTTAAACCCTCTATTGGTAAAAGGTACTTATAATATACGTACATACTTGGTCTTTTTTCACTCTCTCAAATGTCTTTGCCAAAAAATAGCTGATCTACAAGCTCACAACGTGTCGCGTTGCAACGCGTTGTGAGCTTGTAGATCTGCTATCTATTTGGAAAATGTTCAGTTTTGGGGAAAATGTTCAATTCTTTGGAAAATGTTCCGCCCGAGGATACTGGGGCGGAACATCCCTCAAAATTGTACCTTGTGTGCAATGGAAGTAAATGTACTTTACTTTACTTTTTACTTACTGTACTTTAATTAGTTGCTTTACACCACTGAGCCAAACTGAAAAGAGCATATATCGTCTGTGTAACTGTTAATCACTTAATATTAACAGTATGGGACAATAGCCCTGCCCCTGAGCTTGGAATAGTAATAACATGACAAGAACATTGTAACACCCTGAGTTAACCTCTGCATGTATCAATCCAGCATCCCCCACTGATGACCTCACCACTACATCATCACGTGTGGTGGCTCATACTATCTCATGGCTGGTTCCTGGTTGTTGCTCTATCTCTCTCCCTCTCTCGTCTTTCCAAACAGGCTCGTGTTTGTCCGTTAAAAACACAACTTTTTCTGCAGAAACTGGGCACATGAGACAAGTGTGGTGTGTGCTTTTTCCAAATGTTGTGACTTTCAACCCCTATTGCAGGCGTCTTCAACAGGGGGTCCGGTACTACAGGGGGGCCCACCAAATCCTTGTGTGATAGGATCATTATTTTAAATGAACAACTTGAACCCTCACATCCCTATACTCAGAGGAGAACTTCAGCCAAAATAGCAGATCTACAAGCTCTCAGGTGAGAGCTTGTAGATCGGCTATTTTTGGCAAATAGGTTTGGTGTAGAGGTAAAAAAGAACAGACCAAGTACAGAGTGAAAGGTCAAGTTTACGAAGTATCGACGATTTATCATTTTAAGTGGTTAAGTGTCAAACGAGTCTATGAATCTATCTATGAAATTGGTGAGAATCTCCATCACACATTTATACAATATGTGGGGGGTCCCTGCATCATCTCTCTCTCTCTGCTAAGGGGTCCTTGACCTGAAAATGTTGAAGACCCCTGCCCTATTGCTTTATAGCTGCATGTGTGTCTGTGGGCTCTCTGCAGAGACCCTGTTGCTCTGAAGCTGGGGTATTTCTGACCGACTTGTTTCACAGAGGTTGCAGCATCCCATCCAACACAGTGGACATTCTGTGCAACAAAACGCCGGTAGACAGATAGACAATATCTGCCATGTCATGACAACAGAGCTGACTGGCCCTGACTTTGTTGATGGTGCAGCCAGGTGAGATCTGGTTAAGAACAGGAGAGGGGACATTTAGAAAATGGTGAATGGAACTATAATGCCTTGACCAACAAAGACATCTTTTAAAAACAGAGAAGACTTATTGTTTAAGACCAGAAAATGTGAGGAGGTATACCAACATAGAACAGACTTGTGGTGTGTATAGCCTGCCCTTAAGGAGAATACAGTACATTTTCCAATAAGGCCAGGCCTATAGGCCCATCCTGAAATCACAGGGCCCGCAGGCCAACGGATGTCAGGAGGAAGAAAAGTGCATTACATCCATACAGAACCACCGCGATATTTGGACATAATTCGTTCAAATGCAGAATTGTTGTAGCCTACTAACCTTTTCACTCTTATGATTTGATCCCGCATCGGCTTTATGTCCTGGAAGCTTTGCTGGTTGACAAGGCTGTAGACCAGTATGAATCCTTGGCCGTTCTTGATGTAAAGGTCCCGCATAGAAGCAAACTGTTCGGTGCCGGCAGTGTCCAGGATCTCCAGGACCGAGGGCGAGGAATCCACCTCTATCTCCTTGCGGTAGAAATCCTCTATGGTGGGGTCGTACTTCTCAATGAACGTCCCGGTGACAAACTGCACAGTGAGGGCGGATTTCCCGACCCCACCGCTGCCTAGGACCACCACTTTATACTCGCGCATTGCTCCCTTGTCAATTGATCAAACCAAGAGATTGTCGAAATGGGCATCAATCTCTGCGCGACATTGGAATCGAGCTCAAATATCCTCTCGCACAAACTACATTCACCATTCGTTTGTCATTTTGGAACGGCTGTCAATAATATACAATCTTTGCTCGCCGCTGCTGCTGCTTCTCAGCTATGGCAGAGCACAAAGACTCGGTGCCCTGAGATGAATTTCATTGTAGAAATTCCTCCACGCAGGCCAGGCATTGATAGCTAGACATGCATCCGAGAGCTGCAGTTTCAAAATGTGCATATTAGCGAGGAGTACAAATCAAAAAAATCGCCCGATGGTGATGGGGACGTGCGGGTTTTCATCTGCTTAGCTCACCCGTCTATGCATCATAAAAAAACAAACTTGCTCCATCGAAGACATTGAGGGGGAAAACCGGGCAAACCCCTCAGTTAGAACGTAGTGTGAGCGCAAATGCGCGGCCTTAGGCTACCCGAGAGGATGTTGCTAAAACAAGTCCACATCGATAGTTAATAAAGCAACTTTCGTCTCTTTGTTTCTTGTCCACCATCTCTCGCAAGTCTCTCTCCCGTTGCTCATTCGCTCGCCAATACAACCCGAGCCGCCATACTCTCGGGCGGAGACCCCACCGCCGCTGCGTACAGTGTTGCCAACTCCCCAGTAACGGAAGTAGCTAGTGGCTCTCCCAGAAGTAGCTAGAAGTCGCTAGGGGTGGGGTGCACGCGCGCTGCGCGCACGTGCACACAAAAGCGCGTGCACGTGAACAGATGCGCGTGCACGTTTCTAGGGTAATAATTCGAGTT
Source organism: Nannobrachium achirus (assembly GCF_963921795.1). NCBI lineage: Eukaryota > Metazoa > Chordata > Actinopteri > Myctophiformes > Myctophidae > Nannobrachium > Nannobrachium achirus. The sequence goes on from NC_137829.1 coordinate 27,532,881, forward strand.
TTTGTATTTTTTTGCACGCCGGCAGTACCAGTAGAGAGAGAAAGAGATGCGGCGTGCACGTTTGTGTGTCACTGAGGAGAAGGCAAGCAGCAAATGGAGGCTGAGAGAGGGAAAAGGAAGGAAAAATAGGGTTTTATCTATGGCTCCTGTAAACAAAATCTGTCTCCAAATCAGCAGAAAAAGTAGCCAGATTTGTCTCTAGAAGCTTTTCACAAATTAAGTCTCTAGTGGGGTCTGGAAAGTAGCTAAATCTAGCGACAAATCCTCTAGGTTGGCAACACTGGCTGCGTAATAACTAGCCAGTCCCCACTCGGCTCCCGTACCATCGAAACCGATGTGGGAACCTCCCTCGCTAGAAAGATGTGCAAACCGTCCAATGGGCTCCACCCGCTCCCCCTAAACCTCCGCGATGACCGTTTGAATGCCACACGAAGGGATCCAGTCAAATCCACATACTAGATTTCCGTTCATGTGTTAAAGTGCCCATCATTCGGTTACCCCGGTGACATCCAGGCAGCGCTCGTCCAATCACAGTGGCAGCTTGAGGATGTGTATCCAAGAGGGGAGGAAAGTGCACCGGATGCTGTTGCTATGGCAACGCTGCAGCGAGTTTAAATGGGAGAGTAGGCTAGTCTGTATAAAAGCTGCTTAACATTATAAACTTGATGCTTGGGGACCTGTTACATCATTGACTGATGTCCAACTAGTGCATCAAAAAACCTAATGAGAAGCTATTCCTCATCTGACGCGCTCCAACCTAAATTCATGTGATTTTTGGAGGAAACTAAAACCATGTCTAAATTATGCACATCTGTTCCATGTAAAAAAAAAGTAGCCTATTTTCTTGTGTTGAAATAAGATGTGCTGAAATAAGATGGTACTATATATGTCTAGAAGCTAATAAACTTTTGTAAATACATTTTAGTCAGTCTGTCTTTGCTTTAGAGAATACACACACACACACACACACAGTATATACACGCACATATACTGTATGTCTATATATATACACACACACACACACACACACACACACACACACACACACACACACACACACACACACACACACACACACACACACACATAAACAAAGTGTACAATACATAAACACAGGACACAAAGCATGGATTTACTCAACTTTATTTTCTTTAACATTAGATTTTACACAATTTTGGATTTACTGGAACAAAACTATTCACATAAAAATAACACAATTATACACAAATAAAATATTTAAAAATCACAAACATTAAAACGAATCAAATTTATACTTAGGCCTCGTCTATGGCATTACAGATGGAACACGCGGCACTGGCACAGCAGCTTTTACCCAATTTATACTGTCTTATGAAGCTGTTGTGCGCTGGAAATACCGATCTATAAGCTCACAACACATCATTGATTTAGAGGTTTAGAGGTTTTTAGATCTGCTATTTTCAGCAATGACAAAGTATAAATCAGGCTTTCAACGAGAGTTCTGCAGAACTTTTAGCATAGCCATTTATAATGGCATGCTAACCAGTCCATTCATCATCAAGCATCGTTATCCAAGAGAGTTAGTTTTACAATCTGTGGCCTCAAAATGGAAACTTATAGTGAGAATTTCAGAGAATATTGTTTTTTTTTACTGAAAACTAAATGTCTAACATACTATATAAACTTCTTAAGAATTAACAGACACACACAAACTTAAGAACAATAGGCCAGAGATAAGGCAAAGTTCACGAAAGAACTTGTCTGCTCAGTTTACCAACTGCTCAGAAAGTGCTTAGAATTATGTTTCCATTGGGTCAGTAAGAGCAAACATTCTGACTGTCCACATCTCTTTTGAGTGGGTGAACTAAAATATCAAATGATGTGCAGATGAATCTTACATGACATTCAAGCATTTGTCAAAAAAATTAAAAAAGAAAATGAAATTAAGATTCCAGCTTACAATACTGGTATTTACATTGTGAAATATGCCTTTTAGTTTGCAATTGAAATTAGGTCTAAATGTCACACAGCTACATTTTGAAAATGAATTAAATTCTGGGGACAAAGTGCAATTCTAAACCTCTATGGAACCATTAAACAACTTCTATCCTTTAGTCCTTGGGATTCATGTCAGCAATCAGATTCTTCTATTGGGGACGTTATTTTTACTGTGAGATGTTAGCATTCCATTAAAAACGTGTATTAAATGCAAAAACGGGTATGTTGTGTTACAGTCCGAAAAAGAAAATGCTTTCAAATACCAGAAGGCTATTGTTGCCATTAAAACATAAAAATATTCTGGCAATACAATGTAATGGTTTATGTTGCGGGAAAATAAAACAAAAGAGTTTCATCAACTACAAAAATACATTTTTCATCACTGTAACTTCAGGTTGCCACAGCAACAACTCAATGCAGTTATGATATACCACACTATAAAGAAATGAATTTCTTATATTTTTTTCTTTTTTTTTGTTGTGTAAAATATGACCTATCCAATACACTTTTATACATAACAAAGGAAACTGTACGGCCTTGCTCATGCTTAGGTATCGTCCTGCACAGGTGGCAAAGCGGTGACAAGGATGAGATGTTTAAGCTCCACATGGCTCCAACAGTCAATCCCTGAACACAGGCAGCTTTTCATAGGCTAATGTAACAGGACACGGCCCTTTGAGGAACATCCAGCAGATCTAAGGTCAGCTTAATAAATTACATTCATTTTTAAAATATCAGAATACATTATAAAATGTGTCCTATAATAACTAATGCTAAAACTAATAAACTATTGTTAAGTATATTCCGTGTAGTCCATCCAACAATGTGTAAAAGGTTTTGCAATGAAAACATATTACTAATAAAAGAATGCGGTTGAGAAGAACCAAAGTCTCTACGTGGATTGTCTGTCTATGCGCATAACTTTTTTTTCTTTTACGCGTTTGAATGCAAACTCCTTTCCCGTGTTTGTATGCAAACTGATTTTGGACACACGAAAGATATTAAGAAAGGGAAAATTGTGTAAAATTAAAGGAAAGTTAAACCATTTGCACATGTGCAAAATAAAATATTGATAATGAAATATACAAAAGATTACTTTAAAAAAAGAAAGAAAAAAACAATACACATCTAAATGAAAAGTTTTTTTTTCTCCATTTACATCTTACCAGCCAAAAGGTCCACGCACAGAAGTGCGACAACAGTATGACATAATGAAGTACTTTAAATTGCATAATGTGATAAAAGCATCATACCACACCTAAACATCACCAATAAATCTATTTGTCTATCATTCTACTCGACAAGTTTGTGACAAAGTGTACTGTAGATAATGTGCATTATACATACTGAGACTCATGAATAGACAAATGTTCCTCCTCTGAACTTCTTTCATATCTTCCCCTTAGCTGGAAACTAGGGTCAGCTCAACTAAATACAATTCTGTTGAATGATAAATCATTGATACAGTTCAAAGAATAATGATATTCAATGAAAATCTGCTGAAAGACTAAATCTATACTTGTTCATACAGTTGAGTACCAATGCACCAAATTAGTATCACAGAACCTAATGATTTCTTTATATTGGAGTATAGACTCTTAAAGTAAGAGGAACTTCGCTGTCAATAGTTTAGTAATTTTCACGCAAAAGTCTGATGTTTAGTTGTTAATGTATGATTCTTTAGGCACTTCTAACATTCAAATAACTCAGGATTAAAAACTGATTTGATTTAAGATTCATAGCTCACAAGCTACGTCTATTTCAGACCCTATGACATCAAATAGTGGGGCGAACACCATACTTTGAGTGTGAATGTCTTGAGAATACAACAATCCAACCAAAACTCTCAGGCCAATGAGATGACGTCACACCATATACAATTCTCAAGAATAAAACTTTCAGAATCACAGTTGATTTACTGCTTCAACACAGGGGGAAAACGACGACTATTCAGCAGCAATGTCTCATTCAAACTGCTTTTCTATTTTGTATCAAATTTGCTTTTTAAGATCTATAACTACGCAGCAAACATTTCTTCAACCTTTGTCACGGTCAAGTCTAATAAAACCTAAATTACAATGTGATGTTATTTCGAACAATTGCCAACATGAAAACGGGGAATGGTAATAAATAGTTTAAAATAACAATATAAAATCGGCCAATACAGAGGTTAATATGTATTTATAGCATTAATTTCTTCCCATTCCATTTAGGAAATATTTGTCCTTGTGCACAAGAACACATGAACTAATTCCCATTGCCTCCAACACGTGGACCAACATTGATTAGACGTTTGATCAACGTTGAAATGTTTGCTGAGTACTGGGTTAACCCCACATGCACAGGGGTCATCGCCATGCTGGCTTGTGGTGGACACTTTTGTGATTTTTTTTTATTTATTCTTTTGCCACAGACATACAAAATGAGTGGACAATAATATTAACAAAAACTCATAAAGAGCTAGCCCTGAATGACCATGACAGGTCTGTAACTCAGAGTGTTCAAATGGAACCAAATGGATTCCATTTGGTTCCATTTGTACACACACACACACACACACTCAGAGTTAAGGGGGTCCTTGCAAATAAAACATTTGAGAACCACTAGTACTAGATGGACTCCTAATATGCCATAGTGTCGTAGTAAATACGTGAATAAATACATATTCTGAAGAGAATCTAGAGATTTGACATCCAATATTCGGGTCTTATGATCAAAAATAAATATTATATTGGCGTGTAAAGATGTTTTAAATATTTTCCACCGATAAGACCAAGTCTTTGCCACAGACACATTTGTCTCTGTAAGGACATATTGATGACCCCTGCACATGCACAATAGCTCTTAGAAGGCGCGTCCTATACTCATAGAAACTGGTGTTACAGTATGGAACCAACACATATGCAAGGCAAAGGCACACCAGGAGGTGGAGCACTGATCCCGTTCTACAATATGAGGACACCAAGAGGTCCAACAAAAAGCAGGCCTGTTTAATTAGGCCTAGAATTATTGAATGCTTTAACCAGTGAAAAATAGCAGATATACAAGCTCACAGCGCGGCACTTGGTGCAAATCTTTGAATATATGCATTTTCAAAGCGAACGTTTGTAAATAAAATTTTTGCTTCTGGGTGGTCCCTGGAACTGAATATTTTGAGATGGGAGTCCGTGGCCAAATAAATATAATTTTGGGGGTCCTTCACATGAAAAGGTTAGAGAACCACTGAGATAGTAGTCTCTCAAGAACAGACTAACTGAGCTCCTTTTCTTTGACGATGGCTGGCCAGACTGCTGACATAGAAACATAGGTTTTTCAAAAAATCATAGAACGATTCAAAAGACACTTATAGAATCGGGTAAAAAATTTAATTTTCACGATTTTTCGAAAATAGCAGATCTACAAGCTCGCAGCGCGGCACTCGGTGCTGCGCGGTGAGCTTGTATATCTGCTATTTTTCAATAGTTAAAGCATAAAATAATGATACACAATAATGTGTACCCGTTCTAAATAGGTTAAAATGGCATATTTCTTATGAACCTCTGTGAGACTGACCCGAGATGCCAAATGTGACCTTTACAATGCAGGGTTAAAACAATAGTGCTTTTTCTATAGTTCATAAAAAAAGAAAAGAAGAAAAAAAACATCCATCTGGCACCAGAAAACAATCATTACTGTGAGACATACATGTTCTGTGTGAGTTTACAAGAAATGTTAAAGAGGAGAAGGAAATAAGTGCTTGTTAAATATAATTGATTAAACTCTTAACTATCTCCCGTGATTAAACTCTTCACTAACTCCAATTATGTGTGTGCGGTATAATAATAATAATAATCCTGTGACATACTGTACAGTACATCTTTAACAGAGTATAATCCTAGCACTCCTGCTATGCAATGTGTTACCAGAGATCGAGGTTATGTTTACATTGGTAATCTTCCAGTCAGCATGCAGCTTGATGTAGACTGTGTATTGAGTTAATGTGGTATTTACAGGAGGGCTGTTTAGCGCCTTTAATGGCAGCAACTTGGCACTCGCGTCCGTTTCGGGTGGTTACTTGAGGATGATCTGTTTCAGAGGTAAGAAAAACAAACAAACAAACAAACAAACATGTCACTCACTATTTGCACCCGTCCATGTGTCTTGTTTTTTTATTATTACGAGGAGAAAGTATTAATCAGTTGCTTACATGGATTTGGAATCATCGTGGAAATAATGTCTGTAAAATGTTCAGAATTATATTAAACATACAGCACTGAAGAGCTAAAAGATCAGCAAATCACAGTCCAGTTGTGATGTGGAAGAAAGTTGGTATTATATAATATATTTGCCACCACATGTGCATAACGGTACATGCCTTGGGATTAGAAAGTAAAGGTTAATCTTTTTTGGTTTTGTTCAAATATGATTATTTTGTGGGGTCACTGCCTGAAGTTGAGAACCACTGTACTAACTGACACATACACCCACTTCACCTCTCGCTACCATTTAATGTCTTGGTCTGGGCAGTGGAAGTTAAGTAGAAGTCCCAAATGTGTAACAACCATCCTCTCACTCACAGCTGAGTGAGCAGTTTGTTCAGTTAAACATGCAAATGTATGTGTGCGCACACGGCCGCACGCACGCACGCACACACGAATTGTTTGGCATCGTCTATTCTCTCATATCTAAACAGGTAATTTCTAACTGTATGTTGACAAAAAATATAACACAGAAGAAAGCGAAACATGCAAAAGAAAAACTATGCAACACGACACAACTACTATATGCAGAGGAGCGATCTCTAAATAAGTGCTGACCATCATAAGCTAACTTAATAAACACAGCTTAATGACAGGTCTCTAGAGAAATCTGCGATGGAAGAGGTGAGTACGTTAGTGCTAAGACGACAAAGCACTAATCCCATTTAATGCTGCTACTACTAATAACAACAACAACAACATTAATAATATGCACTTATTTAGAGATCAAGGATTTATGACAGAAAGCTTTTAAAAAGGAGCAAACCTGATTGGCTGGTGCTGTTGCTGCGTAGGAAACACTTGTGGCAGGAGTAGATGCTGCAGAGACAGTAGCAGGCGTAGCACTGTACATCATGGGGACTTTTTCAGGAAGGGAACCATGAAAGCAATGAGAAGGCAGGTGGAGCATTATGGTAACCATAGCAACGTTTTTTTCCCCTCTGTCTCTCTCTCTCTCTTGCCGGGTGAATACAGAATGACATTAGCAGCAAGCCATCATTGGGTTAGACCAGCAGATGGCATGCAATCACACAGCAAAGCAAGACAGCAGAGGGGGAGGGGGGGGGGGCATAATAAGAGGAATGCTAACAACAGAAGCAGCCTAGGATACGTGTCCATATTTTAATATCCTGGGAGATGGCATATAATGAAAACTAAACCTTTCAAAGCATTGATTCGCATGTGAAAGGGACATACTGTCCAATGGTATACTATCCAACCCCCCCTTTTTTTAAAGCATTTTACTTTGTAGTAGAGCAGGGGTCTTCAACAGGGGGTCCGCGACCCCTATGGGGTCCGCGGAGGTACTGCAGGGGGTCCGCGAAATTATTGCTTAAAAAAAAGAACAAAAAATATTTTTTTTTCACATTTATGTTAAAAAATAAATCATGATTCTATCCATTTTGAATAGCTTGAATACATGATTACTATACAATTGACAGATTGTTGATATTATTGACATTGGTTCTCAGTTAATAAGTAGTATGTTTAGAAATGGTAGTGGTACGGCCCACCCTGCTCGCTGTAACTTGTACATGTTTAAAATAAAAAATATGTCGTAGCCCCGACCCCCCCCCACCCTACGAGGTGGTAGGGGGTTCCTGCTCCATCTCCCCATCAGTTTGGGGGTCCCCGGCCTGAAAACGTTGAAGACCCCTGTAGTAGAGTATTGGCAAAGCATACGAAAGTGCTGAGTAGGTTTTCTGGGCTGCTGATCAAACTTCCTAAGCCATTGTGAAGAGCTCCAAAATGATGTTCACCATAAATGCTTGAATATGTGTATTGTGCTTTGAGTATCTGGGTAGAGATTAAATGTCCTTACACTCCGGGAGCGTTTATTTGTGATTAATAACATAAGACTGTGATTAAATTGCACCAGTTTAAACTGCCATTTGTGACATCATGAACACATCATACAGGCCGTGAATATTACACTGCAATATAGCAACGTTATTTATTTTTGAACGAAGGTTGATTTTAAACAAACAGGTGAATAAAGACATCAACCTGTATGAATGAGGCATCACCAAATTAATAGTATGATGTGAAATAGTCTTAACACATTTTTGGATCGTTTATTCATAACGCTACCGGGGAATGACACTCGCTATAACAAACAATAATAAAGCATAACATAATCACAAATCATGAATAGAAATCAGAAGTGGTTCAATGATGCAAAGAGGAACACAAAAATACCGTCAGCAACACGGTTTACGCACAAAAGAAAACATAAAATAAATACATTTCTTTCAGGTCAGGTGATTCTGAAAGGTGTGCCTCTATGTGTATTGCTTAGTTCCCCTTGATTAGGAGTCATGTTTATCCATGCCGCATTAAAATAACAAGCATGTCTTTTGAATCAACAGAACGAACCATTCCACCCATGGACTCCATTCATTACAAGACATTACAAAAAAAATAAGCAAGGGACCTACCAACGCTGGTAGCGGGACTCATGCACAACACTGACCCTGTGTGATTATGTAATGGAAAGTGGAAAACAGGTTAGGTTGAGACTACTTCGAAGCATGATTTACACATAACCCCCAATTAAAAGCAGACGCGAGCCCCTCTAAAAGCAGTGGTTCTCAAACGTGGCAACGTTGTCTCAGGTCACCCCTGTAAATAACTTTTTCATCCAAGGCACCCCTGAATTACATTGTGACTTTATAGAACAGGGTTCCCCAATAGGGGGCTACTGTCTGGCCCCCACCAACCCCAGTAATAATGGTGGTATAAGAGCAGCAACAACACTAGTATATCGTCGTTGTCAGGTGGAAACCCGACAACGACGTTCTTTCGCAAAGTAAAGCCCTGCTTCATCATAAAAGGCCGTCGCACAAAAGTAGTCGCAAGGCGTTGTGTGCTTGTAGATCTGCTGTTTTCACTAGTTTAAATCATTTTTAAAATGATAAATGCAAAAAAAAAATAAACGGTTTTGGACATACAAGATTTTCACCCGACAACGACGATATCTGAACTGTCGCTGGAGTAGCGGGAACGCCACCGCCGCCCCCTGCAATGTTGTGGCCCTTGGGTGAAGACTAATTGGGGAACCCTGTTATAGAACCTTACAGTTATGCCATACTATGGTACGTAAATATGGAAAACGTCCCTAGGATACAGTACTGTAAGTGTCACAAGATAACATTGAGAGAATAGTAGTTTACATTACGACAGATTGAAAATAATTTCAAACTTGAGATTTAACCACTTGAAACCTCACTATAAGGAGGGGGTTTTGTGGTCCGTCTTACTAAGTATAGATCAGGGGTCTTCAACGTTTTCAGGCCAAGGACCCTTTAGCTGAGAGAGAGATGAAGCAGGGACCCCCTCTACATATTGTGTAAAAGTGTGATGCAGATTTTCATCGATGTCATAGACAGATTCATAGGCTTGTTTGACACTTGGTCTGCTCTTTTTTACCTCTACACCAAACCTATTTGCCAAATTTGCGCGTTGAGAGCTTGTAGATCTGCTATTTTTGGCTAAAGTTCTCCTCAGAGTATAGGGATGCGAGGGTTCAAGTTGTTCATTTAAAATAATTATCCTATCACACAAGGAATTGGCTGCCCCCCAGTAGTAACTCTGATGACCCCCTGTTGAAGACCCCTGGTATAGAGGTTTTAAGTGGTAAAACTGCGGTGATATTGATAAATTCCAAATATCAACAAAGTATTCTGCTGCACTCCTGGACTTGCGTCACGGCACCCACTTTGAGAACCACTGCTCTATAGGAAAGCAGATTTCTTTAAATAAACTTAATTAGTACGTTATTTAGTTTAGTCAAGCCATAAACAAAAGAAGTCCTATATTGTAAGAGAGCGGCGGGTGAGGCGTTCTATTATTCGTTTTCTCCCCAAAGGAATAAGCATGCAGAACAAACTAATAATGTAACTGTGAAGCAAAGTGCAAGGCAGGAAGACAAAGAAGCACCAAATAAATGAGTAAAAAATGCAGCACACTGTTCCTGTCTGTTCGTATACTGTCTGCTCCTCCTATTGATTAAAAGATGCCACACTAAAAAGCGGAGTTCATAGTTTAGATGGCAAGTTTCACGTTTAACTACAAACTAGGATTCAGGCCTCCAAACAATGTGCAACGCACAAGTGATTTCCTCAACTTGGTCTGGAACCAAGCAGATGTCCTCCTACATACTGGGCCTCTATTTAGGCACTAATACCCAGGGATCAAGGTCTTAATAATGGGCCAATTACATTTATTGCGCTTAGTAAGCACATTCTGAACACACTGATTACGGACCCATCTCATTTCATTACAATTTCTATTTGTGACCGTCAGAAATAGGAAGACACCACCTCCTCCTGCTCCTCAAATAATATAAATAAAAACAAAACAAAACAATCCGGAGCATGATTTACACGTACATATTTTAAGGATTATTGACTCATGCAGAAGAAGAAAGAAACGGACCGTGTGCAGTAAACCAGTGTTTCTCAACCTTTTTCCTGCATGGGCACACTTTTCATGTCCCAAGAATCCATGGGCACACCAACATAATACGGGGGTGTAAATATCGTCACTGTCGGGAAGACACCTTGTATCTCCCAAGTTTCAAATGTGTATGTTTCTTCGCAAAGTAAAGCCCTACTTCATCATACATGGCTGTCGAACAACAGTAGTGAAAACAGCAGATCTACAAGCACACAACGCCTCGCGGTGCGAGGCGTTGTGTGCTTGTAGATCGGCTGTTTTCACTAGTTCAAATCATTTTTAAAATGATAAATACAATACTGGCTTTCAAGCAGTTTCAAGGGGCACACTTGACCCTTCTCAGGGGCACACCAAAGGTCCCCAGGCACAGTGGTTGAGAAACACTGCAGTAAACGATGAAGGACATGAGACGATATGTTTGCTTTAGGTCATACCTGTTGGAAAGAATGTGGGTTGATGGTGGAGCTGTGCATTGGCCAAAGCCTGCTGGTAGTGCAAAAAGCTGGGGTTGAAGAGAGAGCAGGCACCGTTGCTCTTCTCAAATGCTTGTCTCTTTGGTAGGGGCTGCATGACACTATGGGGAAAGGCCTGCAAGTGACAAGAGGAGATAGAACACCGTCAACCTCCCTCGCAATAGGCGCTTTGTCTGGCTAAAAGCCTTAGTTCATACAGTACTTCGTCATTATGACGACATCATCGCTCGCCGAAAATCGGTTACTTTCGGCGAGCAATGCGGTCGTACCTCAAGTGTTTAAATTAAGAGGCGCATACTCTAAATACTGTACATACTGTAGTATTATTACAAACAGCCTAGACACCATTATAAAAAGGTTACAACTACCACAGGATGACAAAAATCAAGCAAGCATTTATGATAAAAGGAAATGTGAATGGCAATAATGCTTCAACCAAGCACATCTAAAAAAAACATCCTTCAAATGAATCAAATAAACTGATGGGAGATTTAAAATAATATATTTACACTAACATCAATACATGAGTATTTAAGTGGTTGTACAACAAAATGACAAAAATCAAAAAACTCTTTGTGTTATTACAGTAATTAATTAATAGCTACATGCAAAGCAAAAGGTCAAAGTACCAGGTCTACAGTCGCCTCGAGGGGTCGCTTCATTGCTTTGGCAGTCGACTGAGTCTTTTAATAGCAGGCAGCGAGCACATGATGGCAGTGGGCCAATGGGATTCAAGCGTATTAACATACAGGTAACAGCAAGCAGAGGTGCGTCATGGGGGAACAGCATTGCATTGTGGATAGGTGAGAAGGAAAAAAACAAAAAACAAAATAATCTGAATGTAGTATACCACATACAAAAACAATACACATGCGCAGTAACCAAAATAACTGATTCAAGGACACACAGCTAAAAGGCTAACTACAGTGTGTGTAACTTCTCAATTAGTACGTCAGCATATACTATTAATCAAAAAGCATAAATTAATGCGATTTAGAATACTCTACAGTGCCATAGTTATTTTCAGATCGTTATTTAGATTGATCACTTAAATAATTGGTTAATCAGTGATTGTTAATCATAATAGAAATACTACCACACTAAGAATGATAATCTAGTCTACACAAAATATAATTAGGTAAAGCATACAACCACAACATTACTGCTGGTAGAGGATACAATGTCAAGTTTCATGTTGGTATTATTTCACGAACAAGTTTTATCCAAGAGGTAGCGGAACACAATGTCACACAGGATATTTCACTTATATGAAAAAGCACAGAATGTGGAGCTCTGTTTACTATTAAATATTAAATAATATCCAAACTAATATTTTCTTTCTTTCTAAAGTTTTATACCAGAATAACTTAGAACTTATAAACGAGCCCTTACTGTAAGTGGCATGCACAAAACAAAAAATAGCAAATGTAAATGGTATTACTAACCACTTAAAATGGAATACACAAACACAATGTCAAGTCGAGAGTCTACAAGGGCAGTCTGTCTACAGCATTCATAATTATCAGCGAGGAACAAAAATAAGCCCCAATATCTACAAATTACTATTTATAAGCTTTTAGACATTAGCTGCTAGGCCTAAAGAAGACCTTTCAGATTGGTACCAACTACAGTAACAAAATAAGAAAATGAGTTGTTTCACTCAACACAAGTTTGCAAAGTAAGAAGAGCAGAAGAAGAAGGTCAAAGTAAACTTCTAGATAATTAACTTGGCCTACTGTATGTCATTGAGTAATACTGTGGCATTTGGAGTTATTGCACTTTACCAGGCAGGCACTTGTCATAGTGGAAGATGGCTAGCCATTGCCAAAAGTTTTCATTAGCATCCGTAAAACTGCTTAACAAGCCATTGTACTGTATTAAATGCCTGGTGTATGTTCAATGACAGATCAAATTTAAAAATGTCACCGCCACACTTCGCGGTTGCAAATGAGCCCATAAAGCTTTTACATGACAGTTTGTTATCACTCTACAACTGTTACTCAGGTTTTGTTTTTGTTTATTTCATATATTACAGTTAGGCTACGGAACCTGCCACAACAGCAGTTTGTTTCCCTCTATATTATATATTGAATAAAAAGCAGTGCTCCACATTCCGTGATGTTTTTTGGTGAACCTAGTGACTGTGGCACTTTTAATTTTGTTTTAATCTCATGTTGATTTAAGCTATGAGTTAGATTTTTTCAAGTCATAGCCTAATATACTCCAGAAGTCAGGAGGAGAGTACGTAAATACTTATGTCACATGGCGGCGTCACTCGCCGAAATGAATTGATCTTCGAGTGAAAAACACAAGGCGTTTTTCGCCAGAAAATGTATACTTTAACCCATTAAGACTGTGTCACCACTTTAACCATAATTCTTTTTTACTTTGGCTATTAAAAAATAGTAGATATACATGTACAAGCTCATAGCGTGGCGAGCTTGTAGATCTGCTATTTCTGAAAAATCGTGAAAAATTGTGCAAATCTTTAATCTTTAAAGCGAACATTTTTAACTCATATCTTTGCGTCTGGGGGGTTGTCTGTTGAACAACATACTTTGAGATGGGGGTCCGTTGCCAAATACTCATCATTTTCGGGGTTCATTGACATGAAAACGACATTTGAGCACCACACATGTATAAACATTTTTTCCGAAAATCTTTGGGATTTAGAAAGACATTTTTAGAATCGTTCTCACGTCTTAATGGGCTAAGAGTGTCCGTCTTACCATGGCTGCGGCGGCTGCCTGTGCGGCCTGGGCTGCCACTGACTGGTTGACCTGCTGCTGACTGGCTTTGATTTTGGCCTGTAAGTGTGCAGGCGGGTGGAAATACTTGCACTTCTCCCTGGAGCAGCGGCTCTTGACGTAGTCCATGCAGACGGTGACCGTGTTGTCACTGGTGTCTATCATGGGGCTGTCGCTGGGGTGAGCGAAGCGGCAGTCCGTCTCCCCTCGCGCACAGTTCCCCCGCTGAAACTCGCGGCACACCTACGGAGGGGGGAGGGGCGGGGGGACTGAATTAAGTTAAGCTAAGTCGCAGGTAAAAAAGAATATAAGCTTAATTTCATGGGGCTGCATCGACTCTTCCTAAGATTTCATATTGCGTGTAATGCAGGGGTCTTCAACAGGGGGTCCTCAGAGTTACTACAGGGAGGCCGCGAATCTTTGTGTGATATAGTGTGTGTGTGTATATATATATATATATATATATATATATATATATATATATATATATAAATTATATATATTATTTTACATTAAGCACCTGAACCGTAACATCCCTATTCTGAGGAAAACCTTAGCCAAAAATAGCCGATCTACCAGCTCACAACGCGTTGTGTGCTTGCAGATAGAAATTACAAAATATTGACGGCAGGCCTGGAATTTTGTCATTTTAGGGGCAAGGCGTTGTCCACTGTTTGAGGGCACAAAGGCCAAATGCCAGGGCAAGAATTTGCTGAATTTAATTGTTAAGGATGATTTTAAATGTAATCTGTAGACCATCTGCTGTGAAATAAATAAATTGGTAAGTGAAATAAATAAATTGGTATTTACAATTTGATCACAAAAGACACTGGTGTCTACATGACAAGAAAGAGATACTGGTGTCTACATGTTGGCAGTGAGGGGCAACGACGGCCATGGCCTTCATGGCCTCCCTGAAATTCCTGCCCTGATTGACGGTTTATTAATGTCCGACAATACGCATAACATGAATCCAACATACACTGATGATAGTGCTGTCAAACAAATGAAGCTATGAAAAAGTTTCATCTGCGACACAATTTTATATAATATGTAGCGGGGGTCCCTGCTTCATCTCTCTCTCTCAGTTAACACATCGGATGCCCACGTGGTGTCTACAAGTCAATTTCTTTGATGTCGCTGGAGGCCCACGACGCGTTTGACGCGTTGTACAGTAAACTATACTGTACTGTAGCTACTGCACTTGGCTACCGCGGTGATGAAACAAACTCCATTTCCCAACATGCAGCGCACAATTACGTCACCCGGACGTGCTGTGTGTCTCGTTGACTTCCTGTTTAGCGGCTGCACAAAAATGCTGTTTTCTCCGGATTCTCTTCGTTTTTTCATTTTTTTCTCAAAACGGCAGCCTCTTCTACATGCCGTAACACAAACACTGTGGCTTAGAAATGATAAAAAATGGTCCTGACTGAAAGAAAAGATTTTCGCAAAATAAACAGGACATACTCGGATTACATTTACTCAGATTACTTTTCTCGCCAGTACTCTCGCCGGTAGGTAAAATGACGCGTTGCCATGGGCACCAGCAAATTAAGACGTCAAAACCACGTGGGCGTCCGATGTGTTAAGGGGTCCTTGGCCTGAAAAACGTTAAAGACCCCCGGTGTACAGTATGCTGAATGGACCTGTGTAATCGTGTATGTCAGGGGTGTCCAAACTTTTTTCAAAGGTGGCCACATTAGAAAATATTAAAACACCCAAGGGCCAACTATGTCTCCGACAAAATGTCCTTTCGGTCGGACCATAACAAAGTCACATACATATGCATCGCAATTACAATTCTATTGAACTATCCTCATATATATAATATTTGATATCAATGATCTTTTGTCAGGTGTGTGCTCTGAACAAAACACAAATAACTCACATTACCAAATGTATCCAGACTTGCAAGGTAAAAAATACAACATAATAGCCTTTCTTTGACCCCTTCAGCATAACACGACAGGGAACAAGGATCCTACTATAAAACATTCTTGTTTGACGGTGCTGGCAGGCCGTTTATAGTACAATTTAGAAATGAAGCTGCGGGCCGTATAACATTTGTCATCGGGCCGCATTTGGCCCCCGGGCCACACTTTGGACACCCCTGATGTATGTGATATTGGCGATACCTCTAGTTTGTCTGTGCGCTGCATCTTCTGTGTGGGGGAGGAGGAGGAAGAGGACGAGGTCTGGACTGAGACGGGCGGGCTTCCCGAGACCATGACGGACTGGCTGGGCATGATCTCTGTGGGAACCAGGCTCATTCCATGGCTCATGTGTGTAATGTACGGAGCATAGCTGAGACCAGGGTTGTTAGCCAGCCCCTGTGTTACGGGAAATGTGTGCTGTGAGGGGAGAGGGGTTATAGTTTATTATTATTATAAAGTAATGTTAAATCTTAAAAGGGTCGACAAAAACTTGATGATGAGTAGAAGTCTGTGGTAGTTGCAGGTTTAACACATTTAGCACTTTCAAGATGGGAACCCCTTTTGGGGTCCTTGTTGCCATGCCGAGTACAGCATATTTTTTAAATTTCAGAATAAATATTTTATGTTTTTCAGAAAACTCAGGTCAGGTTTTTGAAGGCGCTAATGGTTTAATGAGTTCGGGCAACTCACCATGGGCTGCATGCTTGTTCCAGGGATCATGAACTGCAACTGTTGTGCCATCATGGCTGCTGCCGTCTTCTGCTGAATGAGATTGTTGCGCCCGTTTATCTCCAACTGGGTTTTTAAGTGCGAAGGTGGATGAAGATACTTGCAGTTTTCTCTTGAGCATCGACCCTGTGTTCAGGTAGAAAAGAGGAGATGAGAAACTCAAGGTCGTGGGCCAGTGGTTCCAAGTCTTGGCTTAGCCACAGACCAGATGTTCTTGTGTTTGACATACAGTACAGTACCAGTACAGTGAGCCAGACATGTCTTCTGACATTACTCTCATTAGTTCCCAATGGACGGGTTTCTGGTCCACGTTACACTGATAAAACTAGATGCGTGCGCAGGGTCTGTACCAAAATTAGCCAATGAAACCAGCGCTCCCCAAAACAACAGGTTTGGGGATTGGACGGAATTGATTACATGATACAGTCAGCTGTGCATTTAGTCTCAATGTTTGTAAACAAGAAACCCGTCTATGCAGCTATGCCCAAATAAGGAGTGTGTTGTTGTCTAACCTCAATGTGTCATCATGCATCAGCTGCAAAATAAATACATAAATAGATAAAAGTAAGCTCCATATGCAGATATGGGACCAACCAATCTCAAACTCTGCGCATGCAGCGGCAAGACCTCGAGGGAGTAGTTCAGATATCCAGTTGTCGAGAACCGCCGATCCAACCCATATGGCCATTGCTCATATATGGACATTCCAATATATGGGCATATACTGATGCCATCAGGGATCATTATATGGGCGTAAAAAGAGACAACGAGTCAACGACTGACACATACAGATATCTCCATGTATGGGCATAAGCCCCCAATACTACTCCAAAAGGTTCTTCAAACATTAGCTGCAGTATCATGAACCTCCACCTACGGTATGCTTGGATGTTTTGACTCTGCCCCAACAACTATCACCCCCAACAATCTAAACTAAACTTAAGCCTAGGTTATACTTAATTGTGCATGGTTGATCCGCACCGAAAACCAAGCTCAAAACAGGTGGGAGTGCGACATATTGTGAGATTGTAAATCGACCAGGGAATAGTATGTCGATTCCAACAACAGTCTCTGACATTTAAGGGGCAAAAGAAACTACAGAAAATAATGGTAGTGACCTTCATACTGTAATGTTAACCAATCCTGATTGTGAATTTGTGTTTATACTACCATATACTAACTCTGCCAGGGTGTATATTACAGTGTATATGTTACCGGATGTTTGGGTAACGCAGGACGTTCTATGTAAGAGCGCTTGTTTTGTCGTTCACCACACACCAATCACCACCAGGTGGCGACAACAGCCATTCACTAGTGAAGGCGCTGACGTCACTCGTGTGCGACTCTATTTGCTAGGGTTGCCACCTTTCAGAAACTGAAATAAGGGACACCTCTTCCGGCCGCGCGGTGGCGTGCGTTCCGGGCGCGCGGCACTGCCGCGTGCCGGGAAGAAAATGCGTGTTTTAAAATCCAGAACCCCAGAAATACATAGAATTGTTATAACTAACACACAATATTGTGTAAGCTTTTTGCAGTTTGAAATCGGCAATTGTTTCCAAAATATGACAAATTAAATTGCATGAATATCCTACCTGACCTGGCGGAGACCCGTGCTCCATAGAGCATTTTTCTAGTTTATATATATTTTTTGCCAGGTCATTCAAGATTTGTGTTTCAAAAATAAAATGTTCAAATTCAAAGACATTTTGAAAATGTCAAGCTCACACCATATCACATTGCAACCAGTTGTATGCTTAAAATACCTCTCCTGTGTTATTTCCTTCTTGGGATCAATAGAGGTTTATCTCATCTCATGTCACCTTATTGTATCTTATCTTGAACTGGTAGAGGGGTTACTGGTGGCTGCTGGTTCCTCCCACCAACCTGACAGAGGCGCACACAGAGAGTTTGGTGCGCTCGTGCTTTTTGTGTATTTAAACGTCTCCTATTGAATTTACACTTCTCTTCTGTGAACTATTAGAGTGTTATTATTAAATAACGAAACACTCGAGCTTGTAGAGCAGCTCGCTTGTGGGGTAAATCCGCGGTGCTCACCGTAACGCAGTGTAAATGACTGCAGGCAGCGACTGCCGGCCGGGCTACTAGTGGATGGAGGACACAGACTGACAGACCGTGACCAGACACAGCCACCGCACCGAGCCACTGGATGTTTTATGTTTACGCACACAGGATGTCCTGCTTGCCTCCCACGAGTGCTGCCAGTTCATTATTGTTAAATTCAGTGTTTGAGTGACAGACCTTTATGGGGCATTTGGGAAATACGGAACAAACTGCGTTCCGTATTGGTTCAATACGGAACACAACATTTCATTCTCAAATACGGGACGAATCCGTATTTTACGGAACGGGTGGCAACCCTACTATTTGCGACTTTATTTACTAGCCTAGCCTAGCCTAGCCTAGCCTAGCCTAGCTTAGCCATTAGCTCCATTGTAGTCACTTGGACAGGGCGTTTATCGTGGGCTTGCCCAGGCCTTACGGCCTGGGCATAAATATAACGATTGCATTCACCACGGCTTCGCAACTCCCTGGCCCGCTCTTCGCGGCCACTCGCACCTGCGGTGCTCGGGGGCGAAGAGCAGGACCGTCCGCTGGCCTGCGCGCCGCTTGCAATGTCGTGGACAATCGAGCGGCTCCGCTCCGCCCCGTGCTGCATGACGAGTGCTACGTTTCTCGACCGTCCTGTTTCTCTATCATCCGGTGACATATATACTAGTAAGACGCCTCAGGGAGACATGTGACCTCGAGGTCGCGCCAATTCTTGGCCATCTGGCCAGTGATGTATATCGGACCTGTTACCCATATATGGAGACCCCTGCATGATAGTCAACAATGTTATGTCAAAACATGCCCATACAGTATATGGGCTTTACCAAATATGGGCTTTACCAAATATGTTCTTAATATTGATGACATTGGGACAGGGATCTCCATATATGGGCATAAAACGTTGTTAATTAGTAAAGCCAAGCAGGGCCTTGGCAAGTTAGGGCCTGGTTTTGATGCCTGGGGATCTCCATATACTGCATGGGCATAAGGGGGTACCCTAACAGGGCATCATCTGGGAATGCTCTTAAATGGACATTTTATTTATTTTATCCATTTATGCATACAATATATGTTATGCCCAGACATGGACATCTGAACCAGCCACACAGATATGGGCCATGGCTTGGCCATCTGGCCAGTGATATATCGATGACATCAGGGATTTTTATATATGGGCATAAAAGAGATTCTGGGGAATACCCAAATATGGACTTTTACATAGCTGACGTCACCTGTGATTCACCTGTGATGTCACAGTGACAAGGGAACCAACCAATAGACTGTAAAAATGTGTACTGACTGACTGACTGACTGACTGACTGACTGACAGACAGACACGGAAACAAGCTGCGACATTTCTCATGGTATACTGCGACCTTTGGTCGCAATAATATATACTGTACAATGCATATTCACCAAAACATCTCTTTACTGTCACTTGAAATAGATAGCTCATTGATGAACTGGTTGATATTCAACAGCCTTGAGCTGTATGTTAGCAACATGCGCTTATAAATAACAGGATATTATCATATCAGATCCTATCCTATCCTAATGGACTTGACAGCATAATTAGCCTAATGCCGTCATATCTGTCAATCAAGCAAGTGAATTAGCCTAATCAGAGATTAGCCTCTTTTGTCCTACATTTTCATATAGTAAATCCTTCAATCAAATGAGCAGAGAACTAATTTCAACTGAATTGCATTTTCTCCCAAGAGATTCAATAATTATTTTCCATAAATGTCCATGTGGATTTAACCTACAATTAATATTCATTAAGAAATTACACTTTGATGAGCTATTGCATAAGGCCTATCTCATGTTAGAGTTTCGGTCACCTACAGTGTATAGCCTGTAGATTATATTCAATATTACATCAAATATTCAGATACCATATCCTAAACAAAGAACTGGCACAATTAAATAAGAGTTACATTGTATTAGCATTCAGTGAACATTGAGTGTACATGTTAACAGAAATATTTAGTTTCTATAGTTTTGTTTGGTTGAAAGTGCAAAAGTGCATAAATTATGTTCAATCTATCTCTACATTTATTCAATAGTGGTGCTTTTATATCATGGTAACCAACTACTCGTTCACAGAACACATTTTTGGATGCTAAAAGATTTTAAAATCTAGTAGTGTTGCATATGAATGAGACACTATTCCTCATGAATGGGACACAGGATAACCGTTTAGTAGGCCTACAGAGTAGCTAAAACAGCTGGTCAGTATACACAATTTAGCCTTGTTCATAAACAAAGGGGCCGCACATATTTAAATTAGCCTGCATTGAGCGAGATCTATCATGTGTCGTTCAGTCCATCCCCTATTCATCACCAAATTAAATAGCAAGATTTAAACAGAAACTTAAAGAAGGTCTATGAACACAAGATCACTGTTCCCCCAAATCAAGACAAAATGATCATCTGTTTTCTTACACTGCTGCTCTGGGATTTTGTCATGCCATGTCTTAGGCTGTACAAACAAGGATGATAGGCCCTTTAATGGTTTGATATGCTGCCACTGAGGCAGATGTCCACTGTTTAATCCAAGCTTAAAAGGAGGACTTGTGTTGAGGTAACATTCCTTCTTATGAAGCAAACAGGTGGAGTGGGGACTGGGAGTCTGGGGGTGAACGCTACCGAAGAATAGAAAAATAGATGCGATTGATCAGTGGGCTTTGAATGCCTGTGGTTTTGATGGACTGAACTGAATATTTTATTAGACAGAAATGTAGAACAGCACGAGTTCAGTCAAAACACTTAGTCTATACACCAAAAAGTCCTTGCGGTCTTGTTTCCATTGTGGTCCTTAGGTATTCAATTCATCAACATATAAAGTAGCACCAAAAAACATTCAATTATCATCAGAGATATAAACTACTGTATATGTACAGAGCAGATAGATATATAGTCTATGTGGACTTCACGTCTGCTATGCAATTACTATACCAGTGGTCCTAAAACGTTTTAATTTCCAGGACCATAACTCTGGGTCCATTTGGTTCCTTTTGTGCACTCTCAGAGTAAAAGTCCTGTAAGGTTTCATTCGGAACCACCCTATAGGAACCGTTAAGGACTGTTGGGAGGGAATCATTTAAGGAACTGGAATCGTTAAAATCCTGAAGGATCCAAGCCCTAATTCAGCCCAACTTTGACTATGTAGTCCGTGTATGATATCGCACTCGCAGCACCACAAAGGCCTTAAAAACAAGGCTCCAAACAGCCCAAAACAAACTGATTAGGCTTCTGCTTAACCTTCCATCTTGGGCTCACCTTACCGCTAATTACTTTTTAAACGTGGGGTGGCTCACGGTAGCTGACAGAGTACAGCATCTTGCAATGGGCCTGGTGTACAAGATACACTACACCACTAAGATACCCATGTACCTGACAAAATACTTTAAAAACATTAAGGATGTCCACAATTACAACACCAGAGGCAGCTCCACAGATCACAACCCAGATTTGGCCCAAACAAAGGGTTGTTCTCTTGCTATATATATATATTTTTATATATTTTTGTATATTGTATTTCTTTATATGTATATATGCAAACATGTTGGGCTTATGTCTATTATTGCCTTTTGCTACTGAAGAAATGGCCTGATTGGTATGGGTGGTTTCAATCACCACTCATTGTTACAGCCAATCATTGTGGAAGCTAGTCTTTATAAGGACACACACCCATTTCCCTGTATTATTCCTGAAGAAGATCCAAACGGATCGAAACGTTGAAGCAATAAAGCAGAGCTGAGTATTACCAGTGTTGCGGACTCTATCCTTCTCTTGTATTGCCGTTTGTCCAGCACCTGGGCTAGAGTGGATTTGTGCATGCACTATCACCCCTGTTTGTTCTCTTGCTATGCCACCAATGTGGAACGCCCTACCTAAGGCCTTAAAGGAGTGTAAATCCCTACCCTCCTTTAAAATCGTTCTGAAAAGTCACTTACAGGCGTCAGCTACTCGAAACTGGTAAAAAAGACAATTATTATATTTTCTGCATAGTACTGGGTTTTATTTGTCTGTCATTTGATGTTGTAGTTAAAAAAGGCCCCAAATTGAAACAAGCCCAAAAGCTTTCTTCTGGTGTTTATCCTTTTAGTTGACCTTGTATCAGTGAACTGTCCTGTCCTGTACCTTTTCCTATGCAAACTTCTAATAAAGTCTTCAATCATTCAATCAAACCATACACATGATCACTCAGCTCCTAATGTCTACAAATAAGACATGGTTTAGCTTTAGAGTGCATTAAGTCTAGAATGGTAGAGTTATTTTATAAAACATTTTAATTCTATTCTACTTCACAAGATTCTTATCTATGGACATGTAAACAAGTTTCTAGTTAACACTATCCATGTGACCGATGATCACAATGACAGTACACCATGCAACAGGTGCATTAGTTATTACAATCTCTCTCTTTCTCCCTCTAATTCAATAAATATACTTGCTTGTTCAGAGTAGTTCTCCATTCAGTAGTAACCTGTTTTTATCTACACCGAAATGCGAATTAGCGAATTTCTTAGTTATACCAGGTAGCATTGTTGTAGCACCACTGTGAAGCAATTGGTTTACCTTTAATGATGAAACTAAGAAAGTTCTGAGAAAAAAAAGCAACATGTTAATTCTGGTTATAGCTCCGTCCGCCATGTTTTAGCACATCTGGGCCATGAATTCTTATTTATATCTGTATAAAACAAATATTGATTTCTGAGCCAATTAGTTACACGCCACCATTGTTGTAACCAGCAACAATGCTAAAGTTAAAGTTTATATTAAATGATGAAACTAAGGAGGTTCAGGTGAAAAAGGAAGTGATTCATTACGGTAATAATTCCCTTCAAAAACAGAAATTTCTAATTTGCCCTTCAAGTGAAAATGCCCAAAAGTTAGTCAAATACAAAAAGGGAGAGAGTGAGCCACATAATATGATCTGCTGTAGTGTACAGAAACAATCACTAAGGCAACACTAAAAGCAGCCTACACAACCACAATGTTATAATACTCATAGTAACCATGAAGAGCAGGCTAGGTTTATCTTTACATTAAGCTATACAACGCTTAAAGGTTACCATTTGTTCCAGGGCTTTAGCAATATAATCACAGTCTACCACAATCACCAAAAGATACTGAATGAGGTCTTTGATGTCATGCACAAAACAATACCGTCTGACATGAACTGTGTGCGCTGTGCGCACGGAAAGTCATGTTGCATCTAAACCAGTGATTCTCAAAGTGGGGTCCGTGGACCCCCAGGAGTCTTTGAGTGAAACCAGGGCGTCCCCAGCTACATGATAAGACAGTTCGATGCCATTAAACGGGGTGTCCATAGCCAATGTCAAACTGGGGGTCCTTGAAATTCGAATGGTTGAAAAACAATCACTGCTATAGCCGTAAAAATCTTCTTATTGGGGGCCTTGGCATATCTTTTCAAATGGGGGTCCACAGGGTAATAAGTGTCAATTTGGGGGTCCTTGAGAAGAAAAGGTTAGAGTTGCTTTACTCATAAACACTGTGTTATACACTGAGAGAGTGGTGCGAGCTCTTTTGCTTATGTATGTGTGGGATGACACACATTTGGACAGCTAAATAAATAGCCACACTTTCTTATGGAAAACATAATAATAATAAAAAACTACAATTTAGGATTTGTATTTTGCCATACGTAAGGAATCAAAAAATGTGTAACAGCAAACCTTTAAAACCTAGGGTTTGAGGTTTGAGCATAATCTTGCCTCACACCTGAACAATACATAACCTTTCGTGACATTTCATATCTGCCGCTCCATTTCTTTATATTATCTGGAAAAGGGTAACCAAAGGTTGATCTAGAAGATCGATCCAACGCCCCATGCTTTTTACATAACCGCACATTAATAATAATAATTTTGCAAATGTCTGTCTGAGTGAGTGTCTGTCTGTCTGTCTGTCTGTCTGTCTGTCTGTCTGAGTGTCTGTCACAGCGTTTCTCCTCAGTGGCTGGAGCAATTGATCTGAAATCGCATCACCATTAGCATATGAACACACCTGACATAACTGTGAAGCCCGTTTGTCACTTTCACAAATCATATGCTGTATATTAGCATTTTTATGGTGTAACTACTATCTATTCTGCATCTAGCATGAGGCATATCTATTCTGCATCTAGCATGGGGCAACATGTTTAACCAGCTCTGTGTGTGTGTGCGTGTGTGTGCGTGCGTGTGTGTGTGCGTGTGTGCGTGTGTGTGTGTGTGTGTGTGTGTGTGTGTGGGGGTGAGCGGGGGGGGGGGTGTTGGCTGGCCCTCTTTTTTTGATGTTGTCATGTAGATCGGTACACAGTATCTCTGTAGCCTTTAAACGAAACGGGTATTTCTTACATTGATGCTCCTACATATTATCATGCAAGCACCAGAAAGTTACTTTCCATGTGCACAGTGCACACCCCATAACCCACACACTGCACATCATTTCGGAGCTCATATCTTTGAACGGGTAAGGACTAGTTAATAATAATAATCCAAAAGGAGAAACCATTCCCCTCTGCCTCAATACAAAGGGATGGTCCCTCGACTATGCTCCCTCTCTCTTTAAATTGGATATTCGCTGCCGGTGTGGAAGCTTGCATTGACTTTGAGGTTTTTAAAAAAAGATAACTATTCGCTTCGCAAATTCGCACCCGGTGTGTGAAGACCTTAACAGTTCGATTATAGAATGCTAAGGATCCTGTTGCCCAAATTGTAATCCATAATCATCTTATATTTACAATTGGCTTAAAGCCGCATCCCACTTCCAAGCGGTAGGTAGGGAGAAAGTCCGATGTAGGTAGAGCGTAGGGAATAAAACCGCCCATAACTCTATGACCGCCGTCCATTGGCTCGTATTCCCAGCTATGGGACCGGCGGATCCAATTTCAACCGAGGGGGGCGTAGCCAGAACACACACACACACACACACACACACACACACACACACACACACACACACACACACACACACACACACACAAAAATAGCTAATAGTTAGCTCACAACTTTCCACTTTTCTCTTTCACCTCAATCGCAGTAACATCCGTATACACCACGTCATCGCATCACCAATACGTTTTATTTATTTTTCTCTAAAAAAAAATTTTGAGAATTTTTTTTTTTCTCAAATTTTTTTTTCTCAAAAAATCTTTTTTTTTCTCAAAAAACTTTTTTTCCTCAAAAAATTTTTTTTTCTCAAAAAACATTTTTTTCTCAAAAAAAACATCAGATCGTGGCCACCCTGTACCTCAGGGATTTGTTTTCGACGAATATTTACTCCTATAGACGCAACGCGACGACCTAGAGGGGAGGCCGGCGTAGCCGGCCGACCTTCTAGTGTACATAAAAAGAAGCAAACAATGTGCCTCATCTGCAGGGTACATAAAAAGAAGCAAACAATGTGCCTCATCTGCAGGAAGTGATATCCAAAAGAAATCATGTCCTTTGATTTTTGTTTGTATCCACAATTCTTTCCTTATTTGTAAAACAGTCAGTACCCACTATCGTATGTGTATCATGACATAGGTCAAGCGCGCTAGTCTGTGTCACTTTATTTGTTCACAGCAACTCTTCATACAACGTTAATGGCTGGAAACATTCTTGCAGCACACATACATTTGACAGCTCCTAGTGTAACATGCAGCATGGTGTGGTGGGCACCCCACCCACACACTGAATGTTAAACACCACTCCACCAAAAAAAACAGACAGCCCTAAAGCTGGGGAGTGGCTGCAGTGGAACGAAAGAAAAATTCATACTGAATTTACTTTATGGGGCTCTGGAAGCAAGTTAAATGGAATTATAAGTGTTTCTGGTGTCAGTTAAACTATTCCTTGTCTCTCAGGTCCTACCATCCTAGGCCTTTTGACTTGGTTTTTGTGGTGGGTGCGCTAATAAATAATTCCTTTGCGTACCACTTGGATTCAAAAAGTTATTCTAGTGTTGTTTGTCCATCCGACAGTGAAGAGACAGGAAAGGACAGAGGGATGACATGGCGCCACCCAGGTCCCCCAATCAGAATCGGACACGAGGACAATGCCATTACACTACAGTATATGGCATTAGTAACTAGTTATCAAACTGAGGGGGCCTCTGTGATCCGTTTGATGCGGAATTGTTCTGCATGCCATGCAGGTTCTTGTATCCATAGCAATAAACAGCTTTGCATCCCTCCGAAAAGTAGATGGTGTAAACATAGAAGTAGGACATTAACCTATCCCATTTCACATCTATGGTTCTTTTGTTTGCCTTCAAAGTCTTTAGTGCGTCGGGTCAGAGCAAGACATAATATTATTATTTTTCACTGTGCCGCTGTGGCTTATATATAGCATACATAATTAAATAACCCTCCAGGATGATATTTATCTGGACCATACTCTTGTAAGTGGATGTTTCGGTATTGGCCTATAACTGAGGACTAAAAGTACAAGCAGACCATTTAGTGTAATTACAGAGTGATGATGCGAAGGAGTCCCATCCTGTCAGGGGTTCTACTTTACTTGTACAGTACAGTACATCAAGTACAGTACAGTAGTAGCCGTCTCACAATTAGGAAAAAAGACACCAGTGATCACCCACTCTCTACTCACTAAACGGGATAACTGATAACGCAGTGAGGGAGAAAGTGAATTGGAACTAGAAAGGTGTGGTTGCCGCGAGCCGCGAGGAATCCACTGGGAAATGAATTCCGTCTTGGCTTCCCACATGAAGAAGAACAAATACATGAAGAATTCGTTCTTCTTCATGTGGGGAGCCATTTGCACAGTTGTCTTCCCATTTATATTACATATTATGTTGTCACTTCTGTCTGATTGGATATTATATTGTCCAATCAGAAAAGGGTCGGAATCAGAAAATGAACTTTTGGCGTTACAGAAAAGGTAAAAAAAAAACGTCCATTGAACTCAATGAACCTAGACCTAGAACAATGGTGTGCAGCTTATACCACACTAATAATAACGATACTATAGCATGCTAGCAGCCAGCCAAGGGAATGAGCAACATTTCCTTTTCTGCTGGGGATTCTTCTGACCCAAAACAGTCATCAGGGCAGGAGACAGGAAACAGCTACAATTAGCCCGCAATCATGACTTGCAACTGGCTGAAAGCCGCCACCACCACAGCTTGAATAAATACATGTTCCCCATACCGCATGGCGTCCGTTTTGCTCTTCCTTCATGTGTGTGTATGTGTGGGAGGGGGAGGGAGGCGTGTGAATAGGTCAATTGAAGAGAGACGCAGGAATGACCCTTTCTCTAAAAGGAGTAAACGGTCATAATGTCTCATGGTTCCAGTTCTAATATATAAGACTGCAGACTAAAGCCGACATCATAGTCGCCTGGGCGGTGGAAGGCTTTACACCGCGAGTCCCAACACATCTCTCGGTTTTTACTATCAGACAGACAGGCTCTACACCCCGTTCACTGATTGGTCGACCTGAACGGAGTTTGCGTCTGAACCAGAGGGAGGCGGGGGAGGACTTCACCGTGGGCCCCGTGACTATGATGTCCTGCACTTATTTTCTGACTTGCGGTGGAAAGCTCTCCACCGGTGGATAGCTCTCCACCGTACACTCTGATACGGCCTTAAGAGCACCTTCCCCTTTAAAGAGACATGGAAGCAAGCAGGGGACAAGACGCGTCTCTGTTTGGCTTTCTTTAACCAATTTGAGAGTGGTCATGAGATACTCGTTACTATACGACACCACATGCACAGAATCAAGTTGGCTCAAGAATGTTCGAAATAATTGGACAATCAGCAGGAACCTACTGCAGGCATTCTGCATTTGTGAATTGTTTACAGGCTACCCTGAAATCAGCGACCCAGTATGGCAATGACATGTCATTTTTGCCTTCATCAGAACTACTGGAAGTGCTTATGAAAATCAAACATTCCCCCTACCTGGCTACCTGACAAGAGAGGACTATGAAGAACATAGAAAAGACCATTAGTTAAATATAGCACGAACTGTGTAGCTTGTAATAAATACTGGCAAAAGGTTGGCAAGTTAGTATTAGTTGACAGTATAACAGTGTGAATGTCAGTGACAGACAGTCAGTTGGAGAACCTTTCTTAAACAACAGGCTATTCACGAGGAAGAGCTGTGACTTCATCACATGACTGCAGTCATAGCAGATTTCCCAGCCAATCTTCCTTTCCATCTTGACAACAGACTCTATAATTCTTCAAGGCTTGTACAAATTCCAGATATCATCAAAACAAGAAAAAAACACTAGGCTTCAAAATACAGGATAAGTTCCTTAGGGTTTGAATGTACAAAATAAATAATACACTTTCCCATTAGGTTACAGTGACGTAGTGTATTTTTGCAGGAGGTTATTTGATTATAGATGGTGACCAAATACTGCAATGCAGGTTTGATATAATCCCAGCTACAGTATAACAAATTACAAGGCAACAGTGACATTAAAATCCTGTCCATATTATGTGAATTTTAATGTGTGGCCGTGTGGGTGGGTTGAGACTGCATGGGCATTTTAATCCTGTTTGAAGCTGCTGGTGGCATTAGCCACAACAAACAACAAATAGCTTGGCGTCTGTGAAGCAAATAAAGAAGGAGTTGTACGACAGTAGGTACTCGTTGTAAACCCTTTATAGTGCCCTCAAAAGATGACAAAACAAATGTCCTTTTGGTAAAATGACTTTAGCATGTTTCCTCGTGGGCCAGTCTCTCCTGGTGGGATGACATCAATCACACTGGAACACGTGACAGTAGATATGGACCCATGGGGAAGAGCAGCTCAATACATGCACTGTTTAACATAATCAGTGGCAACAATATGACACTTCGTAATAATCATGATGATTAATGACTGGGAGATATGCAGACATAAGCAGGATAACTGCTCTACTTGTACTACGTAAGCTCTGAACAATTCGCTAATTTTAGATTCAATGTAAGGTAGTTTTGGGGGCGATGCTCGTGTAAAAAATAAAAAGATAGGCCCTTTGGCCAGGCATGTTGACTAGTGGCAATTGAGGCACTAAGATGATGATTCAACATGAGAATAATCGAGGGGGCATGACTGCATTGTGTTGTGATAGCAGTGAAAGCCACAATGCAGATTAACCCAAAACTGGTCGCACACTGCACATAGGGATGGGAGGGGGGGGGGGTTAATCAGCTGAAATCCAATTGTAAGCCAGCAGTCACCCATAACCTCTATTCAACAAGAGAGGGGTGTAAAGTGATCGTTTGTCTGCATTATTAGGAAGAGCGTGGCCTAACCTCACAAACTTTGCAGTTTTTATACTTGCTGCAAATTGCATTCAATAAAAAAAAGGTGATTCAACAAATTCCTTTCCGCTTTTACAGTTATACAGGGCATGGCGGTAACGATTTCAAAGTTCCCTGAACATTTCCATTTTTTTTTGGCCATTATAACAATGTATCATTAAGCTGTCAGGCATAATATAGTGTGCTTGATATTCCTTACCTTTAGTGAGTCAAAGCAGGCAATAACTCTCCCATTTTCAACCTGGCAGCTCTTTGGTGGATGTGCAAATTTGCATTCCTCATCACTACGCGAGCAAGTTCCTCTCTGAAACTGCCGACACACTTCCAGAGTTAGCCATTTTGTGTCCCTTATTGAGGACATATTCAAAGCCATGTCCAGAGACCGGATTGTGGTACGAATTAAAAACGTTAAAAAACAATCTTTTGGCTAGTATCCCATATAAAAAAATAAAGCAAAACTGTTAAGTTGATCAAAATGTTTGGCTCTGTGTTAAAGGTCCTCTATTAAAGCACACTAATGAGCGCTCCATGAGTTGCAATGAATAAACTAGAATGACCAGTCAATCACTCTGTAGCAGCCAAACCCCACTGAGGGAAGAGTGAGATGGTTGCTCTGTGACACATTCAATGTGTGCTCCTTTACTGGCAGAGACCAAAAATATCACGGTCAGCAAAAAAAAAAATGTTTGTGAAAAAAAAACGTGGTCCCAATTTCTTGCACCGTTGTCCTTTGGCAGATCTTCTCCTGCCTCCGCAGAAAATCTCTCCTTTAGGCGCTGCTGTTGTACAAATTGAAATGGTGGCGGAGGTTGTGTGGCTGAGGTATCTGTCCTAGGATGGTGTGTGAGACTGGCCTTAAAGGGAGTAAAGGCTCACGGACAAGCTTCAAGTCGGGGGTGTCGTCTCAAAGGCACTTTCTGTTGTTGATCTGAAAGATAAAAGAATACATTTGAGTTAGCAACTTATGTAAACACTGTAAATATCACATACGCACATGCTGACTCCCGTTTAGTAGGGTCATTAGTTTTGTAGAAGAGAAAGGAGGAAAGAGCATGCATGTAGAAAAATATTTGTTTCTGCCAGCCACAGTGACAGATGTGACAGTCTCAGAATTTACTCAACAAAACAAATACTACATTTACCAGCATTATGCTAAACTGGGTGCCTGTAGCAGTTTGCTGTATTCCCGGTGGGTGTTCATTTGGGAGTGAGTCACAGATATTAGGTCATTTTAAATAGTAGGTGATTAATCATTACCGGTTAATGATCTTTAACAAGGGTTGATTAACGTCATAAAAGATGACGGGGTCTAATAACGGTGTGGCTTCCATGTGGATCCTGGACAACATGTGGCCAGTCTATGACCTCTGTCATCTATGAAGTCAGTAATATGAAATCAGTCAGCTCTAGGGATGGGACGATAAGGGATATTATCGTTTATCGTGATAAAAAACACTTGCGATAATCGTTATCGTGGAGAGCTAATTTATCGTGATATTGTCCTCCGTCATGCACTGCTATTTTTTGGCAAATGTTCCACCCCAGGATAATGGATTTTGATTTTCGCAATAATATCGTAAATCACGATTTCTTTCGTCACAATAATCGTGATATGACATTTTCAGCTCTATATTTTGGAAAGGTTTTAGCCCCCCAGCCTCCATTGACACAATGTGTGAAGAATATCCAGGCATTTACGTCCTTGGCCTACTGACAGCATGCACAATAAATTGGTGTTGATTGGTCCAGTGGTTTGCTAGATTAATAGCCGCAGGCAGACAGATACAGACATACACACAGACCTCTCTTCTAAATTAGACAGCTCGTTCCCAAGGAACGTGTAAGAATAAAATAAAATACGGTAACACTTTATAATAACTATTCGTTGTAAGTAGTTAATAGACCATTCATAAACTGTAGGTTAATGAGTTATTAATTACTTGTTAAACATTTGTTAATAGTTAGTAAAGGATTAATAACAATGAAAAAATAAATTAGCTTCCATATAAACCAAGACATAAGAAAGAAAACAAGATATACTTAATACCTTCCAGCTAAAGAGTCAGTGTATGCAATGCAACTAAGCAGAGACATTTGAAAGTGTTTTTGAACCTGATTCAACAAGAAATCTGAGATGGGCGGTGTCCACTTGACAACCCCAATTACACACAGTTTGCACACTCAATTCTTTGCAGTGGCATGTAAGTAGGGTGCTAACCTGATATCACAGCTTAGATACACAGTAAAATCAAGAGTTAATTTAACTGAGAGTTTAAAATTCCAATTGTGCCCATTTCTATACAGAGTCAAATATTTACACTGAGGACTTTACTGTGTACAGAGGCAGAGCTATACTGTACATTAAGTCATTAGCAAGTTAATATGATATATACAGTCAGGAATCTCAACTGAATAGGTTATAACGGATACCAATGTGTTGAAATCAAGTTTCTAATAACTCAAGTTTGAATAGATTGGAACAACACAAGGTCTCAAATTGATTAAGCACCCAACACAATACATCCTACACATAAGACTGCCACCCGTTCAATTAAATGTATGGTAGTTTGGACCTAATTGGGCCTAGCTCCTAATGCTTTTTTAAATTGCTCAGTTTGGATTTTGTGGTACTATCCCTCTAGCAGACATAAGAACTTCCTCTGGACAATTGTAACTGATGTAATTGATGTAGGCTACTACATCAAAGTGGAAGGACATTGTAGCACACCAGGGGGAAAGCAGCGATATCCAGTGTGTCTGATCTGACAAGTCAGCCTTGTAACCCTGTGGTGTTCTGCCAATCAGAATGATACATGTGACTGACCAATATCTCTGGCCTTGAATTAGCTTCAGCCTGGAATGTTATTCCAGTACAGTATGCTCATCAGAACTGGATAAAGTCCATTTAGACACATCCACAAACACAGGCATAGTATTGGGGTGACTGGGGAACCACAACCATTAACTAGATGTACAACACTGTCCCCAAGCAATGTGTATGATAGAATTGGCATTTTGAGAAGTATGTGTCTCGTTGGTTATGTAGGAAGATAGAAAGATACACCAGTTGATCACTGAACGATTAACTAAAAGGTATAAGTCAAGGTGTCCATATCGTAGAATAAAAGACACACACACACACACACACACACACACACACACACACACACACACACACACACACACACACACACACACACACACACACACACACACACAGTATAAATACTGTATATCCCACTTCAGAATAAGCAATATGTTGGACATAAAATACTATATTTTGTGATGCCATCCAGTGAATTCCTCTTGCTCTCCAGATTCATCTATACCATATGGGAGGATAACTTTGTGGAATGTTTATCTGAGCTTTTACAATGAAATAAGCCTCAGTTCCTACCTAGTGGTGCCATTGTGTGGGCAACATTTTCCTGGACTTCAAATGCTTACTGTACAATCTTTAAAAGTATATCATGTATTCCTGAGCAGGCTAGCTGTGCACACAAAATCAATTTTGAAGGCTGTCTGTGCTTGTAGTCATAGTTTAGTATTTGACAAAATGAATGATCAATGGACTCATGAATGAACACTGAACTTCCAAAACAAATAGAATAGGCCCATAATGTCTCTCCTTGAATAGCCAATTTTGCTTGACCGTTTCTTTCCAATAGATACATTTAACAGTGTTGTAATGAAGTGTTGACTCTTGACCAACCAGAACTATACACAATATAAGAAAAGCACTACCTCAACACTTGCAAACACAGGCTTACAAGATTTGGGGACTCCAACATGGGACAGACAAATTGGTGCATTTAATGTTGACTCACTCAGGAAGTTGCAGAGCAGGCATCAAGGGAGGTTAACTCCCTTGGCTGAATGAATTTACACAGTAGGAACACACCTAATGAAGTGAAAGTAGTCAGCACAGTGACTGCCAACTTACAAACAGAAGCAAAACGTTTTCTCTCCAAACACCACTGTAAACTGAAATCATCTACTGTAATTCCCCCCTTAGCCACACCACATGGTATTTAACAGCATAATGCAGCAAATTCCTCCAAGCGCAAATCAGGAAACGAGAGCAAGGGAACTAACCTCCACTTCATGCAGTATACTGGGAAGTGGGAACACAGTCTCTAACCTCATTTACTGCATCTGGGTTAGTAGTCCAATTTCTCCTGAGTAGTTACCATCTGAAGATAATCACCAGGAGAATATCTCTCATTTTCTTTTTGCCGTCCTGTGGCCTCGGTATCCATAAAAAGATTTTCTTTCCGCAATAGTGTAGGAAAAAGGCTGTCTGCTTCAACTCTGACTGAAACATTTCCAGCCACCCCCTTCCTGCCTTCCTGCCCGCCTCCAGGAAAGACCTCCCAGAAACAACTGGCCAATAGAAAGTCAGAAGCTGGTGTGCTGCTGTGTAGAAATCTGTGTGCACTGGCCAGACTGCCGGGCTGCAGGCCGTTTGAAGCTTGTTATTCAACCAGTGACTTGAACAAGATTTCTTTGGTAAACTAAATCGTTACGACTAAGACAAAACTTGAACCATAGTACAATACTACATAATACATGACAGAAATGATATTCCAGAGTTGACACAAGAACTACAGTTGCATTACTTTCTGCTCTGACGATGTAGAGTAATCATATGTTACAAACTCACCCTCGTCAAGTTATTTGACTAGGTCAATATCAGTTTACACAAGAGAGGTTTATGTGCTGAGTGGAGTGCAAACTGTAACTCCGGCAGGAAGTCTTCAATCTATGACATATCTATGACATATGATTATATATTTGGTAAAGGTTTCAGCCTGATTCTACCACCACTACCTTCCATTTAAAAAAAATCTGTTAGATGTAAAATATACATACACACACAACACGATAGGTGAAAAATGCATGGAAGTGCTTCCTTGTCCTACTGGCATCGTGCATATTTAGTACACATTTTGTACTGGATCAGTACTAAATATGAGTACGGTTATCGAGATTAGCCAAGGACAAAAAACACGCAGTGTCGCAGTAACACACACGATAATTCGATACCCCCACCATGCCTTCGGCCCGGCGGAGAGAACAAGAAAAGGTCTAATAAGAGCGTAGCTACCCTGTCATGTTAATTAATGTCATATCGATTATGTCACATTGATGACATAGTTCTGACCATCTTGCCTTGATATGGAGTTCTGTGAATCAGCGGGTGGATCTGAGATTATGAATTGACAAAATGTGAAATATACATATTATTTTTCACATTATGACACAGTGACATATAAATACAATTGATACAAACTTTTTAAAAGCAGAAAAAAAACGTATTACTATGTGTGGCCAATAGGATTTATCATCTGCATTTCCCCTTAAAAGTAGATCAATCACAGCTCATGCTGCTACGTAGTGTACGTGGAGCTTGGCCATTAAACACTGCATTGTGAATTGCGTAGATTCGTTCATGAACCATACCCCTAGTAGTACTTTATTGATAGCTAAAGATTGGACAACAAGGCTACAACGAGGCCACTTCCAACACTCTTTGTTGTTTATGTTTATAATATGCATATATGTTTATAATAAGCCGTATATTCTAATATGCATCCTGTAACCAACTTGTCAGCCCCGTGTTGAACTCCAAAAGTGGACAAATAGACACAAAGAAATATAAACTTGGATTGTATTTTCAATGTGCTAATTTCCCACCTCTACTAATCTCTGGCCAGGTTCTTGGTGGGCAAGCTAATATCTGTTATGAACTGACGATTGCTATAAATGTTTTCAATTGCAATTCCACTATAGGTTGGAGGGAAGAATGCCCAATCATTTCTTTTCAGGTTCAGAATATAGAATGTATGTGAAACCTGAACTGTATATGCTATTATTTGACCAGAATAACGAACTAACGAACTAATTATCGTGATATTGCATATTGCATTTAGATTGACATACTTTCTGTTCCTGTATGCAGCGCGACCATTCACACACACTTATTGATTATAGCTTTGAGCGTGATAGACCAGTGGTTTTCAATGTGGGGTCAGGATGAGGAGAGCATCAGGGGCCCTCAAGGCAGTTCCAGGGGGTCCCCAGCCAAATGAGTAGTTTACTTTGATTTCACAATAATAACATTAAATTCAAATGTATTGCCATATAGAAAATGTGTGCATATTAGAACAATGTTCAATATCACCACGATGAATCGATGTCTCATGTAGCCTATATTTATGCTATTCTTTTTACTTTAAAACAAAAATAAACATTTTCATATCAGGATCTCCAGGACATAGTTATAATGTAAGAGTCTAGTGGCATGAAAAAAGTTTGAAAACGCCCCCTGTGATAAACATTAAACACAATTCATAGTCTTTCTGCAGCCCACAATGGAGGTGAAAATAGCATGTATGTATGTATGTAGGACATGCATAACAACAACTCCCGGAGGCCACACTGGCAAACTATACCTGACTACTAACGTACTGTAAATTAATAGTAGGCCAAACATAGAAACATGGTCTGTCGTCCTACATCCACCTCCAAACCACATGGGGAGAAAAAAAAAAAAGTTTATACCAGCTTCACATAAACCAAAATCAGCCCTGGGGCCGTGTTCAATAACTGTTGACAGAATTAGCTGTATTGTATAGATTGTATAGAATGGTATAGATTACTCGGTCACCTAGTTTAGCCACTTCCTCGGGCTTCATCTAGTTTATCTGGCTTAGCATTATTTGCTAGGCCACTTTAGCCACTCATAAATACTTGGCGAGACAGTGACGTCGCATACATGACTCTGATATTAGCTAACGATAGCTAGCAATCTCACACATAATATACAGTCACACACACACATACACTCACACGCACGCACAATACACACCTGCTTACCTCATCATCACCGGGAGAACCGCTCCCCAGAGCCGAGCTACAGCAGCAGTCACGCACCAGCCAGGACCCGACGGCACGGCAACAGCACCATTGAACTGTGTAAAGGAGGGGAAAAACAAGACCAACATCAAGTCGAAGTCGACCGTTGGAACGATCGGATCCACCGAACTGCCGCCCCGATGGCAAAATCACATCGTGATGTTATCAACTAGCTTGAAGACAAACCTTGTCAAGACGCCCGAAACCTCACTTCTTCTTCCGTTATACTTTGTAGCACTGCACAGATTTAAGCAACAAGCTTTTGACAGCTTACTGTACGACCGCCAGTTGGATGCGAGGAAGGGGGTGTTTCGTCCGCGTGCACATGCAATCCAAACACGCGATCCAAACATATGTCAAACATATGATATCAAATGATCAAATGTGTCCGAACACCAACACGCCTGGTTGTTTTGAAGACGCCAATCCCCGGTTAATTTGAGATTTTTTAGCATGGAAATGTACCGACGCACCCCTACGAGTGGTACGATCCACACGAATACCAGGAGGCTCTTAGAAGGGCAAGGGTTTGCTTGTTACCAAGGGAACAGCTGAGTGAAACAGTGAGGGTTTCCACGTTACAGATGTTTGTTGCTCATCATAATGCACATGAGCAATTGGGGAATTTATTTGTGTTTGTGTCAAACATGCACATATACAATGAGAGTAGCTCTAATTAGTCACTTTTGTTTACGGTTAATTGTTTCCAATTTAACATGTGAGAGTGAGAGACCGTTTATGTGGACTACCATTTGCATAATTAGGCTATTTGTTTTAGGCTATTTAATATTTTGTACTGAGACCACAGATACATTATCATTGGTAAAGCATGACATTTTATCCATCACAATTTTCTTTTCACCATCCACTCTGGTCCACTTTCTTCTCAAAACTGCCTACTATTAGAGCTGCTGAAAGATGTTCAGTATTATTGATGTGATCCATAACTAGCCTGTTTTTTCGACCATAATATTAAACAAACAAACCAACCAACAAATAAATAAACCAACAAATGAATAAACAAACAATGAATAGATAGATAGATAGATAGATGGATGGATGGATGGATGGATGGATGGATGGATGGATGGATGGATGGATGGATGGATAGATAGATAGATAGATAGATAACTCTCAAGGTCATCTATGATGGATGTTGACCTACCTAGATCAACTGTGTGTGTGTGTGTGTGTGTGTGTGTGTGTGTGTGTGTGTGTGTGTGTGTGTGTGTGTGTGCGCGCGCGCGCGTGTGTGTGCGTGCGCGCGTGTGTGCGTGCGCGCGTGCGTGCGTGAGAGAGAGTGCAAGAGAAAGATCAGGGACTGCGATTTTGCAAAATAATGCTTCATCACTGATGTCTCTACATGTGACTTTAATAGAGGTCATAATGGAGGCATACTCTATCTCTCTCACTGTATAATAGGTGCTCCACTTTCACCAAGATCTTCTTTTTTGATTTGATTTGATTTGATCATCTTTATTTTGAACTTTTTTGCAGGTAAAAAACGAAATAAAAGCCATAATATAAAAAATTAAGTTAACAAAACAAACAACAAGAAAAAAAATGCGGTCAATGATCATCCCCAACATGTTCAAAAAGGAGTAGGAAGAAGTAAAGACTTATTTACTTCTACCTCGTCCTCTTTCTTGTTTTATGAGTTTGACTCACATACCCTGCATGGCAATATGTAGGCTATACTACCATTTCTCTGCCTTTTATCCTGGTGCCAGATTTGGGATTAGGTAGGTATTTATGGAGACAACACATTCTTTCCAGTAGATTGAATGTGGTATGCGTGGAATGATGGGCTGTATTGTTAAATGCATCCAAAAAAAGATGGGCAGACTGGAATTTCAGACCGCTGGCAAGCTTTATAATTGTGCTCCACCTAACTGGCAATGTCATGGCATATATTATAGCACCTTCCATGTGCTTAAAGGAGTAGTTCACCCCCTTCTTTCTATTGATTACTCACACCATGAAGACTTGAGTTGAATAATATTTTTAGTTTTTGTTGCAAGACAAAAAATGTATTACAATAAATGTACCCCCATTGATTCCGGATGGGGACCTGAATGCATTTGGGTCCCCATCCGGAATCAGCGGGGGTAAATTCACTATAATCATGAACATAAGTCTCCATGGCGTGAGTAATCAATAGAAAAAAGTCAATTTGGGGGTGAACTACTCCTTTAAGGTGGTGCTATGCAAGAGCACATTTGCCAATACTGTCAAATGACAAATGCATGTGCCAAAATATTGTAAAAACAGAAAAAGGCCACACTTTCAACAGGCAATCAGTTGCTTGCTATGATTCTGGTTGCAGCTCTTTGTTGTGACTTTTGTATTGAGTTATTCAAAACAT
Organism: Nannobrachium achirus; assembly: GCF_963921795.1. NCBI lineage: Eukaryota > Metazoa > Chordata > Actinopteri > Myctophiformes > Myctophidae > Nannobrachium > Nannobrachium achirus. The sequence continues at coordinate 27,572,065 of NC_137829.1, forward strand.
ATAACACTGATTTATGTGATTCTACTGTTTAATTGAGACTATCTCAACCAAGGCTACTATATCAATGTTAATACTGTATGTCCCTGGCTGGTACATCATACTCCCCGCCTCCACACAGACATGCATGTGTGAGCACGTACGCACGCACGCACGCACGCACGCACGCACGCACGCACGCACGCACACACACACACACACACACACACACACCAGTTATGGTCAATTCAGGATTTGTTTTTCATTTATGTCACTGTATGCTTCTGGAAACCGAGTCAGGGGAAGTGAAATTTACCCGATCTGTCACATTGACAATCCCCTTCTAAAGAGCAGTGACATCAAGAGCCACATGGAAAGGTCAACATATTGCAGCCTTCGAGGGAAATGTCACTGTCAAACAGACTCACATATAAGTACAGAGAATTCAACAGCTTATAATTCTTCTCCTTTGATTTTCATACCAGAGGTTTGGCATGTTTTGAAATGTTAGAGTTAATGAATACGGTACTTACATACTTAAAGTATGTAAGTGACATTACTGCTGCTGACCATTTTACAAAGCATGATGTTGGTTGATTGTTGATGTTGGGTGATTTTGGAGGAAGCTGTAAGATTCTGTTCATTTTGAGCACCCCAATGATTTAGTAATCAACCAACATGATGTTGGTTGATTACTGGTGCTGACCATTTTACAAAGCATGATGTTGGTTGATTGTTGATGTTGATTTTGTAGGAAGCCATAAGATTCTGTTCATTTTGAGCACCTCAATGATTTAGGTTATTCTTAGTCCACAGCTTAGGTCTAGGTCACGTGACGGCACCCCTGAATCTCATTTACATTTATGTCATTACTAAAGATTATTAAATATGTAAATCTTTAAGATACAGTAGCCCATGGAATACTTGAGAGAATATCTTTTCCCATTAAGACAGACTGAAAATGACTTAATACTTGACTTTGAACCACTTGAACCACATGCATCCCTATTCCCTATTTTTGATGAAAGGATTTTGGTGTAGATCTTTAAAAAAAATAACGCGCCAATACAGTGCAACTCAGGTCCGTTTTAGTATAGAGGGTCTAAGGTAAAAGTATTCTGATGGCACCCTTGGACTTGAGTCATAGTACCCTAGGGTGTCATGGCACCCACTTTGAGAAACCCTGGTCTAATGACACATTAATTGAAGTGTGATGTGGGTGTCAGATATATGTCAGAGTTACAGTATAACATGTTTGAAATTCTGCAACAAAAGAACTGCCATAGAGAGATCAAACCTATATCTGGCAATGCTTCACAACAAAATATAAATGTGCTTGTAATTCATTTTCTAAAGTGAACCCTTTAAATATTTAAAAGATTTATGATGATACTACTACTGCTACTGCTACTACTACTACTACTACTACTACTACTACTACTACTACTGCTACTACTACTACTACTACTACTACTACTACTACTTCTTCTTCTACTACTACTACTACTACTAATAATAATAATAATAATAGGCTAATAATGGGGAAAAAATAGAGAACTGCTCTTGAATGAAGGGGACAAAAAGCACTGACCAAATCCTCCTCAGGTTTCAAAGCACATAAACTAGATCAATTCAAATCAAATGCTGTTTAAAGGCTTTATGGAGTAATTTTAAGTTTGGCCCAGTGGATACCACCCCATCTAGTGGTGGAGAATTTTGAAAGAGGCAACAAGCAATTAAGGGCAGATGTTTCTGGATGATAATTGGCTCAATTTCAGAGATACAGCCTGATTTTGAATTGTCATCAAATCTGACTGCCATCTAAAGAACACCAAAAATATGGAACTTATTTGCATTTCAAGGAAATAATGCTCTCCATCCACATTCAGAGAATCAGAGTCTAATACAAGTAGCAATGGTATGTTTTTGCCGCTAGATGTCAGTGTCCTCATTTATATTTCTTTGCAACAAATGCAGTACAGGGTTTGGGTGGGATTGTAATGGTTTAAGAAACTCTCTCGCCTTTTCTACTTTCAAGCTAAAGCGCTATCTATTTCTGTTATCTGAGCGATTAGGCCTACAACACACAGTGAAATAGAAGCCCTGTATGCTGAGGTAATGAGTATGACTCACTGTAGGCCTACTTTTCTTGGACCACTGGCTGCACGCACATCACATGTGTTTGATATGGCCCTCTACAGTGGTAAGAGAAAGTTTCGTATCAGCCTGCCTTCTTTCAGCCTGTTTGCACATGTATTTTGTAACCATGATTGATTTAATTGCACAGCATATTGGCACTTTATTAACTTGCACAGCATATTTTGCACAGTCATGATTTTATTTTTCAGTTTTAAGAGTTTTAAGAGTTTTCAGTTTCATGACAGTAGCCTACAGTTCACTGGTACAAAGGTCTACTAAAAGGAGATCCTAGAAAAGACTAAGCTTATTTCCATAGGAAACCATTGAAGTATCTCATATAACATTGAATGACAGACGGATAGAACACAGTACTATTAAGTAGATATAGTCAGAAAAAAAGGGGAAAACAATAAAAAGATTAAAAGGGGTCAGGGGAGGGTATTGGACTTGTTGGGGGTTATTTTGTGTGTATTGTTGTGTTTTTCTTGTTTGTCTTTGTTTTCGTAAAAAAATTATCATTGGCCTGACATTATGCCCAATATTTAAATGCAAAGTTAATACAAATATTTGAAACGGAATGTATTGGACTTGTTTCCTGATTGACTGAGATGGCCACTCAGCCAATGAGTTGCACCTGGGGAGACAAATGCTTGGGGTGTGGTAATCATGATGGGCTGGTGCAATAAAGTGCAATAAGGAGCAATTTTATTGTTGAGGTTTGATTGGATGCCTAACAATCATTGGGCTGGACCATATCAGGATAGCAGAGGGGGGTTATGATGTGCTGTTGAGATTGCTATTAGGGTAGAGTTATTGTAGTGATATGGTGTAGTAGTTCATGTACACTGTTATTACTTGTATGCTTTAAGGTTATTTATGTTTTGTATTTTTATTTATGTATTTATTGTGCTCTATTTGTGGTATGCTCCAACAACCCTGAAAGTGGTACAGTCCAGGCTCATTAAGGGGAGCAGAGAGTATAAAGTGCTGCCAGAGTACTGTAGTTTAGGCAGGTTGTGGTATGAATAAATATACCTTCGGGTTCCTAATCGGGCCTCTGTACTTAATTCCAAACGTCAAGGTTGTCTAATCCTCACACAGCCAAAACCCAAATAAATAAATAAATACCATCAGAAGATTTGAAGCTATTTTGATTGCAGGGACCAGAGTATAATGGCAGGCACCATGCTAGTATGCACTGACAAAGTCGTGTTCACTTCATTATGCAATTCTTGCCGTTAAACTCCTAGGATGGCACAATCATCCCGTGTGGGTGGAAATGGCCTGAAAGCAATGGCTGAGCTAGCAAACCTTAGGAGACCATTAGTAGTGAAGAATGATAGTGAGGTTCTGATGGTTGTGTCTGACATCAACTCCAAAATGCTTCCTTCACTTTCGAGGGGGTTTGGTTAAAAAACCGAGACCAGTTTCGGGCTCTCCTTGCTGCCCTGAATGCACCCATAAGTTTCCTCACACACGGACGCACGGTTCCTAACCCATGCCGGTGGGGCTTTGGGATCGATGCCATTGGATTCAGCGTAATAAATTAAGTTGTAATATATAGCCTACCTCTTGTTTTTGTTCTTTTAACTGAAACATTAATTTAATAGGAAAACGATCAAATCCATTTATTCTTTCACCCAATATGTCAAATGAATGGATTTGAAACCGAAGCTCCAAAATGCTTCCTTCACTTTTGAGGGGGTTTGGCTATAAACCGAGAGCAGTTTTGGTCTCTCTGCCGCCCTGAACGCACCCATATAAGTTTTCTTACACACAGACACGCGGTTCCTAACCCTTCCCGCCCCCTGTCTCCCCTGGAAAGCTAAGTAGCGAAGGAAGCATTTTGGGGCTTCGGGATCGATGCCATTGGATTCAGTGTCAGAAATTAATTCGGAATATGTAGCCCTTGATTTAAAAAAAATTAAAATAATGGATTTGATAGGAAATTGGGTTTGCCTATCAATTTCCTATCAAATCCATTCATTCTTTCACCCAATATGTCAAATGAATGGATTTGATACCGAAGCTCAGAGCTGGTAGCCTACATTAACTGAAAACACTTCAGTCTTAATATGGGCTTTCTCCTTAGGGTCAATAGGGGCTATAAACCATGCTATAAACTTGTATATCCCACCAAAAAGGGGTTTAGGGTTGGGCATTCTATGGTGCTGCTGCCTGCTGTTCTACATCTATACCACACACGCACGCACGCACGCACGCACGCACACACGCACGCACACGCACACGCACACGCACACACACACACACACACACACACACACACACACACACACAAATGCTCATGCATGCATGCACACACGCACACACACGCATGTGCCCACGCACACGTATGTGAAATGTTTATTTATGTCCACATAAACAGAAATGCCTTGTACAAAGGACATAAAAACTGCCAGCGCAGTCAGACAATAGGAAAACAGCCAGTTACAAAGTGCATAGATGGCAGAACATTGTTACATACAATATAGTTGACATACTTGTCGACACAGCAGACATAATTCATGATGGATATATGATTGAGGTTAGAAAGGTCTCCTCCGAGCTGTAATCAAAAGTACGGGCGACCCCGAGTATGAACACCTCCCTATGGATTTAATTTACAACAACGACATCAGGGGTGTTAGCTGTAATGTTATCTTTTAATATCAAATCCATCATGCCAACCATTTAAGATGTGGGACATGGTTTCAGCTATTTTGTTCATGACCACGATCATATGTGAGGAGCATGATTACCTGGAAACCTGTAATCTCACTTTCAAAGTAAATACAACAATACGCTCATATATGGCAACATTTCTTAAAGAGGCCGTGCCATAGTTTTGTATACTTTTTCAGTTTTTCATGTGTCTAGGACGTTGACAGTATTTCATTAGACCCCCTTAGTCCATGGGCCATACGAGATGTCGGTATCCGAAAAGTGGCAAAGATTACCATGCATTTTTGAAAAGCTCTATATCTATAGATTAGATTTTGGTATGATAACCCTTTCTGAGACACAGCTAAATTGGTGTTATCACTATCAGCCACTAGAGTTGGTGTCCCATTAACTTTACTATACAGGAAAAAGAAAGCAAAAAATGAATCTGCTTTAAGTAGCATATGAGGGGTCAAACTAGGGTTTTTTCATGATTCTGAATCGATTGCAAGCATCTTATTAGTTGGAGGCCTTAGGGATTTTTCGTGCTAATCAGTCTAAAAGTGCCAAATTTTGCACAGATGTAGCCCAGGGCTTGCTAATGATTTAGCTAGGGCGCCCGAGTCGGCGACCTTCGGGGTTGCCACAGCGGCCAAATCAAGTTGGGCTAATCATGTTTTAGAGGGGGAAATAATCATGGCACCCCATCTTTAACACAGAGTGAGAGACAGAACACCAGCACACGTATGCGCACACGAAGATTTGGCTGCAATGGGACTGGGGATTCAAAATGGCTATAGTCGGACACACTTTAATAGTTGAGGCAATTTTATGAAGTGAGGATAAGGACTGTAGCACATTTTGTGTTATTCAGACTCATGGTGAAGGATGTTCAAATATTTTTACTTCAATTATAGTAGCCTACTCCATCTACAGCAATTCAATGCCTACGCACGCACGCACGCACTCACACACACACACACACACACACACACACACACACACACACACGCGCGCACACACACACACACACACACACACACACACACACACACACACACACATTACCCCCATATCACTTGTGGGGCAATTCCTGTGGCCTTACCCTAACCGCTGTCCCTAAAACCCTAACCCTAACCCGTCAACTAACCCCAAAAGTTGTGGGGTCCGGACTGTGGACCCCACGTCACCCACTAACCCACATGTCACCCACTGACCCCACATGTCACCCACTGACCCCACATGTCACCATCACAACTCCTCTTGGTACTCACAGGTCATGGCAGGGGAGTGCACACACGCACGCACGAACGCGCGCACACACACACACACACACACACACACACACACACACACACACACACACACACACACACACACACACACACTGCATATACATATACAATAATAGAAGGAATTAATTTGAAAATATGCAGATTTCAGCAAATGATGTGCCTAAAGTGGAATGTATTTAAAATGGGATATGTTTTTAAAATATATATTAGATGTGTAAGAAAACAACATAATTTAGACCATAAGCCGAATTTATACTCTTGTACTTTACTCTATATACAAATGTATATTATTATATGTCGTAACCACGTTATACTACAGGATGTGTGATACTTTTCATTTGAAAGTCAATTATTTTCGACAACCAACATGGTCCTATGACAAAGTATAATTCAAGAAATATGTAATCTAAACATTCAACGTTCCAAATTACATTCATCCATTATCATGTGATTTGTTTCCCACATTGTTTCTCACATTAGAGCAGTGATGGCTGAGTGGTTAGTGTCCATACCTAGGACTCCGGAGACCCCAGAGGTCGCAGGTACGATCCCACGCTCCAGCTATCACTGCTCCTTGTGAGCTGCCTCATAAGGGATCAGCTGGGTTAAGCTGAAAAAAAGCAGCTGGGTTGGGCTGCGATACCTGAATTTCCCCCGCGGGAGGAGTAGGTAACTATCTATCATTATCACAAGGAAGATAATATTAATGAATGTTTACCGTATATATTTATTATTTATTCATTAGGAATATTTTGATTTTGAGATACTGTACATGCTTTATTGTTTTATGTGATCACAATTTAATTATACAAAAAAATATATTTGTTGGAATGGTTAATATTAGATGGTTAGACCTTTATTGATCCTGCAGCACAAACAGTATTTATTATCCTGGAAACCAGACAAAGTATTTAGGCCTAGAATTATTGAATGCTTTAACCAGTGAAAAATAGCAGATATACAAGCTCACAGCGCGGCACCGAATGCCGCGCTGCGAGCTTGTAGATCTGCTATTTTTGAAAAAGTCGTGAAAATGTGTGCAAATCTCTGAATATATGTTTTTTTAAAGCGAACGTTTGTAACTCAAATTTTGCTTCTGGGTGGTCCCTGGAACTAAATGTTTTGAGATGGGGGTCCGTGGCGAAATACATATCATTTTGGGGGTCCTTCACATGAAAAGGTTTGAGAACCACTGACATAGTAGTCTCTCAAGAACAGACTAACGTGGTATTTTGTACTCTGGTCTTACACACATATGACATGCATTCCATCAGCAGTCATCGAGTTAACATTGACATTGTCACCATATTGTAAGATCAAGTGATTCTGGGAGGGAAATAGACCGTAAGGACACAGAACAATTTGCCGGAATATTCTTCAGAGAGTTTTTCCGATTTGCTAAAGGTCAAGTAAGAATAATGTTGAATGTTCAGAGAAGGTTATACCGGTACGCAGTAATAGTTAATGTGTTCTGTCCTCTATATTTAGCAGTGCAAGAAAACAGAGCAGACACCAGACCTATGTACCTTATGTGAAGGACATACACAATCTGGAGGATGAGGGAATGAGAGAAAACATGTAAAACAACAACAGAAACATGAAACAAATTAATTAATTATAGGCTCAAATGGAACGTGTGAGTGTCACGTGAACACATGCTTTTATCTATGTGGTGAAGGGATGGGATCCTGAAACAAGCCAATATGCAATATGTTAATATGTATTTTCTTTCAGAGATTAACTGAGGCTATGATGGTATGTTGGAACAAAGGACAAAGAGGATAATGAATTTATGTTCGTGTTTGGAGGTGAAGGGATGGGGTAATGGAATGTTTTAATGATGGATATAAAACGTAATAAAAAAGATGTTGATGCTGAGTTTTTTTTAAGAGAAAATAAATAATGATTAGATGATGAAAGTCAACCTACGTGGGTCAGCACTTCATTCTCCACTTACCAGACTCATGTGGGGACAGTATACAGTATCTAGGCTTGACATCATTTCTGTGAACTTCAGCTCTGCATTCAACGTCGTCGTGCTCCTACACTCCGAGCTCTTCCAGCTGACTGTGCCTGAAGCCCTCTGTCAGTGGATCACTAACTTCCTGACAGGCAGGAAGCAGATGTGTGAGGCTGGGAAAGCACATCTCAACTAAGCCCACTGACCCTCAGCACAGGAGCACCGCAAGGCTATGTGCTCTCCCCTCCCCTCTATTCCTTCAACACGTCCTACACTATACACTTCCACAGATTCCACACAGATGTTTTGCTTTTTCTGCCTTTGTTGATAGTATAGTAGAGTAAATTAACTGGAAATGGGAAGAGAGAGACAGTGAGTGACATGCAACAAAGGTTGGCGGGATCGGGACTCGAACATTGCAGCCTAGGTGCCCAGACTAAGAGGCCAGTGGTCCGAGCCCTCCACACTTTGTGAACGTCACGACCCCTATTAGATTTATAGTGGTAATTAATCTGCGTAAAAGACAGGAGGTAAGACAGCTGGTGTCCCGGTGCAGTCGCCACATTTTGGAATACAACACCCACAAGATTGTGGAGATGATGGTATATAAATACATTTCAGGTAAGCCGCCCCCCATCCCTCCCCCCACCACCAACAGCACAACACAACAGGCATTCAGGTTGAAAGGAATCTCCATCTCCAAGGCATGTATCAAAACACTGTTAGACTTCCAAGGTTGGAGACGCCCCTCTTGTTGGCGGCACCCAGTGGGGACGCTGTCATCGCTCTCAGCGCTACTTTAACATTAAAACCCGGCGCGTTACAAGTTATCTTGAGTGCAGTGAGTTTCCCAAACACTGGGTCGGGAACCATTGGTGGGTCGACACATTTTTATGGGTCCCTTAATTTTTTGTTTCCCACATTTAGTTTAGTTTTATTATTATTTCAAAACGTTTGTGTCGTGAGCTTGTTGATCGGCTTGTAGATTTTCACTAGTTTGGGTCCCGGGCAAACTGCTCTTTTGGGTCTTGAGTTAATTGATTGAAGAATTTATTAGAAGTTTGCAATAGAAAAAAGTACAGTTTCATGACAGTACAAATCACTGGTACAAGGTCAACTAAAAGGAGATCCTAGAAAGCCGAGGCTTATTTCTTGAGTTAAAGGTTTGGGAATCACTGATAAAGAACACACCCAGCTTACCCAGTTTCTTTGAAAGGAGACAATCAGCGCATGTCTTGTTAGCGGCGGAACAAGAGGCACGTCTCCAACCTTGGAAGCGGAACAGTGTTTTGATACACGCATCTCCAAGGCCCATAAATGAGATGCCAACCTCCACAGAGGATGTACTTCCTGTGGGAGCTGAAGAATCCCAACCTGTCAATGGTTGCTGTCAATGCTGTGTGATGGTCCAGTTCTACACACTGTCATCATGGAGTTTGACCTTTGACTTCCGCCATCCTGGTGAGCTTGTGACTCTTGCCGATCTACAAGCTCACAATGCATCTCCTCGAGACACGTCGTATTCTTAGATCTGCATTTTCTTCTACATGTTCTGATTTATTTGTTTGTTTAGTTTTGGTCGTGGTTAATGATCTCTATACACTTGAAATGGCCGCAGGAGAGAAGCTGGTAAGATAATATGTGATCCCTCTCATCCTGGCCACAAGCTCAGTTTGAAGTTCTCCCCTGTGGGAAGTGACATAGAACTATCGAAACCACAAGAAGCAGGCACACATACACTCTGGCACTACTCAACACCGAACGAATGAGGTGAAACAGGTCCCTGGTGACCGGCGAAAACTCTATGGTCAATCGCATTTTATATAAAAGAAGTGAAGTGATTTCAATGCTATGCTTAAACGTATTGGGTAACTACAATCAGCATCCAAATGTAGTGGAATAAAAGAACATGTGTTGTGTGTGTGTGTGTGTGTGTGTGTGTGTGTGTGTGTGTGTGTGTGTGTGTGTGTGTGTGTGTGTGTGTGTGTGTGTGTGTGTGTGTGCGTGCGTGCGTGCGTGCGTGCGTGCGTGCGTGCGTGCGTGCGTGCGTGCGTGCGTGACATCAGTGATGAAGCATTATTTAGCAAAATCGCAAATTTTCTCACACGCATGCATGCACGCACAAACGCACGCACACACGCACGTCGCACGCACGCATACAGACAGACAGATAGTACAAAGGACAACAACATACAAAAAATATTCAAACATGATTATACTGTATGGCCATTCAATGCATTTATTTTGGATATCTTTAGTAGTATTTGCTTATTTTTGCAGATCTGACAAGAAAATATGCAGATAAAATGACATGCCAAATGGCATTGAGACCGTTCCTTTCATATGTCACAATAATTTTAACAGGAACATATATAAATTCTTACAATGAGGAAGCTTTCTTTCACCATCATTGCAGTGTTGGTAATCCTATAATTTTCTGTCAGGCAAAATCATTATTTTGCAACAATTGAAAATATATAAATAAATAAACAAACAAACAAACAAATAAATACAAGTTAATCAGCTCCACAGAGATGTGCACTTTCATTGAGTGGCAGTTCAAGTTTATTTCAAACCATTCTTTCACAAGATGTCACATGTCACGGTTCTAGGAATGGCTGTACGACGACAAACCATTATTAGCTCTTGTTTTGTCACTTAATGTTTTCACTTTTTAATCTCCTAACTTATTGTGTTTGTTTCAGGAAATTATTTGGTAAATATCAAAACGAAATCACAGTAATATATACAATTTATTTAGCCTTCTTTCACTAGAACAGACAGTCCTTCCTTGTATATTTTCTTCTCTTTAGCTAAGAATCAAGAAATTAACCATATGCCTGAGTTATAGTTGCGTAACGCCGGTGTGCAAATAACTATAAATCACCCTTTAGCATGCATGAAAGATTCATACATTGGTTTGCGGATTAATTCGACTGCATTTACCATGTCTTGCCTTTATAGGCTATTGTATCTCCAATGTTGATGATGCTGGAGCAATGGATTCCTTTAACCACTTGAACCGCAGCATCCCTCAAAAATAGCAGATCTACAAGCTCATGATGCGTTGTGAGCTTGTAGATTGCTTATTTTTGGCAAAGTGATTTGGTGAAGACAAGTGAAAGTGAAAGAAAAAGTGATCCAAGTAGAATTGCAGCTTAGGTCTGTTCACTCTGTTGTACTAAGAATAGAGGGTTTAAGTGGTTAAAAGGTGTGGTTGGTTTATTAAGTTTGCAAGTTAACTGCAAAGACACTCAGACAACAAAACAGAAAAGCAGAAGAGATGTGTTCATTTAACTCTGAGAGTGTAAACGTTGACCTAAATGGACCTGTCCATTTTTACACTCTCAGTTAAATCAACACAGAGTATTGGATAATATTAATTAAAGCAGCATATGTAACTTTCCTCTTCTACCCCGGATTTGAACCCAGTTTCCTGTGCTGAAATTTGGACCATTGAGCAAATAGAGCCGACTTGCTTGCACTGGCGATAAATTGAATCATGACAATCAGGTCCTGTGTCTAGGTGAGACATAACCTTTGACATGATCTAAATGTCTCAATAGATGAGCAGGGAGACAAACTACAACCACCCCAATTGTATAAGTTATATTGTATGAACATACTCTAACATACAGATTGGACAAAATTACATAAAGAAAAGTTACATAGCGAGGCTTTAAGTCTAGTTGATGCATACTGTAACACCTGCACGTTTTATGGATGCAAAGAATAGTAGGTGAACAATGAGGCAATTTACTGAGCAAGACATTCTAAATATATCCTGGACGCATTTACCATAACTGATTTGGATAGCTAATAATTTCAACTGCAGTCTAGGATGGAGGCACATTGAATGGTGGGCAAAACAAAGAAGTGGCTATGAGTGTATGCTTATCGAACCAGGATAGGTAGCCTATACAGTACAGAATTTAGTATCCTCCCCATATCCCGTTTTCCCCGCTCACTTGCATATTTATGCACCGATACACACACACGTGCTCCAACAGTGCACAGCATGTAGCTTCTGTAATCTGTACTCATGTTTCATATTTTTATATGTGTTTCTCATTACATTAAGCACCTTGTGCTACAGTACAATCTTTGTCCGAAAAGGTGCAACACAAATACAATTAATAATAATAATAATAATAGACCTAAGCTTACAATGTCAGAAAAAAGGTACTGTGCATCATATGCTATTAAAGTTTCAGTTAAAAACTGAAACATGAATAACATGCCACACAAACATTCCATTCCTCTATTATGACATCGTTCTTTCTATAATGCAAACAGCTCACAAATAGTTGGCATGTTGGTTAAGTCGGCATTCTTGTATGTGCGATGTGGCTGCTATCAATGCCACATTGTTATAAGATAGAATTCATGTGAAACATTACATGAACACGTACAGTATGTGCACGTGCTCGCACACACAAATAAGTGGATCGATAACTGCACATGTGTTAGTTCTTCTTTGACAGCAGTCATACAGTATTTTGATTGTTGTATAAAACAGTTGTATGAAAGCCCTGGGTGGTTGTTCTTGATGAATAAAGAAGACACTTTGTACCAGTAAGGGCAATAAGAGCAACTGTACAGAGTCAGACAAGGCATTAATATGGTAAAAATAGCAGCAACAGTATGACTTAAATGCTGACATTTACCTGCTGTTTAATTTGATAAGCAGACCTTTAAAATTGCACGAGATAAGAGACATGAGAGCTGTATATAGCCTTTGATGTCTGTTTAATAAAATAAAATGTCTGCATTCATCTTTCATGTGCCGCCCTACAAATTGTATTTTGGATGGACTGGAAATGTAGTTTGACTGGAAATGTCTCAACCAATGGTCCTGGGACCACCAGTGGTCCTTGAAGGACCACCAGTGGTCCCCGATGGAGAGTTGGTAACCAAATGGACCGAGCATAAAAATAAACCAAATTTGGTTTAATTTTACACTCTCAAGAGTTAAATTATTGTTAAAACATCTGCATTACTTAATTTAAGTCTACACAATTAGAGAATGTACTGTAGAAGTTATTGTTATTTTGATCAACGTTTGCCTGTTGTCTTTGCTATGGTACCACATCAACACAGCTGGAATTTTGGACAAAATCTTATCCAACAATAACAAAATATTCTACGTTTTGGGTCTGAGAGGCTAAATCGCATCAAATGGTGGTCTGAATGCCGAATAAACAATACAAATAAAATAAAATAAAGGAACTTGATATGAAATAGGTTGAAAACCACTGTCGTAGAAGACTAGTGTGTTTCCTTTCTCCATGGTTTGCTTTGAGGTTGAGTCTTTGTGCAGCAGCTGTCTCTGCTGACATTCGAGCGTCCTCGTGGTGGCCCGTGGCGCGGCTAACGTGGAGATCTACAAACATTTAGGATGGTGCAGACGCTGTGACGGGGAGCGAGGCACGGCTGCCGAATGCTGAGCGTTACATTCGTAGTCAGGCCTCATGCACACACGCGCTAGCCACACTGACCTATTCCATCACCAAATCTCCACTTTTACTTCATAAAATCTCAAATGACTCATGCATAATTCGACATATATTTACTACTACTGTACTTGATAATGTGTCCCTGTTTAGACCTGTTGTAACCTATATGTTGTTATACCTTTCAATCCAGGGGCCACCTCTGTGTCTCATTAGTTGTTGCTAAACATATAGCAACATAATTTATTCAAATCTTTTTGAATAAGAATTTGAAGGTTTCCAGAAAACTTAGGTTAGGTTTTCGAAGGGGTTTTTAGAATCGGCCTCAGGTCTATTGGTTAAACAAAAGTCACACCATCTTAAATGCTTCCAAAATAATGTATTACCAGAGCGGACAGAAAAAAAAACACCACAACATTTCGGCCTCTTTGGCCATCGTCAGGTATACTCATACTCTTGTTATGTTAGCTTAACCACGTAAATCCTAGCGTCCCTATGTGTCATAATAGATGAAAATGTTTGGGAAAGAATAAGTGAAAATATTTTTGTTGAAGATATTTGGTGGAGGGGGGAAAAAAGGAGGGGACTCCTGGGGGATCCTGGTCAACAAAGTATAGATGGTTATTTATGAGTGGTTAATGTCTCGTCCAGAGCAAGACAGAATGATACCCGGCTGAATATGCGTCAGTGGTTTGTCACGCCTTTGTAGTCTCGCGTAGCCAGACAACTATTCCACAACCTCCGAATGCTATATAGCAGGGGTGGGCAACTTTGATGATGGCGAGGGCCACTATATTTCCACCTTCACTCCAGAGGGCCACATTGCATTTTGCTACGTCCTACTTTGTCATTCTAGTTTCTCATACAAAAGAAGCAAAAATAGCAGATCCACAAGCTCAAAACGCATCGCGCTGCGATGCGTTTTGAGCTTGTAGATCGGCTATTTTTGGTTCTTTTGAATTGGAATCCTGAATTATTTTTTGTTGTTTTTGAATCGGAATCCTGAAATGTAACATTTTTATCAAATTTCAAATGCATTTATTATATACTCATGTTAACTTTATGAACCTAAATACAAATACATTGGACATAAAAAAATACATTTTAATACTACTATACTAGACATTAAGCTACTAATATAGACTGACGGAATTATAGCAGGTCATGTTTGGAATTGTAACAGCTGAAATCAATAATATATCAGTATTCTGGTATTAACCTGAGGGCCGCATTAAGTGAAGGTGGGGGCCGCATGTGGCCCCCGGGCCGCCAGTTGCCCATGTATGCTATATAGAGTCTGGAACGGCAGCTCCCGAACTGCGAGTATCTGAAGTAGCCACTGCTGCACTGAACTGTAGTCCCATTGGAAACATAACAGAAACACACTAGCTCAGACAAAGTCATTCGAGCTGCCTATTCTTGTTATGGGTGTATAGTTTTAAGAACACGTTTGAAAACATCATGGAGGTGACACCAATAATACCAGAGAAAGACTAAATAAAGCCCCCAGAAATGTTGAAAGGAGACATAACGCTTCCAGTAGGACATGTTATTGTTACTGCACCAAGGGAGCGGTTGCGTCACTTCCGCTTTATCTCGCACTCATCGTTTCTTCCCCGGTTTGCCAGACTGTATGCCGGGAGCATTTGGCCAAATCGCGGAGGCAACAGTCTGGCCACGCGAGACTAACGCCTTTGTGGCTCTATGATTGACTTCCTGTTCCAGTATATAGGAGCTGAATAGCAAATTCAGAAAATGCCTGCTTACACCACATAGGCTCAAATGCAACTTGACAGTGAATCCCAAGTTCGACCGAGCCTGATAGTCTTTGCTGCGTGTCACTCCCTGTCTCTCTCTCTCCCTGCTACCTGTAGTAAGGGGATTTTATAATATATTTGACCAATCTGCGAAGTAAATCGTTACCAAGAAAGTTCTTCACCAATGTGTTTCTAAAGGTGTGTAATAATATGTACTAAAAGGATGAAATTCAACTCCCGGGGGAAACCTCATAAAAAAACTGATTTGTGTTTGTGTCCCATTAATTTACTATACAGGAAAAAAATACAAAAAATAAATATGCTTTAAGTAGCATGTGGGGGGTCAAACTAGGGGGTTTTCATTATGCTGAATCCATTGCAAGCATTTGTTTTGCATGAAAAACATTCCTTGGGCTAAAAACGGACCCACAAAACGATGGCAATGGATTCAGCATCATGAAAAACCCCTAGTTTGACCCCTCACATGCTACTTAAAGCATATTTATTTTTTGTATTTTTTTCTGTATAGTAAGGTTAATGGGACACAAACACAAATCATTTTTTTATGAGGTTTCCCCCGGGAGTTGAATTTCAACCTTTTAGTACATATTATTACACACCTTTAGAAACACATTGGTGAAGAAATGTCTTGGTAACGATTTACTTTTGCAGATTTTCTTTTGCAGATTTTCTTTTGTTCCCCTTACTACTGTGCCATCCAGAGAAATGAAGGCAGTAAAGCCCTCAAAATAAATTGTAAAGAAAATGCACAGATAATGCAATCAGCAGAATATTGCACTGAGGAAAGAGCGTATTGCACTGTTATCAAGATATCAACATTGGAGATATACTTTTCTATAATTAGTAAATTAGTTTACTTTGGCTTTCATCATTTCTTCTTGGAAGTCACTCTCCATTCCCCAGTTCAAACTATAACATGGACTTGTGACATGCAACGGTAGATTATTCTATACAGAATTCAAGTGGAACAATTTTTCTGCCAGTTACGAGAAAAACAAAGTTTGACATTCGCCCCTTCACAGTGAATGTCCAATTTAGAATTAAAACACAGCAGCATATGAGCGGTTTCTATTGATTGTTTTGTCTTCCAGCTTTACTGTCTTTAAATAGTTATAACAATCTGCATGATGATGAATAACCAAGGCATAAGCCTATAAATAAAGGAGCAAAATATATGAACCAAAATGAACAAAACAAATCAACAACCATTACAAAAGAATCAATAAAACCATCCATTTAAAGATTTAAGACACCAAAGGGCACTCCAAGGCAGAGCTGCTGTGAGACTCACAGACTTGGCAGTTTTCATAACAATAAAGAAACGGAGCAGAGCGCTTGGATCACATTGAAGCCGAGAAACAGATAGATACAGTAGATAGATTAATAGTGAGACGAAAAGATAGAGAGAGGATATCGTTGTTGTCGGGTGGAAACCTCGTATCTCCAAGTTTCAAATTTGTATGTTTTTTTCACAAAATAAAGCCCTGCTTCATCGTACAAGGCCGTCACACAAAAGTAGTGAAAACAGCAGATCTACAAGCTGTTTTCACTAGTTTAAATCATTTTTTAAATGAAAAATGCTAAACAAACAGTTTTGGACATACAGTACAAGGTTTTCACCCGACAACGACGATATGAGAGAGAGGGAGAGAAAGAGAGAGAGAGAGAGAGAGAGAGAGAGAGAGAGAGAGAGAGAGAGAGAGACACTCCTATTGAAACTGTTCTCTGCGGAATCTCTTTTCGCTCTCACTCTCTCGTTTGTGGGGCCGCAGCCTCACCAACGGGCCACTTGGCTTGTGTAGTCCTCGGTGGTGGTAATTAATTCGCCGTGATTTCCTTTCCTATCCCCTACGTCGTTCCCACCTCTGTTCCCATCCGCTCTGCGTCTGGGGAGCCAGGACCTGCCCTGCTCTCTTTGCTCCCGGAGCCAGCGGCGCTCCTCGCGCCTCTTCAAGCGCACCTCCTGGTGCTCCCGCTGGCGGGTGAACTGAAAGCGCTGCAGGAACAGGTCCTTGGCGTACTCGTACAGCTGCACGTCCAGGAAGTTGAGCTCCTCGATGCGCTTGCGCACCGGCTCGCTGAGGTCCACGTTGGCGGCGCGCGTGCTGTTGATCTGCGTGAACGCGGCGATGAAGCGAAGGCTGAACGTCCGCTCAAACAGATACTGCGTCTTGCGCTGGAACTCGGTCAGGCCGTAGAAGGCCATGTTCTTCAGGTTGCTCATGGCGCTGCTCAGCAGGATGTGGTCGCGCTCGCTCTCGTTCATGGACGACAGGTTGTAGCAGCCGACCAGGCTGAGGTCGGCAAGCATGCGGACCTGCCGGTTGTTGGCCAGGTTGGACGGGCAATTCATGAACTCCGTCAGGGTGACACCCGACCAGTCGTCGCCGCTGTAGCAGGTGGGCAGCTCATCCTGGGTGGGCGAGCGTCCATCACACATGTGGAGGGAGGTCTTCCATGTGGCTCCGCGCTGCACATGCTTCCACTCACTCAGGTAGCGGGAGACCGGGTCGCGCAGCATGGTGATGTAGTAGAAGTTCCTGCAGCCAAAAACAAACACAGTCAGAGAGCTGTGAGCACATCAACATCACAGAGGGTTGCCCCGCATTGTACTGACAGATGGTGACTTTTCTGACTACGCCGCTCACACTTCAAGGTTGAATGCTAATTGGCAAACAGAAAGTTTCAGTAATGAGCTTATCAGAGAGAGCTTTTTATCCAGAGCACCAGGGAGTGCAGGATGAGTCACTTAAAAAAGTGCACTTAGAAGTCAATTTCTACCACTTTTTCTAGTCACATGTTCAAATACTGGATTCTGATTGGCTAAATTCCGGAGGTTATGGCAGAACAACCGCCGCAGTTGTGTGAGGACGAGATCAATGCGCCTCAGTGTACATCCGGGGACTTCAGGAGGTAGTCGGAACACCTTTCCCCCAACCAACATATGACGGTCGTAGCGGTCCTATGTTTACTAACGTGCGTACGACGTCGCCGATTTATTTGGATCCAATGCAATCCGCCAACTTTAAAGCCCCTTTTCTCTGAACCTATGCCTTTCTGGAAGCGAACAGCCTCTATTTACGGCCGGAACGGTCCTTCTAACTGACGTTAGCTTAGCTGTATGCTAGACATCTTTCTCTGCATGGAGTTGGCGTCATCTGGTGGTGAGTAGAAGATGTTGTTTGTGGAACTATTTGCTGTCGTCGCGGAAGTTTTATAGGCAATAATGATTGTAACTTAATATCCTTGCAAGTTACAACTATGTGTTTTCTTTCATGTATACGGAAAAAAGTGGTAGAAAAGCTATTTACCACTCGGGGTCGGACATTATGCTCTGATAATGTCCTGTGTGAGGGTCACCCCCTCACACAGGACATTATCAGAGCATAATGTCCTCTCACTCGGGGTAAATTGCTTACTTTCATTCCTAGTGCAGTACCTGCCTGTATGAATACAGGAAAACTCAACCTAAAAGAAACTCCACCTCATTCGCGTGACCGCGTGTTTCCCAACGAGTCGTGGCCTTAAGCTAGATGCAGAATAGACCAAAATCTAATCTTTGCTTCTGGGGGTCCCTGGAAGAAAATATTTTGCGATAGGGGTCCATCCGTGGAACAAAATATTTTGAGATGGGGGTCCGCGGCCAAAAACACATTTTGGGGGTCCTTAACCACTGATAGGCACATTCTACAAAATGTCTTCTAAATCCTAACAGTTTTCTGGAAAAAAAACCTATGTTGCTATCAGTGTTTCTCAAACGTTGTCATGTCAAGGACCCCCAGAATGATATGTATTTGGCCACGGACCGGTCTTGCGAATGAGGTTGAGTTTCTTTTAGGTTGAGTTTTCCTGTTACCTGCCTGTATTTCCTTTTCAGGAAAAGGCCATGCCAGATGACCATTGGGTACGACGACCATCAATAAAACTGACCCACCTATAGTAAGTGAAGCTCCCAGGAGGAGACCATTTCTATGCGTGGCTACTCTTTCGTTTGTTTGATTAAATTCCTGCCTCAAATTCTACTCATCATTTGTCAGCCAATCCTACCAAAGCCTTTAAGAGGATAAAATGTATTCCATTGGCATTTGGTGGCGAGGAGCTGTTAAATGAGTGATATTCTTTTTCATACACACCACTGACTCTCCTCCAGACAGTGACTATCTCCTCAATCCTTGTAAGCCTAAGGACAGGCACTGAACATGGAAGACAAACGAGGAAGCTTTACTTAGATTCATCAGCATTCTGTAGAGCCAACATAAGGACATTCAAAGTAGAGGACACTACTGAGCCTCATTGGTTGAAGGAGGATTACAGAATCTGCCCTGAAATACATACAGCATTACTGCTTGACAATGTTAACACAGAACACCTTCAAAGCAGATGAACTGGACGTTCTGGACGTTCGCTCAAAACATCCTAAACAGCACTATGAGAATACGTTAACTCAACCGTATCAGTTTAAAAGCCGCGATGGCGCGATCCTGGGGATCAATTTTCTTTTGAGCACACTCGCGACACGGCTGTCCATTAACCGAGAATGTCACATCTGCCCTTCATGGCAAGGCAGAGGACCTCCAAGGAGATCGATCTATCACTCTCCTGAACCACGGCTATGTCAAAACAACCTCAGATGGAGAGCAGGGAGATGGGACAGGTGTTGGCCAAGCAGGCCTCCCCTAAGGTGACGTCCTCCTCAGAGTGCCAGGTGAATATTTAATGGGAGCGGCAATACGCTGTGACCCCCGAGAACAGACTGGCCGGATAAAGTGGAGCGCGCCGCTGAGGCTTCACACTGACTCCAAAGCTGCTCCACGCTTCAGTTCCTTCAACGACAAACATAACATACACCCGTCAAATCCTGAGTGTTCATCTGATCATTTTCTGTGCACTCTCAGGCAGGGACGTGCAGAGAATGTTAGAGGCAGGTGCTGAAATTTCTAAAAGGGCCTTTTTGGTGGAAATATTGAAAATAGCAGACCTCCAAGCACACAACACGTCGCGCTGCAACGCGTTGTGAGCTTGGAGATCGGCTATTTTCGGTGAGTGATACCACATTGAACTAAGCATAATCAAGTATGGAGATATGGCGTAACGGCATGGATTTCTACACAGAGTCGGCAGTTCTTTCAACATAAGATGCTGCATTCAAGTTCAGGAGAGTTTGGACAAGGCAGTTCTCTTGAATGCTGCCTTCATGTATGGCATGGAAAGAAGGCATTTGCATTTCTTTCAAAACTGCATCCATGGTCTGGGGCACCTTTTACAGATGGATAAAAGGACAGGGACTCAAGCCCCCTTTGATGTCTAAGTGTGCACGTGCCTGCTCTCAGAGTTAAATTAACACAGAGGATTTTCACTGTGTAATCCACACATGCACTCACACCCAGGAATGGAAACAGGTTGCATGCACAGGGCAAATGTCTGAGCACACGAACAATCGCACATGTCTCACAGGCTGTAATGCTTGATTTATACTCTACTCCAGATAGACAGACAGACAGATAGATAGATAGTGATAGATCAAATTATCTAATTTCAGTAATACTGTATACTTTGGTGGAGCCAGGTCATCTAATTTTCATTCAAAGTTGTCTACTACCAAAAATTGCATTTCCTCCCTGCCAAGGCAGAGACCATTTTGTAGACTCAAGTTAAATTCACAGTACACTGTGTATGTTTTAAAAAACCCACAAACCATGACAGCCTCAATATATCAGCCAAGTGCAAAGAAAAAAGAAAAAGAAAACCGGCAATTTTGTCCGGTTCATCAAACCACAAAATGACTCAAAAGAAATATATATATATAAGATTTACAGTTAAGTTAATTTGGGGATAATATCTCAAACCCTTTAAAGCGCCATAGGAATAATCCTCTCCAGACAAGTGTGTAATGCAATATGAGTCAGGCAAGGCGCTGTGATTAGAACGCTGTTGGCAGCAGCTGTATTCTGGCACTTCCTGTTGGAGTGGGCAGGCAGACACATCCTCATTAGACTGTCTCTGGGACACAAACACATGCAGCAAGTGTTGTCTGTACGCACTCAACAGCCCAAAGGTCAGCTGTGTGCACCATCAGTGTCACAACACATCAGTGTCTGCGGAGACGTCTTGGTGAGCTTCTCCCTTCTGAAGCCTCCGAGTTTATACTTCGCCGTACTATGATGTCACATGCCTGGAAATAGCCAGACTACAAGGCTCACAATGTGAGGTGAGACATACATAGAAAGCGTAACGTTGTTTGCCGGGTGGAAACCTTGTATGTCCAGAACCGTTCCTTTTTGAGCGGTGGTCACAACGCTCCTATACGTGGCCGTGTGTGTGGGTCTGTCTGTCTGTCTGTTTGTCTGTCTGTCTGTCTGTCTGTCTGTCTCCGGGTATGTATAGCCTGCAGTAACCTTTTCTGACCACACATGTTAAGGGAGGGGCGCTGTTGCACACACACACACACACACACACACACACACACACACACACACACATACACACACACACACGCACACACACACACACACACTCACACTCACACACACACACACACACACACACACACACACACACACACACACACACACACACACACACACCACCGCTCAGTTCACACGAGTGTGATTTTTTTATTTATCATTTAAAAATGATTTAGAATAGTGAAAATAGCTGATCTACAAGAACACAACGCCTACAAGTTTTGTGCTTGTACCGGTAGATCAGCTATTTTCACTAGTTTTGTGTGACAGTGTTGTATGATGAAGCAGGGCTTTACGTAGTTTATGAAGTAAGCATACACATTTGAAACTTGGAGATACGAGGTTTCTGCCCGACAGTGACAATGTCATGTTCATTAATGTTCGTGATTGTAAAAAGCACTGTGATAAGCAGCTGTAATCTTAAGATTTTTCCATACAGTAAATGGCTGTCCAGAATGATAACAATAAACATAACTATAATGGTAATAATGTACACTCATGAACAATAACCTTCACTACACGTGTACATACCGGTAAGTGATGTGTTGAATGCGATGCCCTGGAAATTTGATTGGCTGTCACAATTCTATGGTCCATATAATCGCTTTTAAAACGATAGCTACAGCTATCATTTTTCATGTGGACAGCCATTAACACTGTGACAGAGACAAATCCTTCAGGCAAGAGTTCCCAACCTTTGTAATGTTTAAGTTAGTGGCCCTGTTCAACTTTGGTTAAATATGGATCAATAATGGATGTGAGATATACTGAATCTCACTCGGCCCCAGAATGCTCATCTCTGAAGCAGTAGAAACAAGCAGCGCAACTCAAATGGAGCATAGGCTAAATAGGGTTGATTAAGAGATGAGCTGGGGGAGGAATAAAAATGGGGGGGGGGGGGGGGGATGAAAATGAAGAGAGGTGACATAGAGGACCAAGCAGATAGGAATAACTGCTGTATAACTGATGTGGTTAAGATTAAAAAAAAAAAAACTCAGCTATCATATTTTATTATGTCTATACGGACAGACATTCCGTAAATAAATAGTTACATGTTGCAGGAAGGACAAAAGTCACTTTGACAAAATGGAACCGCACCACAGGAAGTTACAGCAGACAGGAGCCCACACCTTCAGGCTCCACCCTGCCCCCTCCAATAACACCACACGGACAGACACTTCTGACAGACCGTAAACCACTATTCATCCTCGCCTAGTGTCAGCGCAACAGCCAACTGGCGTTTAATTGCCTGTAATTAACCTCAATGACATGATTTCAGCCTGCTGCCCCTCCATGATTGCATGCTACTAAAAAGGACATTGTACTTTTAGCCTCAGCACATGCCTTTGGGAGTGGAGAAGCTGACTTCTCTTATCAAGCAGATCAAGTGTAGGAGTTGGATATTGTAGCCTGTGCTTGAAGGTGCACAAGACATCAGTGGGAAGTGAAACAATAACCATTGCTCTGAGTTTTAAGGACAACTAGCGGGAGCGACAATGATCTTGTATTGTGCCCAAATATAGAACACATATGGGAAAATTCACATTCTACAACTCTGACACAAAAATGTGACACCATCCATTAAAAGATGTAAATCACTGTTTTCTTTCAAAAATAGCCTGAAAAACCATCTATCAGGAGTCCACAGTGTCCAGCCACGCACCGTTGTACTAATGAAACATAACTCCGGCCACTCACTGTTGTACTAATGAAACATAACTCCGGCCACTCACTGTTGTACTAAAGAAACATAACTCCGGCCACTCACTGTTGTACTAATGAAACATAACTCCGGCCACTCACTGTTGTACTAATGAAACATAACTCCGGCCACTCACTGTTGTACTAATGAAACATAACTCCGGCCACGCACCGTTGTACTAATGAAACATAACTCCGGCCACGCACCGTTGTACTAAAGAAACATAGTGCGCCACTTGGTCAAAGGTCATCCTAACAGGGACAGACAGACAGAAAAAGCGAAACATTGGGAGGCGGTTCTCGCCGCTCCAAAAAAGAACAATAAGGCATGCACATCCCACTCACTAAAATTCTGACCTGCTGGGCTGAGGTCAGAATCCATAAGAAAAACAAGGTCTGCACACTGGATCATGCTCCAAAGGTTTAACATTTATTTTTGGTTCCTTTACACCATGGAAATGACGTTTCGAGCCTCACAGCTCTTCATCAGACCACATCAACACATCACATCAACCCAGATGATTTTGGGCAAATTTGCCAAAAGCTTATATACAAAAATCTTGCATCACAACGAGTTGGGAGCTTGTAGTCCAGCAATATACTTGCGGTCCAGTAAATATACTAGGATGTGAGCAACTCTTTCCCTTCTTTATTATGAACTGCAGGAGAGCTGGAGAAATAAACATGCCGATTCATAACAAAACTGTAATGCTACCATTTAGCTAGACCCAGCACAACAGCCAATATTACATTTATACAGTAGATGACAGGTAAATCTAAATGTATACTTTGTCGAGCGACACCACAAAGTATAAGAGTGCAGTGGGGACACAATAAGAAATGCTACACCTGAGGAAATTCTCTTTCTGCAATCCTGCACCTCACTTGACTCTTGACCTTTTCCCTCACTCTGCCCCTCTACTATGTTCTACTGCATGCCAGTACTCCCTGGGGACCCACAACCTTTCCTTAAAGGTTGTCAGATAAATCTCACTGGTGATTTCACTCGTCAATCTTCCACTCCGACTGCCGTGTTCATCTCTGCCTATGTTGTGCATCACCAACCTTTTGCTTGAGGCGCTAGATATGAACAGCTTTCTCTTCATTCTTTGTTTCCAAGAGACTAACCTGCTGATGTTGGAAGATGTTCATAATGATCAGAGTTGGTGAATTATAGATAGAAATAACAAATGTAAAGAAGCCAAACAAACAATTGTATTGAAATAAAATTTGAGGGTTCTTCTGAAAGCTGCAAGGGTGTCAGACAGTTTTATCATGATTACACAGGTGCTCATTAATTTAAGGCCAAATTGGCTCCAGGCAATGTCCTTTTTGAGCAATATAGCCTATGGTTAATTTCAAAAGCATTTGTGGGGACATGTTTTAACTGTCTAATTAAAAATATCCAGCATGTTTGGCGTTATTTCAAAAAGCTCTCATGACAAACAGTAATGTCTCTCTCTGATCCCTGTGCCAAAATGTGGGGACCTCTCAAAACTAACAAACTAACTACAGTGCCATCAATCTAATACCCTAATACCAGGGTTATTAATGTTGTCCCATGAGCCCTTGCGTGAAAGTGGGCATCACTTCCTGTTCCCCTTAGCTGTTTCATTCTGACTGGTTGCTGTGCTACTGTCACACCTGAATCTCTGCAAGCTGATTACATGGTGTTTGTTTAGTGATTTGAATCAGCTGTGTAGAGGAAGTGAAGCACACACACACACACACACACACACACACACACACACACACACATTTTGTCTGTTCTTTGTCAATAGCTCATACATGAGCCTAACGTTTTGGGTGGATATTAAATCTTATCTCCCTAAAGTGAAGAAAGCGGTTGCATGGAGGGCTTTAGGGTTTAGAATGGCACGGCCAGTGGTAGTCCAACCTCACCCGATACTGTGTCATGCTCAGCTTCTTCTCTGTGACTGTCGAGTCTGTGGTCCTATAGGGTTGTGAATGCCGGACTCAGAAGCCTGGCCTGCAGACCCTGGATGGGACAGCTGCATGTAGTACTATAAACATGCTAAAAACAAGCATTACCAAGCATCTAAATGGGGGGCTACCAAGAGGGAGTGAGAAGATTGCAGCCAGGAGAATGAGGCTGGCCAGTCACTGCCACAGACAACGGGAGCTCCCAGCCAGCAAGCTTGAGCTACGGGAGCCAACACACAGGCATCAATCACAAGGGCATCCCTACCTACGTAGACGTACTAAAGAAAAACACGGGGACGGGAAGTA
Organism: Nannobrachium achirus; assembly: GCF_963921795.1. NCBI lineage: Eukaryota > Metazoa > Chordata > Actinopteri > Myctophiformes > Myctophidae > Nannobrachium > Nannobrachium achirus. Next base: position 27,597,742 of record NC_137829.1, read on the forward strand.
CTGGAGAGCTGGACAGATGTAGGTAGGATCAACATGACTGGAGACGTCGCTGGAGAGCTAGCCCGAGGACGACCTAGAGACAGCTTATTTATTGCATTATTTACCAATAATGCAATCAATAATGACACAATTACTGTGGAATCTTCAGTAATTTACTGTGTAAATGTAAACCAAGACTAATATCTGTAGATGCACAAACAACCAAGAAGATGCTTCACTTTTTATTTAAGGCTGCGATGTAGTTCCAAAAGTCTGATGAAGAATATAGTTGGCACAGAGTGTGAACTCCACTGTGAGTGTCTCGTGAGATGTACCGTATGTGTACAATAACCTTACCAAAGGCAGGTTTTGCAAATCTTCACCTTTAATGCCCCATACTGAATTTATAATAAAAAGTGAACTTGCCCCATCCCCTCAACACACACACACACACACACACACACACACACACACACACACACACACACTCATTCAAACAGTCAGAGGGTTGGAGACAACGTGCCCACAACTCAGGCATGAGCTCCACATCAGAGTAGCAGATCATGTTAGGCCTTAGCATTCAACAGCGGGACATTATGTGGATAAGGGTGCGCCGGTGGTGCTGCCCCGGGCAAAACTACAACAGCTCTTTGAGAGACTGCCTGAGCATCTCTGTCTCGTGCAAAAAAACAGTACCACATTCACATTCCAAACAGTGTACACATGCCAAAGTACATAGTGGAAAGAGAATTGCTCAAGAACAGTATGGTGGTCGGCACCGTTGCTGTTGTACCCTACTGCAGTGGTTCTCAAACCTTTTCCTGTAAATAGCTTTTTCATCCACGGCACCCCTGAATTATAGCACCTTACATCTATATCATATTACAGTACATAAATATGTAAATCATTTCCCTTAAGGTAAAGTATGTCAGGAAGAAAACTTGAGACAATATCCGTTTCCATAATAGGATACTTATACGAACCGCAGCATCCCTATTCTCTAGGCTGGAGGGTCTAAGTGGTTAAACTGAAATTGATGAATTCCAAATATCATCAAAGTATTCTGTGGCACCCCTGGACATACGTCATGGCACCCTAGGGTACCACGGTACCCACTTTGAGAACCACTACCCTACTGGCTCACCTGCCAGGAGTAATGTGTAGTGTCCTACTCCTCCAACCCAACACTCCGGCTGACAGGTGCCGCCCAGCCCATAAGAGTATGTGCAGTGACCAATATCACCTTCACCAATCTTAGATGCTCAACAAAGCCGGGTGCAGAGAGAGAGAGAAAACCAGGTGCTCACCGGAGAATAAGAATAGTAAAAACAAGTCTAATGGTGATCTTGGATCGACGGGATCAAGTCATCAAAAAGAAAAAAGTGATCCTGGCACTCAAGTTTAAAAAGGAGGAACAAGTACTTTATTTCATTGTATTAAAAAGCCGACATGTTTCGACCAGAAACTGGTCATCATCAGGGCATGTACTTTGAGTACATGCCCTGATGATGACCAGGGCTTTTTAATACAATGAAATAAAGTACTCGAACCCCTACACGCTGTGCACGGTACCACTCTCAGAGGTAAATTGAAACCCAGGATGTTGGAAGTGTAGACACTGAGCTATTGTGGAACACTGTATTAATCTTAGTGGTCTAGAATATACGGCTGAATACAAATTGACTTGGCTGTTGTTGTTGCAATCTCGGCCATTGGCAGGGGGTTTAAAATCTCATCAAAGAAAGGTTTGTGGAGGACAAACCGTCCCTGCCTTCCCATCGGCATCTCGTTAACACATGGGACGAGTCCTGGGGGAGGGATCTGTTCCTCAGCGGGTGTGACAGCACAATGCAGTCGGTCCACCTGTGGAACTGCACAAGAAAGTACCGTACCTTGCTGGAGTTTCTGGGAGCGAAGGCCAGAGAACTGTGCTATAGTGCATTGTGTCCTGCCAGGAGACTCTCCCTGAAGATTGTCTGGCGGGATTCCAAGGTTTAATTTCAGCATCAATGCGGCCCTGTAGCCCAGGGTGAAGCACTATAAATACTACACCCTTGCTCCTATACAGGCAATACAGTAAAGTTCTGCTGCTAATAAATTATTCTCTGTTCTGAACACACAAGGCACATTGCTTTCTGGAACAGTAGGGCATTAAGGTTGAATGTCAAAAGCGTGGTGTGAATGTAATTATGGGGTACAATGAGGGAAATAATTGCATAGCAGCACTATCAGTCAGGACGAAGGAGTTTCTCAAATGTTGTGTTTAAGGCTAAATATTATGTTTAAGGACTCTAGCAGCAGCCATGACATTGTTCCCCCAATCCCGCAATGAACAACAAGTAGAAAGCAAGGATCTCCTGAGAAATAAATAAATAATTTTACCCAATATCATTCTTTTTTTCCCCCCACGTTTATTGTAACGCAATTATCTAATGTAATGCAATCCTGGGCGATACTCTACACGCTACTCTCTGCCAACCCGGGGAGAGCAACGGACTGACCTCATGCTTCCTTCTATGCATGAGCCCAAGCTGCTTCTTTTCACCTGACAGGGAGTTTCCCCGGCTGGATGTAGCGCGTGGAAGGAAGACATTATTCAGTATAGTATATAGAGACCAGGATTACTGCATGTTTTTTGTGAGGGTACCTACCTACCCTTGGAGACACGGGGAGAACATGAAAACTCCACACAGAGTTTTCCCAACTGCACCTATGGTATGCAATGTCATAATGATGACGCGGAGAAGAGAACAGGCCCCCAGCGCCCACAACGTCTCCAGCGGGAATCGAACCCAGGACCTTCTAGCTGTGATGCGGCAGCACTATACCGACTGCGCCACCGTGCCCCCTCCCCACTATCATTCTGTGATCAATTTCAGCCTGTAGCTTTCTTATTCCTGTCTGATCTTATTTATTTAATGCTATTTACAATAACATAACTACATAAGGCATAATTACAAAAAATACATTACATTCTTTGCTCTTTATTACATTTTGTGAAAATAGACAGCAAAAATGCCTTTACATTTTGTAAAGACTATCAAAGTATTAAATGAGTTTGGAATGTTTATATTTAGAAGCATGTATAATAACATGTAGTCCACAGCCTTGACCTGTCTGGTGTCTACTCTTACTGACTGATTCCATAACTGATAAGAAATGTAAACTGTATGATACTTAGATTTAGTTCCACCTGTCACCGTGAACAGTGTCACACATTGGCTGCTCTGTGTTTCATTTATTTCAAGGCTCTCTTTTGCTGACAGTGTGCAAGACAGATGTACCGTCACTACCCTTTACAGTAGGTCTCAAACTAGATAGAAACGTTGCTTTACCAATATAGATTTCTTTCCTCTTTTTTTTAGGCGAAAGAAATATTATTATCTGCAATGATTTATTGCTTAGCATCTCTAGGAGAGGCCCTAGATGGTTTCAAGATTCTAATGCTGCTACAGTAGCTGGGAAACAGTAGTGAAACCCTTTGTCAATGGCTGGTCAATGTTTATACCACTAGTACAACTATTAATAAGTAAATAACGATATTTTGTAGGCCAGCTAGCAAACAACTGTTTCTCTGATAGCTTGATAGTTTTCCCAACAGTTACAAACACAGTGGTCAATGTTGGTACTAAGGGAGCTAAATTCAAAAGAAGCGAGATGATCTTAGCACATTCAGCCATAAGTAAACAACTGATGGGTGTACTGTATATCTGAACACACTCTGTTATGACTGTGGTTGTTGTCACAGATTTTGAAGTGTCAGCAAATATGTAGTGTACATTTTTGGCAAGACTTTGACTGTTACTTGGAAGCAGCTCTTTTATGAATCTAGTAATTAGGCCCGGACCAGGCACCTAAGCTCTGAAGTAGCTTGACAGTGCATTTTGGGTTCGAGTCCCATTCCACTATAAATAAAGGCAGAAAAGCCCCCAAAAGCATTGATGTTCGGCTGTTATTTTATTTATTATCTTTTTTTTTGTCAATTAATTGTTATACTACAGTGTCACACTAAAGTAGCCAAAATAGTCGTTCTGCAAGCTCACAACACATCGCGGTGCGTTGCGTTGTGAGCTTGTAGATGTGCAATTTTTGCTGTTTTTGGAAGTAATTCTTGACATACTGTACACCACCCGACAGCGATGATAACCTGTACTGTATGTAGGCGACGTGTAACGTAAAGTTTGTTCCCGGCAGAAATCTGCGTGTCATCCATTACTTTGACAAATTTTCTTTTCTTGCAGAGCCCTGTCACTTGGTCATTTGTGCGCCTCCTAATGCTATAGCCCATGGCCTGCACTGTGCCAAGGAACATTTAGCTGTCTACTTGACATTCATAGTCTGTAAGGCTTTCATTTGCACAAAAATCACTGCGTATGAAAGCAATTTAGCTCTCTCATTAAAAAGACATAAATGCCTCAGAACTTAATGGCATCTCACTGTGAAAGAGTGAGCCTTCAGAGTTTTGGGATTACATCTTAAGAATGTTGCACTTACAAAACTGTGAGGACTATGTTTATCTGGTTGTTGCCTCGTTTCCACAATTTAACAATGATTTACAGTAAAGTTCTGCAAGAGCCATTTAGATCTAGACATTTAGCAAAAGGTGACGTGCTTCAGCACATCTTACAATGTTTCTGTCTTTCTATTGTCTGTGCTTGTGGTAGTGTAATTAGAGTAACTCTGCCTTGGGGAAATTCCCTTTTGGAAGAGTGGTAGATGTTTCCTGGGTTTTAAGTGAGATCTTACCAACTTGGTTCGCTGGAATTGAAGCCTATTTCCGGGCTCTCCTTCAGCCTGCTGTTCCTATTAATGGCCTAGCAGAAGTTGCTATTTTACCTGGTGTCAATACAATATAATCTCAATGGGAGTCAATGAGGTTTTGGCACAAACCTTACACTTGATTTTATTACCATAGTAAAACTTTTCACACTATCAACACTATGTTTTCAAGACTTTTTTAAATCATCCCGACCCCAATAACATTCATTTCCATTCGCATTTCGGACAGGAAATAGACCGGATATAGAAAGATGGCGGATTTGAAATTGCTGAAAAATAGGCTTCATTGCGGTCTGCAGAAACCAATTCAATTCATTTTACGGTCTATGATTTGAATCCAGGTTGTTGTTTCTTGGCTATAGTGACATTTCCTATCACAATTGTTTCAAGCAAGATCATCTGAAGAGAAAACGTCATCATGATAAAAAACAGAGATGAAGATAATTAAGTAACAGTGAGTTTAACCACAGCAGAAACTGTCATTTCATGTTCATGGGGAGACAAATTTGATTAAGAGTACCAAACTGCCAAGGTTCCCCAAGCGCACAAAAATCATTAACTAGATATGGAATTTGTCTCATCCTGATTACTGCATCTTTTACCGCTAATAAGGAGATGTTACAGTTGCGCTACGCGCTTGACTAACCTTGCACAGCCAAAAGCAATGGTTGATGCAAACGGCTTGACACTGCCGTTTCATACACTATGGGCGGAGATGCTTAAATGACTTTTCTAAGTAATGACTTCCTCCATCCCCGCGGTCTTTAATTTCAGCCGCCATGAAAAGTGACATTGATATCACCGGTGGTAAGGTTATTGAGACTGATGAGAGCCCCCGTTTATCAGACCACTTTATGAACTGCAGTGTTATGTATCCTCCATCACCAAAAAGAGCAATAAAGCAATAAAGAACATCACAATATGCTGCGATGTAAAGACACAAATGGTGTGTGCTCAGAGAACGGCGATATAGTGCATTAATTTTCAATCGCTCGCACAGTATGTTCGGTGAGTGTGTTCAGTGTGGAATTACATGGCATGCTCTACACGCAGAAACTATGTCTCTGGAGGGGGGAGATGCCCTTGGTCTGTGAGAGCGAGGACGCTGCTCCTGTGCACAGCCTGCAAGGTCTCTGCGGTGCATCTGTACATCTCAGTGCTGTCCCTCCTCTCTCAGACAGGATGAGAATGAGGCTGGGAGACATGCATTATTTGTAACCGATATCGTTCCTTAATGGCGTCTGCGCTCCCCCTGGCAGCCCATAATGGACCGTTTTCGAGGTTCTCGGCATCTTGCTCGGCTTTTTGATGGTGACGGAATGGGGACAGAGGGTGTCACCTGGGAAGAAACAAGAAGAACGATGGGGCCTTTCATTTACTTGTCAGGAAGCTGGCATTGCCTGCACTTGACATGGTGGGCATACGAAAGTGCTTGTACTAGCGGTGGTGGATAACAACAAGGAGAAATACTGCCCTTCAACACGGACATATTTCATATTTACCCTCTGTTGTGGGGACCCGGGCTGAAGGAAAAATGCCATTCATTTGACATTCAATAAGGGACAAATATGATTGTTAACCCATTTAGAACGGGTACACATTTTGTGTTTCATTATTTTATGCTTTAACTATTGAAAAATGGCAGATATACAAGCTCACAGCGCGGCACCGAGTGCCGCGCTGCGAGCTTGTAGATCTGCTATTTTTGAATAATCGTGAAAATTTGAATTTTGACCCGATTCTATAAGTGTCTTTTGAATCCTTCTAAGATTTTTGGAGAAAACCTATGTTTCTATGTCAGCAATCTGGCCAGCCATCGTCGACGAAAAGGTCCTTTTCACTTCAACTGGAGCTCAGTTAGTCTGTTCTTGAGAGACTACTATGTCAGTGGTGCTCAAACCTTTTCATGTGAAGGACCCCCAAAATGATATTTATTTGGCCACGGAGCCCCATTTCAAAATATCTAGTTCCAGGGACCACCCAGAAGCAAAATTTGAGTTACAAACGTTCGCTTTAAAAGATACACATATTCAAAGATTTGCACACATTTTCACAACTTTTTCAAAAATAGCAGATCTACAAGCTCGCAACTGAGTGCCGCGCTTTGAGCTTGTATATCTGCTATTTTTCACCGGTTAAAGCATTCAATAATTTCTAGGCCTAAATGTGGGTTAATAACGTTATGTGGGAGTGTGGAAATATAACTTATGTCAGCAATCCTGAAAACCCTCGGTGCTGCAGGTGAACAGCCTGAAAACCTTTGTCTGTATTTCGTCTTATACCACGACACTGGGGATTAATAGTCCACGTACATCACATTTACTCTACAACACTGCTAATGAGAACAGAACAGCGTACTGAATCATAATGTACTTCTAATTCATGGAAGCAGTCTGGTTTGTAATTAGTGACACACCTGGCTGACAAAAATACACCACTGTAGCTGAATAACAACCATGGAAGAATTCTATTATGTAATACTGTATTCCGTATTTGTGGCCATTATGGAGATTTCTAAAGTTACTTGAAGCTGGATAATGCACAAGTGAGCAAGCCGGTTTATGACAAAATAACAACACATTATTCTATCATAAGTTACCTTACTTATATTGTTAAAGGACTACTTCACCCATTTTCAACCTATCTTCATATAAATGGTCCTCACCGTCACCAATACTCATTATAATTAATGTGGTTCCATTTCTGTCTCAGAGGAGGGCTGTGGGCAGTTCAGAAACCCGCCTACCAGTGACATCATCGATGGGGAATACACTGAACGTTTTGTATTCCTGGATTGTTAGCAGCATGCTATAATGCAGGGGTCTTCAACGTTTTCAGGCCAAGGACCCCTTAGCTGAGAGGGATATAAAGCAGGGACCCCCACTACATATTGTAGGCTATAAAATTGTGTTGCAGATTTTCACAGATTTCATATCCACAACTTTCCAACGTCCCATCGTGCATTGCGCAGAAGGTGTGCGCCATCTTCCGGCGTCGCAGCCGAGTGTGATCTACAAGCTCACAACGGTTGCATCTGCGACACGACGTGAGCTTGTATGTCAGCTGTTCTCTGGAAGTGCCACAGATAATGCTACAGTAAATTCTCGCGGAAACAGGTGGATATGGATTCATATCAGACTTTTTTGACAGTTCGATTTGTGATTTGTGTTTTTCAGACATTTAACCATGCACTTAACCTCTACACCAAAACTATTTGCCAAAAATAGCCGATCTACAAGCTCTCAACGCCTCGCAGCGTGAGGCGTTAAGAGCTTGTAGATCTGCTATTTTTGGATAAAGTTCTCCTCAAAATAGGGATGCGAGGGTTCAAGTTGTTCATTTAAAAGAATTATCCTATCACACAAAGATTTTGGCGGCCCCCCTGTAGTAACACTAAGGACCCCCTAGGGGCCCCGGACCTCCTGTGATAAGATGTCGTACACAGTGGTTCACAGAACAGTGACAGTGGTTCACAGAACAGTGAGCCTGAGCTAAGACACAAGAAACCACTTAATGGATGGTGACAGCTAAGCAGTGACATTTGCTGGCTGAACACTGTGAGTGTCTAGTGATGGAGTACATGTTTAAACGAAATGCATATGCTGTTATAAATCAAACAGATTTAGCCGATATAGCCCGCATCAAAACCTTTAAGGTTTAGCTAAATCAGAAACCATCGATAAACAGCACAGTGTGCAACGCACTCAAGCAATGAGACAGTTTTTTTGCATCTAGGACGCAAGGAGAGGAGGAGAAACATTCCACACGCTATGTCCTTAGAAGTGCAGTTCATTCAGCCAAATGACAGTACAGAGTCAACAGAGAGGTACCAACAGCTGCAGTCTATTGTCTCTAAATGACTGGTGTCCCATAGCCCTCACCCCCATAGTGGGCAAATGCTTTGAGAAGCGTGTCAAAGAGCTGATCAATAGCAGGTTGCACAACGTATCCACAGACGATGCCACAACACTGCACACACTGCCCTCTCCTACCTGGAGAAGAGGAAGTCCATATGTGAGAATGCTGTTTATATTTATACAGCTTGGCGTTCAACACCAAATTCCCCTCCAGACCCAACGCTGAGGTCAGGAAGCTAGGAATCAACCCCTCTGCCCCCCTGACCTCAACACGGGAGTCCTCCAGGAGTGCTTTCTGAGTTCCTGTAATCTACTACCTATACATTGCAGATGGTTGTGCGTAGGGCTGTCACAATTATTACATAATCGTCTAATCGTGATTATTTGACATTATCACAATTATTTTGTCATAATCGTCAAAATCGTGAATGTTGAAAAATGTCAGAAATAGTGGAAATAGCCGATCTACAAAGAGCTTGTAGATCGGCTATTTCCACTATCAATGTTATTTTTTAAGTAGTAAGTCGTCAACTATGTCAGTAATGTATTTGTGTGTTTAGGTTATGTATCATATCTGCCATATGCAACTTCAAAGCCTAAAAGCCAAACAGAAATGTAATTATCAACGACAAAAACACAATTAAATCGTTAATCGCCAATTATTTGAATGACAATTAATCGTCATGTAAAATGTCATATCATGACAGCCCTACTGTAGTTGTGCGGACAACTGAGTACGTCAGCTTCCCTTCACCCAGGACATCTACAATGGTCACTCTATCAGCTGAGCAAAGCTCACAGCCAGGCTTATCAAAGTGCCTAGCCATCCCAACCACGGACTGTTTCAGATACCACCGGGTGGCAGAAGATTGTTACATACTTTTTATTGATTTTATGAACAAAGTGAGGGAAAGAAATTAGAAAATTGTTGTTTTTACCCTAGAAAATATTTGTACTTTTGTGCATAAAATGCGCAAATGTATTACATACTACTATACATAATGTGCACATTTCTGAATGAAATACACTGTGAGGCCTCAACCTTTCTATGTTCTCTACAGTCCCATAAACCAACTCAACTCTTGCCACTGAGGGCCGGCGTGCAAGAAACAAAGTGTAGAAATCATTACCATAGGCCACAACGTATGTATACGCCGTACACATCGGAATGATGAATGCACCGTTTAGCTCTGGAGCTAACGACTTGGAATGCAGGCGGGGGCACCTATCGTCAGTCTAATCGGAATGTCCGTGTATCTCTAACGAGATCTGTCGTCTCATTTCAGCACCTGGGACAGCACCTGCGTGACCCCCTCTGTTTGTCAAGCAGCAGAGAACAGAGCTCTTTAAGTGGAAAGCCAGCCAGTGTTAACATAATCGAACTGCAATTAAGCTAAGCCTTAATATCTCATCCCTTAATGGAATAATAGGGTATGGGGGTCCGACGCATAAATGCGTCTCTAGTTATGTATAAATAATGTAGACTTTCATGTGGGAGATAAGAGGTAAGTGTTTCCGTGAAAATGTAACGGGTGGCGCAGAAATACCTGTTATGCCGGGGTGAGTGGTGTACTGTAGGCGGGACAGGAAATGTTTGTCATTCTACAGCAAAACTCACTGATCGATAGGGTTGGGATCCTTCAGGATTTTAACGATTCCGGTTCCTTAACGATTCCCTCTTAACGGTCCGATTCCCTAACAGTTCCCTTTAAAGGAGTAGTTCACCCCCCAAATGACTTTTTTTCCTATTGATTACTCATGCCATGGAGACTTGAGTTCAATAATATTGTTTTGTATTTGTTGCATTCCTAAGACAAAAAATGTGTTAGGAAGGAGGTATGGCTACGGAAATCAGTATAATGGGGTACTCCAGCCAAAAGAGATTGAGAACATAGGGGGTTCCAAATGGTTCCTTATACAGGTCTGAGAGTGTACAAATTGGTTCCATTTGTACACCCTCAGAGTTATGTTGGCCCTTGAAATGTAAAAGTTTGAGAGCCACTGGTATTGTAATTGTAAAGCAGACATGAAGTCCATATACCAGCTCTGACAGTGTGATAAAACCGGTTCCAGAAACGGTTCTAAATGTAATGGAACCGTTCCTGCTTCCTCAATGTTGGATCCGGTTCCTGCTGCTCCTCCGGTTTCCGGATCCCAACCCTATAGTGATCCTCTGCATCTTCTAATACAGTGGTTCTCAAAGTAGATTTTCTAGGTTCCTTTATGGGGTCTAAATTGACCCTTAAAAGTCTGTAACTTTGACAGTGAACAAATTTGGTTCCATTTGTACACTGTCAAAGTTAAGGGGAGACCCTCTAATGTGACGGCACAATTACAATTACCAAAGACGGTGAAAGTCCTACCGCCTAATTATGCTGTCGTTTCCATGACTATAACAAAGAGGCCAAGAGGCCTGGGTGGAGGAGGAGGAGGTGGAGACAAGGCGTGTACTCGTGCAGTCCCTGAATTAATGATAATGCCAGCAGAGATACAAGTACACGGGTTGACAGGGGAAACCACAATGCACTTCACATCGTGTAACACCCAGCGAGTGGAGGACTCTGCAGAAGCTTTACAGCAGTGGTTCTCAACCTGTGGGTCGGGACCCCACATAATCGAATCTAACTATAAATTAGGCAAATCTACGTCTGTGTGTAAGTAGGAGATGTCTGCGCGCTTCAGCCAGCAGTTGTTGGTAGAAGGACTCGTTGGTGCTCAACAAGGACAAACTATATCAAAAAGACATATTACCTAGCTGGGCACTTCAAAAAAGACTACCCAAATAAAAAAGATGGAGCACTCAACTGGTCTGCACGTTCATTTATTAGAGCGACAGGGTGACTGACGTTTCGACGTGTAGTCTTCCTCAGAGTCGTGTGTGTGTCTGTCTGTCTGCGCTTACGTACGTCATCAACTGGTGCGACCTGATATCTACTATTACATTTTTCTTAGAGCCGCATCCCACTTCCACGCCCATTTCGCCTCCACTTCAACTCATAGCTAGAGCAGATGTCGGTAGAGCAGATGTCGGTAGAGAGTATAAAACCGCCCATAACTCTATCATTGGCCCCCCGTTGCCATGGTGACCGCCGTCCATTGGCTCGTATTCCCAGCTATGGGACCGGCGGATCCAATTTCAACCGAGGGGGGCGTACCCAGAACACACACACACACACACACACACACACACACACACACACACACACACACACACACAAAAATAGCTAATAGTTAGCTCACAACTTTCCACTTTTCTCTTTCACCTCAATCGCAGTAACATCCGTATACACCACGTCATCGCATCACCAATACGTTTTATTTATTATTATTATTATTATTTTTTTCTCAAACATTTTTTTTTCTCTAAAATTTTTTTTTTGAGAAAAAATTTTTTTTTCTAAAAAAAAATTTTTTTCTCAAAAAATTTTTTTCTCAAAAAACTTTTTTTTTCTCAAAAAACTTTTTTTTTCTCAAAAAATTTTTTTTCTCTAAATTTTTTTTTAAATTTTTTTTTCTCAAAAAATTTTTTTTTCTCAATTTTTTTTCTCAAAAAACTTTTTTTTTCTCAAAACATTTTTTTTCTCTAAATTTTTTTTTCTCAAAAAATTTTTTTTTCTCAATTTTTTTTTCTCAAAAAACATTTTTTTCTCAAAAAACATTTTTTTCTCAAAAAAACCATCACATCGTGGCCACCCTGTACCTCAGGGATTTGTTTTCGACGAATATTTACTCCTATAGACGCAACAGACGACCTAGAGGGGAGGCCGGCGTAGCCGGCCGACCTTCTAGTAAAGAACAAGACACGCTGGCGCATAAGTAGGCCATACAGTCTGTGTGTCTGTGTTTATGTCCGTAGCCAATCACGGGCCACGGGCCACGGGCCATGGACCCGTAGCCAAAAAGAAAGGGGTAAAGGGTGATGTAATATCATAATATCAAGGCATATACAGTATATATAGATGGGCATAAATGGGCTTTATGTCCAATAAGCTTGAGGATTGGTGGATTGGTGTGCTTCACATGACATTTCGGACAACCAGACTATAAATGGGCCAAAGGTCTGTGTGTCTGTCTGTCTGTCTGTCTGTCTACGCTTACGTCATCCAATGGGAAAACCCTTGAAATAACACAGTGATGTCATCAACTGGGCGTGTCCCCAGATGACAGTGAAAAAAAAGGACCATTACTGCATCAAAAGTAATAAGACTCCCTAAATTGGGAGATAAGCGACCGTCAGGTCGCATACACAAACTTTAAAAGACAATGGTAGCCAAGACTTATACTCGTGCCGGTCCAAAACATATTTTTCAAACATACAGTATTTTCGGTGCACCATATGGCGCACAACCAAGTTTAAATCAGGCATTACATTGCTCTGCAACGTTCAATGGCTAAACTTAATCATTCCCAACAAACTCCCATTCGTAACTGTAATCCTTCCAAGCCATCATTATACAGTAAGGCTTTTCGGTTGCTGCAACTATTTTTACCCTCATGCTTATTACCATCATCATCAGTAGTGTATCCGCACTGTCAGTTTTAGATACAAAGATTAGTCCTGCCACCACAGCCTACACCACCACCCAAATTCAAAAAGATATACTGTATGATAATAAATAGATCTCAAGAGGTCTTCGCGTGACCGTCCTCCATATGATGCACATGGGGACTAAGGGGAAGTTAAGGATTCAGTGTATAAAGAAATGACACTGGTATCTAAACACTGTATTGACAGGAGAAAATGGTGAAATGAGCAGGGGCACTGGGGCACTGTGGGGCAGTGTGGGCGAGCCTCAGGTCATGTCATTCTTCAGAGGGGCATAAGGCCAAATTGAGGGGGCACAACAGACATGGCAATCATGAAAAAAACTCTGTGGGTATAGTTGTATTATTATTACATTAACTTCTTAAAATTTGGACTGAAACAACAGACCAAACAACCATATACTGTATAACCGCGTATCCACATCAAGTCACTTTTTGACCAATGCGGCCCCCACTCCAAAATGAGTTGACACCCCTGACTTAAACCCTATACTTGGTTGGTCCCTAGGGAAGCTTCCTTATCAAAACATGTGACTTCCATAGGGAATGAATTGAACGGAACCTTACCCCTCGCCTCCCCCCAGGTTTTTGATAAATGATAAAACCTACATGTGTGTCGGCGGCCTCAGGGCTCTATGCTGGTTACTTTTCTGTTTTCGTTGTGCATTATCTTCGCTGAAAATATGGGGCGCCCGGCCGCCCGCTGGTCTACTGCTCCGGGCGCATTATACCACTTAGGCATTGCCACATACTGTAGGCATGGCGGCGTCGCCGGTTCGACTCCCGATCCGGACGACAAAAAAAAAAAAAGACAATCTACAAGTGAGCTTGTAAATCGTCTATTTTCTGCAAGTTTTCCCCAAAATAAAGAGGCTGACTGAGATTGTTGTCTAAATTTTGCAGGCCCGTTTTGAGTAAAAACGAAATGCATCACATTCATAAACGCAGCGTCCGATTGCTGTGAAACATTGCAATTGCCCACAATAACCTACCTACCCTGGCTCTACTTCATTCTCTGAAATAGACATTCAACCCAGTCATCAGTCTCCCATACCACAAAAACCGAAATACTACCAACCTCAACACACACATGATTTATCACATTCCTCTTGGGACAGGAAGTGTGATAAAAGCCTTAGAAGACATTAGCATGTGTGCTATCTATCTATAATGTACATCAGTGGTCTGCATTTATAACTAATAAAATTCAGCACCTCTCTGTACTTCTGCATTAGTACTGTTGTCTACTCCATCCTTTAACGACTTTCATAACCTGAAGAGCTTTGATTAGCCGGCAGTTAGGCTATGCCAAGTTATAATGAATATATTTAATCAAGAACAATGCAGCTTACAGTATATTGATCTCATAACCACTTGATTTTAAGAGACTACGTACCCTGCAGCGCTATGAAAGTACTGCACTTTATTTGATTTCCTCGGTCTCACAGACTCCTACAAGTAGATCTTGAGATTGCTTAAATAATTATTACTTATATGCAATTATCGCAAATAATAAAGTATGCACGATTATGAGTCATAAAACGTCCAATTTAAAGAAATACTTTCATTTAATCCTTACAAATGATAGAAATGTGCATAATTATGATCCAATAAAACTTGATGATTTCCTTTAATGCACATTTCTAATGAAATTACTTCTCTGCCAATTGAACTGCATTGTGGGCCATGTCGAGGCCATTGAGGGGAAATTGATGTGGCTCATTTCCCAGTGCTCAGAGGTCTCACACTGACTTGGCTGTACTTTTCACATGGCTCCCCCTGTTATCCCACAAGGCCAGTTTACATATCCTTACAGCTATCCAATCAGACCTAAGTAATGAATGCAGTTGTACTGATATCTGAACATAGTCCAGATGACGCTCCCAAACAATTTAGGCATTGGGGACTGGCATTGTTTAACGCCTCGCACTGCGAGGCGTTGTGTGCTTGTAGATCTGCTGTTTTCACTACTTTTGTGCAACGGCCTTGTATGATGAAGCAGGGCTTTGCTTTGCGAAAAGATTTATACATTTGAAACTTGGAGATACAAGGTTTCTGCCTGACAGTGACGATTTACTTTGTTGGCCGCCCAGCCCCCAAAATGGAACGAAGGCCAACATTTTATTTTTACATTTTTCCTACTGGCCGGCCTGGACCGGCCGGGAATGAACCGGCCGTTCGAGTTGTCCCGCCTTTCCCAATGGCCAGCACGTCCCTGATTGTTAATTTCGTCGACTAAAACTATGATGAAAGAATGTTCATCGACTACCTTTTTTCAATGATGAAAACTAAATAAAACTAAAATAAACCTAAGCTATGATGACTAAAACTAGACTAAAAGGTTAGGGAGGGACAAGTGGAGAACAGAACCAGTTTATGTTTGGTCGTGCGCAGGTGTTGCGCTCTGAAAATAGCCGATTTACAAGTCTTTGTGAGCTTGTAGATCGGCTATTTTCAGCATGCAACCAAGTTTAAAATCGGGCATTACGATGTACATTTTTTGTCAACAAAATAAACTGTAGATTTAGTAGACTAATATCATATGATAGTTAGTCGACTAAAACTAGACTAAAACTAAAACATTTCAGATGACTAAAATATGACTAAATTATTTTTTTATTCAAAAGACTATAACCAAAACTATATCAAAATTTGCTAGAAAAGTTTGCTGTCAAAGTGAACATGATGTACCCTGAAAAGGGGAGATGTTTAGAAATGACGCTAGACACAGTGTTGCTTCTCTGTCAGCAGTCAGTAGAATAGCAACATGCCCGCGTGCAGTCTATGGCTCCCCCTGCAGGCAAGACCAATCGATAACCAACACCATGAGTCTGCACTAGTTGAAACTAGTAGATGACAGATCCACAGATCTCTTTTATTTCTGTTCACCTTTTAACTTGTTCACTTGTTTACATTCATTTACTGTCACCAAACGTTTTTAAATGTATATTTATGAACCATTATGAACTGTGACCTATTTATTAAATGAATTGTCATGTCAACGGATCACCATTATATCACTCTATCACACACTCCCCTGCAACATTAGATGTCGTCCCGACATCACATTTATGGTCAAATTCACAACCTGATATGTGTATCAAACAGTCCAAAACCTATTCTAGTATCCCTGCATAAAGAAGGGTTGGTACATCTGGAATGGGTTAGGCCATATTCCCATGACTTGAACTGCTCTATATTGAGGTTGATACTGATAAAACACTTCATTGGCATTTGCTGTGCTATAACATGCTGGGGTACCAAGTTGGTCATACGTAAAGATTCTAGGAGCATGTATTTCTCTCCTTGGCCTGTTATGCACATGTTCCCCCTCATCTTCGCTTGAACTTGGACCTGGGGATACAGGATTTTCATACTGGGCTTGTTCACATGGTTGTACATCATCGATCTGATCTTCCTCTTCCATCAGCACATAGTCATCCTGTGTCTCAGACTCATCTGTGTTCGTCACAGGCCTTTCTCCAACCATTGGCTCATCAACACTGTCTTGGTCACCATCCTCCTGAGTGTCACTGTCAACATGCTCAGTCACTCTTTCTCCATTGGGCACTTGAGACGGCACGACTGGCTCATAATAAAACCCCCATTCACCTTCATCACATTCCTCTTCCTGGCTTGTGTTTCCTGCAACTGTTTGTGTCTTTCTTTCCTTTTTCTTAGGTGCTGCTTCTGGCTGGACTTCCAACGGTAAGTGATCACATGGTAGCAACAAGTTGCGATGCAAAATTCTCACTCTTCCTTTTCCCTGCTCAGGCTTGACTTCGTAGACTGGGATGTCTTTTGCAACCTGCCGAATTACAACATGGATGTGCTCTTCCCAATGATTGCGAAGCTTTCCAGTGCCTCCTCTTGGTGTCAGGTTTCTGACCAAGACACGGTCACCGGGATGCAACATTGAACTTCTTACTTTTGCATCATAGTGTCTTTTACTTCTGTCTGTTGACGTCTTAGCATTCTCTTGCACAATTTCATATGCTTCCTGCATTTCTCTTTTCCATTTTTCCATGTACGTCCGATGATCCGCTGTCCCTGTCTCAGAGGTAAGGCCAAACAGGAGGTCAATGGGTAACCTTGGGGACCTTCCGAATAGGAGGTAAAATGGGGAGAAACCTGTGACCTCGCATCGTGTGCAGTTGTATGCATAGATTAACTTGTTCAGGGATTCTTTCCAGTTTGTCTTCTGCTTATCGGTAAGTGTCTTTAGCATTTGCAGCAATGTTCGATTAAAGCGTTCGACTTGCCCGTTTCCCTGTGGGTGATAGGGTGTCGTTCGCGATCCTGCTACACCACAGTTCTTTTTCAGCTGGGCAAAGAGCTGATTCTCAAATTCTCCACCTTGGTCATGGTGGATACGTGCCGGCATCCCAAACTTCAGGGCATAGTCGTTGAATATTCGATCAGCAACTGTTTTGGCAGACTTGTTGGTGGTGGCATAAGCCTGTGCAAAACGAGTAAAGTGATCAATAATCACCAATATATATTCGTAACCGCCGTTACATTTGTCCAAGTGGAGGAAGTCTATCGACACAAGTTCAAACGGCTGCGTGGTGACAATATTGGTAAGAGGTGCCCGTGTTTCTCTGCATGGTCTCTTTTGTTTCAGGCATGTGCAAGCTCTAGTCACATAATGTTCAATTTCCTTTTGCATGTAGGGCCAAAAGAATCTGTCTCTGATCAGTGATGTTGTTCGATCAATGCCTTGGTGGCCCATGTCATCATGCAACTCTTTCAGTACAGTGGCCTTATACTTCTCAGGTAATACAAGCTGTGTTTTGTTTGATGTTCTTCTGTGGAGAAGGCCATCGTCATCAATATGAAGTCTTTCCCATTCACGCAGTAGACACTTGCTTTGCTTACTGAGGGCATTCATTTCATGTCCCAGTGGCTTGCGGTCCCTCAATTTGCACTGCATTATTGGGCCAATACTGTCATCGTCTATTTGCGCTTGCTGAATCTTTTTAATTGGCAATGGTTTGAGCGTATCCTCACTCAGAATTGTACAGTGAAGATCGGCAAGCATCGGGCAGACCCACGGTGAGTTGGAGTCTTGAATCTCAACTGCTTGGTTTGTTGCTGCCACACAATCTGATGTCAACTCTTCCGTACACTGCTCCATCAGTTTCTCAATATTCACAGGCATTCTTGACAGACTGTCAGCATCGACATTTTCTTTCCCTGGACGATATCGAATGGTAAAATGAAAGTCAGCGAGCTCCCCTACCCACCTATATCCAGTTGCATTGAGCTTGGCACTTGACAGGACATAAGTGAGTGGATTATTATCAGTAAACACAGTGAAAGTTGGGGCATAATACAGGTAATCTCTAAATTTTTCAGTGATTGCCCACTTCAAGGCAAGGAATTCCAACTTTCCTGAGTGTAAATGATAATTTCGTTCAGCGGTGTTCAGTGTTCGGGAACCGTAGGCTATCACACGGAGTTTGCTGCCTTGTTGTTGGTAAAGAACTGCCCCGAGGCCTTTATTTGATGCGTCGGTATGGAGAACAAATGGTAGTGAAAAGTCTGGGAATGCGAGGACCGGTGGCTCCACCAGACAATCAATTAGCCGCTCCAAAATGGCTTGATGTTCTTCAGTCCAGACAATTGGTTTGTTCGATGGCACTCCTCTAGACTTCCTTGCAACCCACCTTGCTTTTGTCTTAAGCTGTGGCACATTGTTGTCTTCTGTAGCTTTCAGCAAGTCATAAAGTGGGCCAGCGATACGGGAAAAGTCTTTAATGTATTGTCTGTAGTAGCTTAATAGGCCCATTACAGTTCGTAACTCTCCTACATTGCTCGGTCTCTTATCTTTCAAGGCTCTCACAGCAATGGTGTCAGCTGGATCGACTTTACTACCTTCAGCTGAAACGACTCTTCCCAAATAGCGGACCTCTCGTTTAAACAACTCGCACTTGCTGGGTTTTAGTTTAATCCCATACTTCCTCAACAGCTGGAGCACTCTCCTGACATGATTTACATGATCATCAAATGACTGACTGTAAACGAGCGTGTCGTCCAGATAGGGAATGCAGATGTTGTCTCGCACGTCTTCCAGACACTCCTCCATACAGCGCTGAAAGACTGCGGGTGCATTCATCAACCCAAATGGGATCCTTATCCATTCATACAGACCCCATGGAGTCACAAATGCAGTCAAAGGTCTACTGTCTTCATCCACAAAGCCCTGGTGGTAGGCCTTTCCTTGATCTAATAATGAAAACCACGAGTTGCCACCAAGACTGTCAAGGATGTCCTGTACTCGTGGAATCGGTTGCCTGTCAGGGTGGGTCTTTTTATTTAGTTCTCGGTAATCTATGCAAAGGCGTAGGCTGCCATCCTTTTTTCTTACGCAGACAACCGGCGAGGCATAAGGTGAGTTGGATTTATTCACCCATCCTTGTGCAATCAGATTGTGCAGGTAGTCTTTCATCTCCTTATATAGAGGCTTCGGCACTGACAGGTAAGTACGCGCTACGGGCTCCATATCCTTTAATGATATGCTCAGTTTCAATTTCTCAACACATCCAATGTCATCATCTGATTCCGAGAAAGAGGAGCGTTCTTCATGAAGCATGTTCTGTACTATTTCTCGTTCAAGCTCACCCAGGTGGCTGAGGTCAATTGCTGGACTCCATTGACTGTCAGTAACTGGCTCACCCTCTGCCTTTACTTGACTCACTGATACTGGGGAACAGTGTTTGGGTTTCTCTAAAACAGTAGCTGGATACACAGCCTGAACCTGCTGTAAGGTGCCCACAACAGTTCTTCCTGACAACTCAATATCATGATCAGTGGGATTTTGAACATCAAGAACAATATAAGGTGGAGCACCACTCCTGAGGGTTACCACGGTCTCACAAAACTCTAGGCCTTCAGCCCACTGCGGATTTATGTCAGGCTCAAATACAAGCGTGGTAGCTTCCATCAATGGCCATGTCTGTGCTTTACAATCAATCTGAACAGAGGTGTACTTTGGGACAGTTACTTTCTCTTTTGTTGTCCTCACAATATAGTCACATGACTGTTCTGCAGTAACCAAATTAATGAATGTTGTGACATTTTCTTGCTCAAGGCTTGGGAAAGCCGCTCTCAATGTCTCATGCAACTGTTCTCTTTTCATAGTATCAGGTTGTTCTGTAGTACAGTTTTTTACTATTTGCTCAATGACATTATAGCCTAGAATGGGCAGTGAAAGGCATCCACCTTTCATTACTAGCATGGGGACAACAAGCTCTGTTTGGTCAGTACCCTCTGCGGCTAAGCCAAAGGTCACCTCAATGAAACCCTTGTACGGTATGCTCCCTCCATTAGCAGCTGTGATCCTCAAATCATCAGGGGCATCAAGTAGTTCAGACACATCTTTTAACTGTTCATATGGCAGATTTCTGTCTTTCCACTCCTCATCAACAATACAGACTTGGGAGCCTGTGTCCCATAGTGCCCTGGTTTTATGGCCTTGTATGTAGCAGTCAACTATACATCGTTTACCAACCAGACCAACAAGACGAGGATGGCCATCCTCTTTCTCTGTGTAGGCAGCATTTACTTGAGAGTGCTGGTTGCATCGTTTTCTATGTCTTGGCCAATGTTCGACTTGACAGTTTTTCGAACAGTAAGTGTCATTTTTACATGATGCACATCTCATAAGTCTTTGATCTTTCCCAGGGACACCACAGTTCGAGCAATACTGTTGGGACATTATACTGTTGCTGGTTACTCTCAGTCCCGTGGGGGTAACCCTTGCTCGTTTAAAGGACCCTCTTTGTCTTGTCTAGCTCCTCTCATCCTGCAGCCTGCGAAGAAATGTTCACTACTTCCGCATATGTAACAGTGGGTGCAATGTTCATTTCCGCTTTGCTGGCAGCTAACGCATCTGTTCGGTCGGGCCCGACGCTGTGTCGGATATTGCTGTGGCAAGAACCCTTGCTGATACTGCGCTCTTTGTCCTGGGGGAGGCCAGTAGCGTTGTGGGGGATACTGGAATTGTGGAGGGGGAATGCGTTCCTGTGCTACAGGGGAGGCCAAATACTGTGTTTGTGCTGTGTTAGGCTGGCGGATTGACTCTTTGATTTGTGCAACCTCAACGCCTATGTTTTTCAATAGTGCCATGTCAGAACGCATTTCTTTTAGTTGGTCCAGTATCTCAGGGTAAGTTTGGATGGTGGGTTCCGAATTTGGTGTTTTGGTCTTTTTATCTGAGGTGTCATCAGACTGGACTGTGTGCACAGTGGTTGGCCGCTGTGGGGTAAGTAGTTTCTTTTTATTCTGCCTTTCTGTTTCGTTTGCACATGCAATGTTTAGCTTTTCAAGAAGCAGCTCATCACTAGTTGTTGTTTGTTGCAGGTAAGGCTGGAGGTCACTTTTAATGCTATCATTGTGCAGGCCTGTGAGAACCGTATGGAGGAACATGTTCTGTACAAGGGCAGGATCATATTTTAGACCAGACTCTGCTTCCTGTGAAGCGAAGAGTATTTTCTGTCTCAGATCTAGGGCACGAATAAGGAAGTTTTGGGGCGTTTCCTTGCTACTTTGGACCTCTGACGTGAGCTGTTTATACAGCTCTGTTGCTCCCTTTTCTTGGTAATGGGACCTGAGAATTCGCCTCAAAGTAGGTAAAGTGAGGTTACTTTTCCCCTCCAAGTAGCTACGTAATTGTAAGCCTGGTGCAATTGCCCTGATCACTGCATCCACTATTTCAATTTCATGAAATCCCTTGTTAATTCCCTGCTCAATTTGGTGGGCTAGACTGGAGAATGTAAGTTTATCTTTTTGTCCCGGTTCACCAATCTGGCCTGATATTTTGAATTCTCTGTTCCATTGTAATGAAAGACGGGGTTGTGGGGCAGAGGCAAGGTCCTGCTTAGGAGTATTGTCTCCCACCCCCCCAGAATTTTTGTCTCCACTGGCTTGGTTTAATTTCTCCTGCAGTGATACTGCTAATGCCAATTGTAGAGACTCGACCTCTCTTAGCAACCGCTCAGTTTCAGGGGGTTTGACACACTGTTCTTTTGCATCAGAGGCGTTTTGTTTTTGTACACTCGTTTGAACAACCTGTTTCAAATCATCAATTTTATCTTGCAGCCTCAATAGCTCTGCCATACCCTGGTCCTCAAGTTGACGTAGTTCTTCTCTCTCTAAGTGTCTTGTGACATGGGAGATGAGAGCAGAGCGACTTTTCCCTTTTACATTTTCAAATGTTAAACCAGTCCCAGCAATCTTTAGAAAATCACAAACTTCAATCAAAGCATCCCTTGTCAGTGTGTATAAAGCACCCCCAATTTCTAGTCTCAAATCCTCTAGTGCTGAGGACTCCATTTCAGTCTCCAAATCGGACATTTCAGAGAATGTTAGTGTGAAAAAAAATACCTTTTCTTTGCTGAATGGACCACACACGCAGGCCTGTGTGTGTCAGTGTGATGCAGAATCTTCTCTCCACAGAATAGGCAACAAAGTTCAATGGCCTGATGATTCTGTGGTGCTGAATTTTCTCTCCACAGAATAGGCAACAAAGTTCAATGGCCTGATGATTCTGTGGTGCTGAATTTTCTCTCCACAGAATAGGCAACAAAGTTCAATGGCCTGATGATTCTGTGGTGCTGAATTTTCTCTCCACAGAATAGGCAACAAAGTTCAATGGCCCGATGATTCTGTGGTGCTGAATCTTTTTCCTTTGCAGAATAAATAACACAGCTTCCTTGTGGAAACGTGGACTTCAGTGTGGCGATGAACCTTCCGTTTGCAGAGTAGATGCAGCTTTCCTGGCACCAATGGTTGGCCTCAGATTGCATGCAATAATCTCCACGCAGTTATTAAATCACCACGCACTTTCGTCCACCCTGGCTGGTTGTAGATGAAAAAGGGCTGAATGTTGGTCGGGGACGTCTATCTAGGACAGGTGGCCCTCGTCACATTTATCCCGGACGAGCCCCCAAAATGATGTACCCTGAAAAGGGGAGATGTTTAGAAATGACGCTAGACACAGTGTTGCTTCTCTGTCAGCAGTCAGTAGAATAGCAACATGCCCGCGTGCAGTCTATGGCTCCCCCTGCAGGCAAGACCAATCGATAACCAACACCATGAGTCTGCACTAGTTGAAACTAGTAGATGACAGATCCACAGATCTCTTTTATTTCTGTTCACCTTTTAACTTGTTCACTTGTTTACATTCATTTACTGTCACCAAACGTTTTTAAATGTATATTTATGAACCATTATGAACTGTGACCTATTTATTAAATGAATTGTCATGTCAACGGATCACCATTATATCACTCTATCACAAACACTGGTCATATTGCGGTGAGAGTCTTAATAATTATTCGGCCAAAGTCTTAGAGTGATGCACGTCTCATTGTCTGTGCACGACATTATGGTCCACTTGCACTATGGACACATGCACTCTGGACCATCCTGGCTGCACCTTATTCTGGTCCACCGTGCGTCTCATTCTGAGTATGCGGCCTCATAACCATGGCTACCACGCTCTATGGAATTTGAAGTGTGTGTGTGTGTGTGTGTGTGGACAGGTTTTCATTACTTTGTGGGGACCAAATGTCCCCACAAGTAATGAAGAATTGGAGAAATAGACATTGTGGGGACCAAATAGTAGGTCCCCACAACGGTTTTGGTTAGGTTTAGGGTTAGGTTTAGGGTTAGGGTTAGGTTTAGGGTTAGGGTTAGGGTTAGGGGTTAGGTTTAGGGATAGAGGTTAGGGTAAGGCCACAGGAAATGAATGGAAGTCTATGTAATGTCCCCACAACCTATGTAAACCAAGAGTGTGTGTGTGTGTGTGTGTGTGTGTGTGTGTGTGTGTGTGTGTGTGTGTGTGTGTGTGTGTGTGTGTGTGTGTGTGTGTGTGTGTGTGTGTGTGTGTGTGTGTGTGTGTGTGTGTGTGTGTGTGTGTGTGTGTGTGTGTGCGTGCGTGCGCGTGTGCGTGTGCGTGTGCGTGCGTTTGAGTGTGTGAGAGAGAAAGGATGGGCCAGAGAGGCAGATGGGAAATGAGGTGGAGATGAGGGCATGGTAGCGAATAAAGAATCAAATGATAAAGATAGAGAGAGCAATACTGTAGTAATGTTGTTTTTCCCACACAAAGGAATACACTGAAATACTGGTCTTACTGCAGACAAAACATCAAATTTGCACATGCAATCAGAACAACACCTGAATTATAATACTACAAAATATTTCTTTTTTTTTTAAATAATGTATGCACATCAAAATAATTGTAATTGCATATATATTTGTAGAGAAAACAATGTGAGAGTGACAGAATGCAAAGTGAAAGAAACGAGTATATAGTATCTGTGAATACGAGGAGACAAAATCGGTCCAAGAGAGAAAGAGTGAACGGCTAGAGATGCATGGAAGTGCAGACTGCCCACACGCTGCACTCGCTCATGCCCTTGATCAAAGACCAGAAACCATCTCCCACAAAAATGTCTAACAATACACCAGTGGGACACTGTCATCCAACGCTGTCTCTTTCTCCTTCTCTCTTATTCATCATCACAGTGGTAGGTCAGTGACCCGTCTGCGGAGGAGAGGCTTTAGACCAGGGATGTCAAACATACGGCCCGCGGGCCGAATCCGGCCCGCGAGATGATTCAATCCGGCCCCCCAGGCTAGAGCATACATTTCTGAGCATTTAGAAAAAAAAAGTAAGTCTCTAGCCCATTCCTGTCAAGAGTTATGATTGTTTTAAGAATTAACCTAACTAATGTCTGTACACTGCAGGCTAGGTTTCTCCCACCTGGCAGTGATTGAGTTGATTGATTGGAATGTTAAGTGACCAGCTCTCTCTCTCTTTGAAGATGACAGCATTGCTAGGAATAGGGTGGTTGGTCTGGCTATGAATAATACCTGAACATACCTACAATATTCAAACTGTACACAAAGATTACACAATTAGACATGGAAATTAATGTTGTTACAAAAAATAACTTATTTAAAGAATATAATAATAATAAAAATGTAAACGTTTTATTATTCCGATATTTTCTGAATATGCCATTATTGTTCATTACTTTTATTTTTTTTATTATAAAATACAATAAAAATAATTATTGTCCTGCATCAATAATATTTTTTTTAGCCATTTACAAATTATAGCGTACTGGAGACTATCAGGAATTGAATTATTCTATTATCAAATGGTTTATTCTTATTGGCACTTCTTAAAGGAGTAGTTCACCCCCAAAATGCCACGGAGCCAATGTAGACTCATTCCTAAAACAGAAATTTGATTACAATAAATGCATGCCTATTGATTCCGGATGGGGACCCAAATGCATTTGGGTCCCCATCCGGAAGCAATGGGGGGAAGTGTACTATTATCACATTTTTGTCTTAGTAATGCGACAAATAAAATAAAAATATATTATTGAACTCAATTCTCCATGGCGTGAGTAATCAAAGAAAAAAAAGTCATTTTGGGGATGAACTACTCCTTTAGACAAATAGCATCTCTCGTACCTAACTGCAACTGTAATACCAATAATGAAAGTAGCTATTTTACTTAATAATGAACACAATTTGTAAAATGATATACTGCTATACTGCTAGCTACAGCAGTGGCTGAGACGACAGGAAGAAAAACAGAGCGAACATGTGCGCGAGTGTGCATGCCATCCGATCCGCGACTGGTTCGGCCCTCATCAAGTCGCCTTTCACCCAATGCGGCCCTCACCCCAAGATGAGTTCGACACCCCTGCTTTAGACAGACAGGTCAGGGGTGCCTGGTGGCTCAGCCAGTTTAGTGCACAGACCATATGCTCCTTGAGAGCGTGATCGAGGAGCCAGGTTCAAATCTGACCCCTGTTGTGTCTCACATGTCTCTCTTCTCTCTCTCTCTCTCGCTCTTTCTGCCCTTGGTTTCCTGACCTATCTGAAATAAAGCATAAAATGTCCAAAACATCTTCATCTCAGACACGTCAGTGTACAACACTTACAACATTTATTTTTACTCAATACAGTTGCATACAAAAATGCCCTGCACAAGAACCTCTTGTAAATAGTGTTCACTCGAATAATAATAATAATAACAATAATAAAATATATTTGTACAAAGTGTCAAAAAAACTATGTGAAATACAGCAACATAACAGTAGCCTAAAGAGATAAAAGCAATACAAGTAAAAATCCAAAGATAAAATAAACTCAAAACAAATAAAAGACAGAAGGAGATAAGCAGGGATAACAAAGGCAATACAATAAACACTATAAAAAGGCACTGACATAAAATGTGGTTTTCAGAAGATGACCCTAACTTTGTTAGACATTTTTTTTTCTTTTTTTTTGTTAGTCCATACTCTATCCGAAACCGAACTTTCCGACAGCTTTTCGAACTCTAATTCGGGATAATGCTTTTCAACTTTTTCAAGTTCCAAGTGACGTCATTTTGTAATTGAACCGGAAGTTCAGTTTCGGAGAGGGTAGAAAAATTATAACCGCGGCAATCTTTGCTTTTGTTATGGTTATGGTCCGTAGAGAAGGGCTTGTTTTAAACAAGAACGCGATCTGGAGATAGATTCCGAGATAAAGTCATTTTCCTGATTTCTCCCGATGGATTATGGGGATTTGAGTTTTTGCTTCATTGCCAGGAGCAACAGAGCGCCCACTAAGGTTTACAAAAGGAAAAGTTAAGAATTACTCGGGTCTCTCTTCATGACGAATAAGCCTTTCGCCTTTTACAATAGGAAACGTTATATCCCGACTGAAGTCGGGAAAAGCACTCGACAGTCGGATTTGAAATCCCAACTTTAGTCGGGTTAGGCACCCTGTGTGTTAAAATGGAATATCTGTATTGAACCGATATCAAAATAATATAATCATCATATTATATCAAATTATATATCATATATCATCATATTATTATACCACAATTTTATAATAATTATGTTGAGAAAAAAAAAGAAAACCTGAAAAAGCAGTGTTTGGGGAAGTTTTCAAAAGGGTCAAGTTGGAACATTTTTAAATAAAAAGAAATGCTGGGATATGAGCCAATATTTCAATAACGGTGCATCGCTAGTTTTGGAATAGAGAGGCATTGCTTTTTTAAATTCAGTGTTTATATGCCTTTTTTTCAGAATGGACAAAACTATTATATTACATTTTTTAATACAGAATGAGATCTTAGTGACCTCTGATAATATCGGTTATGGGCCATGACAGCAATTAATTGTATTGGATATCGATATTGGCCATAAATGTCATATCGCCCATCCCTATGTATGCAGGACCATCATTTCTAAAATGTAAGTATAGGAGCCTGGTATTACAAGGCTTTAAAAGCCATCTACACCTTAAAATCAATTCTGAAACTCACAGGCATCCAGCGATGAGAAGCATTTCTTTTGTTAACAGTCTATCAGCTGCATTTGCACATGTGGGCGACTGAGCCAGGGTACAGGGAGTTGCAGTCTAAACGTGACAAAAATAAAAGCATGAATAACCTTTTCAAGGTCTACGAATGAAAAGAAAGACTTAATGCTAGCAATGGTTCTCTCAGCAGTATTATTTCTTACATTCAATTTCAGTGAAGGGAAGAGAATGGAAAGCATCACACCAAGTAAACATGACATGTCACAGTCACTCAGAAGCCATTGAAATGCAAAAACATGATTTCCAGCACCAACCAGTAGTGCTATACATTGATTCCAGAGGCACCAAAGACATATCTTCAAATCTAGACTTTTTCAAACTCTCCTTACATCGCCTTCATGAGGATTTACTTTCAGTCTCATGAATGGTTAAAATATCCATCCATTCCTAAAATGGATGGACTCATGAATGGATAAAATATTTTTCATTGAATATAAAACGAGCAATATATTTATTTGGCTTTGGCGATGAACTGGATCTGCTTTTAGGTACTCGGAATGGCTGTCCATACTGTCTCCGACCATAGTGAATCCGAATCCCCCAGTGCATGAAAGCAGTGATTTAAAACGACAGGTGGTAGCTCACTCCCCTCGATATTATCATTTATCGTGATAAAAAATGGATAAAAAACACTGATTTAATTTATCGTGAAATTGTCCTCCGTCATACACTGGGATCATTTCACCTTTTATTTGCCAAGCTGCATATCTTTTTTTTTTTCACTCAACCAAATCTTTTTGCCAAAATTAGCTGATATAAAAGATCACAACGTGTCGCATTGTGTGCTTGTAGATCTGCTATTTTTGGCAAACGGTACCACCCCAGATTAATGGATGTTGGGGCTATTTAGATTATCGGGATAATATCATAAATCGTTATTATTTTGGTCACAATAATCGTGACATGAAATGTTCATATCGTTCCCATCCCTACTCCCCTCTCTGCCATTCCTTCCAAATGGATCCACATTGAGCTTTTCCCTGTCACTTACAGTTACACATGTACCGGTACATGGCCAACAATTAGTCTGCTTACTACTTCTCTCTACCTAATTATCATTGTACCTCTGATCTACTTTTGAGTGTTCTGGCTCGTGTTTTGGGAGGCTTTTACCACTAATATGATAACATACTGTACTTTCAATAATTCCTCAGCCATCGTTGCTCCATGCGAACCAGAATACAGCAACGATCAAAGAATGCCTGCTTCTCCTTGATACCTTAAAAGATTCACCTACCGCAGGACGGATGATCAAAGCCCACTGATTTGAGCACAGCTGCTGCATGCAGTACAGTATAAACCACATCTCAAAGCTTTTCAGTGCAAACTATGAAACAGAAACAGCCAAATGATAATTATGCTTTATTGCTTTTCGTCGTATTTGTAGTCTACTACACCCCAAATATCCAAGAGAATAAATTGAAAAAAGAAAGACTTGGTGAAAGACATGGTGAAAA
Source organism: Nannobrachium achirus (assembly GCF_963921795.1). Taxonomy (NCBI): domain Eukaryota; kingdom Metazoa; phylum Chordata; class Actinopteri; order Myctophiformes; family Myctophidae; genus Nannobrachium; species Nannobrachium achirus. The sequence goes on from NC_137829.1 coordinate 27,626,759, forward strand.
ATGGTGGATGTGGTCCAGCTGCCTTCTCTCTGACACAGGATGAGCACAGTGGGCCAGCTGACACCCATACTGTGCCAAGTTGCAACCAAAAATGGGAATGTACCTAGGCTATAATAATTCCTCTTCAGGATCTCAGATCAGGAGGTTTATCAAACAACAAACGTATATTTCGAGCAGGAGCAGAGCAGAATGAATTATTCAGTGATTAACTTCCTGGAGAAAGCTTGTCGGTGAAGGGGATCAAGGTGGTGGCAGAAGTGTCTGTGTGGGTTGGTGTTAAACAGAGCTAGAACATCAATTTACAATTTACAACTCACTAGATGTACAGACCTTTGTGATATTTAAAGAGGTGATGCCATAGTTTTGTACTTTTTCTGTTTTGTATGAGGTGATGCCATAGTTTTGTACTTTTTCTGTTTTGTATGTGTCTAACAATACTCTAATAGACCCCCAGGTGTGGTTATAATATGCAAATATGTCTTCCCTGTGAATTTTTGGTTTCTTCCTGAAAGCTGAAAGCCTCTTAGTCAAAAAGCCCAATTGAAATACACAGCTTTAATGACATCATAAAACCATCCCCTCCCCTTTTTACCATAGAGCAACACTGTGGGTGTGTCTAACTTCAGCTGGGTCACCACCCACCTGAAAACCAGGTGTACTTGAACAGGTGGGTGTGGCCACATACAAACATAATTGTAACACTTTCTGTACATTTTTTGAAAAACATCTTCCACCAAGTATAATAATACATAATACCTGATGGGGGGGGGGGGGGGGATCACTACACCCTGTCTTTAATGCAACTGAAATAGACACTGGTGAATTCTCAATGTGATTCTCTGTCCTGTAATAGACTTGAGGAGTACACGCCAGAGCTGTGGACATCTCTCATTGATGGGAAATTCCTGAGGGAGGACATGCAACTAAACTGCATGCATCTGTTATGTTGCAAAACTAGTCAAATCACTTTCATCAGCACCCCAGGGAGAAGGAAGCAGCAAAACCACAAGGGCGAAACCAGTGAGCAGCAAAAACCACGTAATACACAATCCTCAGTTTGATCCCATTACTCATAGGCCATTGTATCATGGCAATGTTCTGAGACCTGAATAGCGAACGGGCTAAAAGATTCTGAGTGGAAACAAGCATTTGTTATCTAATGAAATATTCAATAGGTTTATTTCACAAATTGAGCGCGGTGAGGTCCAGACTGGCAGAATAAGAGGTCTTCAGTGCATTTGGCCTCTGACTATAGGTGGCATAATCAAACGTCAGCATTATTCAGTATTCACACAAGCACGGCAATATACCCTCAATGGAAATATCGCATTGTCCACGGGCATATTCCTCTGGCAGAGAGTTTGACGATTATAAAGTAATGCGAGTTGTGGCGGATAAGGCTGATTCTTGTCTGGAAGACGTTATCGTGTGCATGTCAGGAGTGCCGTTCTGCCACATTAGGTAATTATTCATACGGGTTTTAGTGTCAGACGGAGCAGGGCTAGGCAGGGACGTGCTGGGCCCCTGATTCAGCCCGGGAAAAAGAGTTGGAGAGGCCCTCATTGCGCGCTATAGAGAGAGATCTCTCTCTATAGGTGGAAACCTTGTATGTCCAAAACCGTTTGTTTTGTATTTATCATTTAAAAATGATTTAAACTAGTGAAAACAGCCGATCTACAAGCACACAACGCCTCGCGGTGCGAGGTGTTGTGTGCTTGACACTGCTTGTAGATCTGCTGTTTTCACTACTTTTGTGCAACAGCCTTGTATGATGAAGCAAGGCTTTGCTTTGCGAAAAAAATTATAAATTTGGAACTTGGAGATACGAGGTTTCTGCCCGACAGTGACGATTTACTTTGTTGGCCGCCCAGCCCCCAAAACGGAACGAAGGCCGACATTTTATTTTTATTTTTTTTCCTAACGGCCGGCCTGGACCGGCCGGGAATGAACCAGCCGGTCGGGAGTTGTTCCCGCTTTTCCCAATGGCCAGCACGTCCCTGGGGCTAGGCACACTCAAACCTACTGTCTGCTCCGCTGCTTCCATCAGCCTGCAACCAGTCTGCATCGTTGGACTACATCTCTGTCTGCAGCACACCTCACTGTCAACTGACAGGCCACAGATTGCTCCACCCACCTGGACCTAATTTGCCCGAGCCACCTGGGTAACACTTTGTGGAGAAAGAGCTCCTGCTATTGCTATTAATACCATTAAGACATTAACATAGAACATTGATTCCTGTTTAATTGGTGATGTACTGATTTGAATATGGTTGCATAATCACATAAGAACAAACACACGTGCGCACACAGAAACACCCACTTTGGTGGCTCCTACCATGGGCTGAACAATTTATTTATTCATTTTGTATTTCACATTAGGCAGTGGCCAATCTGGCTAGCCATCGTCAAAGAAAAAGGAAAAACAGTGCCCTCTCTGTTTTGTTCCGAGCATCGGAGTATCTGTTCTTGAGAGATTAGGCAGTGGCTGAATTCTAAGATAGTAAGAATCAAATATTCGTTATGGATACTTTGTTGGTCAAATAATTGAGTTATTGGTTTACAGATACAGTCAATGTCTTGTGAAAATCTCAGTGAAAGTGATATTTTGTTTGTTCTGTCCAGTTCTCTCCAGCCCATGTCAGTGTTCTAGTGGGTCTTGCTAAGAATGGTGCACCGTTGGCAATGAAAAGAGGAGTTTCAGACACTGCTTAAATAAATAACAGTATGAGTCATTCTCTAGCAAGCAATGAAACAGTCTGGGTAAACATACAGCCGATGTAACAATGCATTTCAACATTGGGATGTTTTTTATTGCACTTTGTAAAGTAAAATATATAGTTCATATGGCCCAAGTTCAAGCTATTTGCACTTATATAAAATGTATGGACAGATAAAAAAGGACCCTCATTATAATTGTAAAATGCTACTAATTATTTATGACCTTAGTTGAAGTTGTTTTACGCAGCCAGACATTTGTAGTGCTGAAGAGTATTAAGCATTGGAGAATTCTATGGAAAGTGTTGAAAATGTTAACTTTAGGAGTTCGTCTTGTTGGTTGTTCCATTGTTTTTTGCCATGTAGACTGACAACCTGAGATGGTATTTTCATGGTCAAATTAACTGAGTCACCTTTGTCTGTTTTGTAAATGGAATTCTATCGATTTTTAGCAAATGTAGCAGGGCGCTTAAATGGTCTCCACCTCATAGCGTTTTCAAGGCTCTGCAACAGAGAAATGAAGACCCTGAAATCAATACTTGCCAAGACAATTTTCATTCATTAACATCAAGTTCCCAGCCTTTATCAAGAGTCAATTCCAGGAAAATGCCTTCATTGCCAAATACATGAGACACACAAGGCCCACCCGGCACTGACAAGTAAACGAAAGTAATTAATTGCCATGGAGTAACTATTCCTGTAGCTTATTATAATAATATTTTAGGAACAAATAGATTCCGGTTTTCACTTAATGGTGAATGGTACATTTATATGATACACTTCATACAGTACCTCGTATTGTGCAGTGTACATGGGCTCATGTAAAATACAAATGGCTCATTTCTATCTCCAAAAATGTTGTGTGATGATGTATTTGTAACAGCATTGAACACAAATGTTTGCATTTGCATAATGAGATCCAGCAGTGCATGAATGTGTGTGTTTATTGCGACCATAAGTCGCAGTTATCTATGACCAGTAAGACTCCCTAATCGGGAGATAAGCGACCGTTGGTCGCTTATCTCCACAAATATCACAACCTCCACCTCTCACGTCATACGGGTAGCCATAGTTACACCTGGAATGTTGAATCTCCATATATGGAGATAACCTACGCATCACACAAAGTCTGACCTCACCAGCCCATACTTGGGCATGGACGACTTATATCTCCATATACGGAGATGGCCATATATGGAGATACGATGACATCACAGAGTCCACAGCTGATGATGTGGCGTGATGTCATACAATACACAAACAAGCCCTATATAAAGGGGCAATTCTCACCAGGGAAGAGAGCATTGCCTGGAATGTTGAATCTCCATATATGGAGATAACCTACGCATCACACAAAGTCTGACCTCACCAGTCCATACTTGGGCATGGACGACTTATATCTCCATATACGGAGATGGCCATATATGGAGATACGATGACATCACAGAGTCCACAGCTGATGATGTGGCGTGATGTCATACAATAAACAAACAAGCCCTATATACTGATGCGATACGATGACATCACAGAGTCCACAGCTGATGATGTGGCGTGATGTCATACAATAAACAAACAAGCCCTATATACTGATGCGGAGATATGAGCAGGGCAAAGGTGTGACGTGTGACGTGTGACCGACCGACCGACCGACCGACCGACCGACCGACCGACCGACCGACCGACGGACGGCCGGTGGAGGTTTTCATAGTAAACTGCTCCCTGACGGTCGCAAAACCTGTCACATCTTGTCCGTATGTGACAAGATGTCCGTCCGAGTAACGCCTCAATGTCTATAACTGCTGACCTGTTTGTTTACATTGTGATGTCACATTGTTGTGACATCACCTCATCAAACCCTGGATATCCATACATGGAGACAACTGGATCACCACCTAGATCTCCATATATAGAGCTGACCTCTACATCTGATTCCCAGAAGATGCCCTGTTAGGGCAACCACACTAATAGAATTCATTTTATGCCCATCAATATTAAGCCCATATCTGGGAATGCCCATACAATAGAATCCCTTTTATGCCATCAATATTAAGCCCATATTGCACGACCTTGCCCTCTAGGACAAGGTCGCTTTTTGCCCTTAGGCGTCTTACAGGTACCGGTATGTGTGTGCGCACGTGTATGTGTGTGTGTGTGTGTGTGTGTGTGTGTGTGTGTGTGTGTGTGTGTGTGTGTGCGTGTGTGTGTGTGTGTGTGTGTGTGATAGTACTGTATGTAACCTAAAGTCTTCTGTTTAGGCGGTGACAGCCAAAACTGGTTTTAATGGCCATCATTCCCCCTGAAACTGCAGCCATTCAGTCATTCACAGAGGAAAAAGTCCAAGGTATTGTCAAGGTATCTCTTCCATTTTTTCTGCCTCCCTCCCTGAACTGCTATTCAGTGCAGGAGCTACAGTAAGTAAATACTGTATATGCATTTGGCGCAAGGTTACTTAATCAAGCTGATAATCGATCGATAGCGGGGACCGCTACATTGTGTGGAAAACGGATATGGATCGATGGGGTTTATCTCCTGCGCTCTGGATTGACTTGCTGTCACTGCAACAAAAGAGAAAGGCAAGGTCCTCCAAATCACCTCGTGGGCTCTCTGCGGTTGGATGAGACTCCTGTCAACCCACGCGGGATGCGAGGGGCAGCGGCCACAGCATGGTCAGGTGCTGCAGGATGGAACGCATATCGATCTCCTTTCGGCTTTGGAGATTTCCTTCAGCATACCAACACAGTAGGCCGGTTAAGCTCATCATAGTGAAATAAAGATTTCTCTAACTTTTACGACTGCATGACAATTAGTAGCGCCGCTGGTGTGGATGAGCTATTTGTTTGACATGGTAATCTACCGATAGGTCTTTTTAACCACTTAAGCGCCGTTTAAAAAATAGTAAATCCTTCTGATCTACAAGACCACAATGCATTGTGACATGTCTACACTTGTAGATCTGCTAATTTCACAATATTTTTGTTATGTTTTAACAGTTTTCACCTAGACCTTCATGGCCAAAATAGGGACACCTGGGTTAAAGTGGTTGAGGAACAAAGCAGGATGAGACTAAATGGGAACAAAGTCATGATGGCCATTATGGGCTATGGGTATGTTGCATACCAGGAAATGATTTTTACCATGGAAAATCCGCCATTTCAAACATTCAAACAAGATATAAATACTGTACATACGCTACAGTGGTTCACTGCAACTAAAGTATAGTTTCTATTAATCTTTTCAATTCTGCCAACATGAGCGTGGGAGAGAAACCTTGGACTTTTCCATTAGATCACCGTGTCACAGGTAATGAGTCCAATAGACTTTTAAAGACCTGTTTTCTGGAGCTGTGTTATTGATGTTGCATAGCCGTGGCATGCTGTCAGTTAACAAGATATGTGATTTATCTATCTCAGCACATCTCCCTTAACAGAGCGGAATTTAAAAGTAGGAGGCAGCGGCCTGGGCCCAAATTGAGATAAATAACTACTGTTTCAATTATTTAGGCTCATCATAGTGAAATGAAGATTGTTCTCTGTTCCAGCTGCATGACAATGAAACTGAAGAACTAGGGCAAATGATGGTGATTCATATTTGATGGCTCATTTAATAAAGTTTCCACTTAAAGCTTTTACCTCTAACTTTAGTTCAAGGATATTTTCTTCTGCACTTTGACAGCATAACGCCAGACATAAAGTAAACAACCTCATTATAGGTCTGTCCTTTAGCCGGCAAAGTTATCCAGCATAGGGCACGCCTCTTTACGTGCAAGCCTGCGTCTAGAATTTAGTTTAATTAAACCAGCAGATGAGCATTACGGTAGAGACTGGCTAAGCACCTGCTGGTTTCATCTCTGGCAGCAACAGTTGTGAACATTTCCAGCTGTGAGTTACTCGACAAGAGACTTGACTCTGCAATGCCCACTTCCAGCGCTAAAGTGTCCTTGAGCAAGTTACAAAACTTTTAAATGGTGGAAGGACGCTGCATTTGAATCCGATAAAATACCGGTGTCTTTTACGAGTGAGGTTAACGGTTTACTTACTATGTAAAGTAGCAGATGAAGTAGCTTTCCTGTAAAAAATCATGGATTGTTTTCTGACAAAAGTAGCAAATAACAAACGCAAGAGCAACATCTGAAGTAGACCTCTCTTTTAGAAGAATTCAATAGATATTGAGCACCTTTGATGTATTGTGTTTTTAGCTATTGTCTTCAGCTGCCATAGATATTAGACATAATATTACTCCTACACTTACTCATGATTGCAAACAAAGGCTGACATATTCGGTTTGCCGGTACAGGGCGACTCCACTGGACCGGCGTTAAGGGAAAGATAAGGCCCCCAGTAATAGCTTTGACCTATTACCACGCTCATCTCTCTTCTCTCCTCTTAGCCCGCCCTGCCCTCCAGCATCTGGGCTTCTCAGCCATTTATTACTTGTGCAGTAATCTCGGGGAGCACTTGGGGTCCGTGCCAGCCATTGGCCTCGTGCTTGGACAACAAGATTTCCTCATGTAGCCGAGCATCCACCTAATCTATCTCCTCACTGCTCATCCGCTCTGCTCCACAGGCTGCACACAGCAGCCCAAGAAACCAACTGTTCAGTCCTACTCCTGGGATCATCAATACCACTGCCGATCTTTCTCCTCAATGTTACAAATTACAATTTAGGCATCTGGAGACGCTCTTAATCCAGAGCGTCAGAGGTATAACCAGAGGTAATAAATACCAAATAAATACCGGTACATCAAATGCATAGAAATAGTAATCTAGGATCATAGGTTAACCAAGAACCTATCATCAGTCTAACAGTAGAATAACCAAAAAATAATAATAATCTGTACATTGAAACACACTAAAGACCTTTTTCCAGAGCTCTGCCATGTAGCTGCAGTGTCGCTGTTCGAAGCGGTGCCACTTGACACCACAGTTATGGTTGCCACTTTGAGAAATCAATTTATAGGATGCCAGGTCAACATGGCATTCGTCCTCTAAATTACAATTTAGCCTTTGCATAAGCCTGCAAGGTCGTAGAGGCAATGTTCTAATGCTTAATTTATTCTCTGTACAGCGCTTTGAGTTTAAGGCTATTTAGTCTTATTCTTAGTCTTGTGAATCATTGGTCTGAACTTGGCTTTAGAGACGTCCTCCCATGAGCTAATGCAAAATGAGACAAATTCCTTTTTTCCCCTGATATGAGCACGGCATGCTGTATCTGAGCTTACTGTATCTTTCCTTGAGAGAGTGGTTGTCATGAGATTCATGTGAATGCGTAAAACGTTTTATTTGAATATTATAGCTCCCTAAATTCTTTCAAGCTTTCGCTTTGCAGTCTGAAAGGCCATTTTCCGCAATGTGCTTTGAATATATATAAACGAGCAGAATGGCGGATCCAAGGAGGGGCTCTAGCGAAGGAGATGATCTCCTGTAATATATCACTGATGTCCTCTGAACAGTAATCCCTACATGGGAGAGACAGCTCCGCGGCGTGATGTAGCGTTCAGATAAAAAGTCAAAGAGTGAGCAGCCTCATTTCACAGCGATGCTCCCCGGGCAATTTTGCAGGGGAGAGCAAAGAAGAGGCCTGTGTAATGGGACAGAAGAAAAGACAGTTGCACTGTGAAAGCTGTGTCCTTGACGTGAGGCAGGGTCACAGCCCTCCATCCCTAATTACCACAGTGAGGCCATGCTGGTTGGTTTGGCACTTCTCTCAGGAAAAATGCTGAGATCTCACAGCATGGACACAATGACATGTTGACAAGGTGAAAAAAAGAAGCAAAGGGGGGGAAAAAAACCAACAACAACACTATTATAAGAACAGAGTATACTGAATTATTTACGATGTACACACGTTGCAAAATGTAGCTCCAAAACAACAAGCCTTTTCTCACATTAAGTGAAAAGTCAAGTGCAATTCTGTCAGGGGTGAGATAGTTTGACACATTTTGGTATATTTCTACTTTGCTAGTGATTCGGTAATGCCTTCAAATAAGGAATGAAAATGCAGAAAATTCACAGGCAAATGATCTAAAAAAAAAAGAAAAGACGGCGAGAGATTTATTTGAATACAGTGGTTCTCAAACCCCAAGTGGGGTCCCCAAATTATTTTGTGGGGTCCACAGATGATTAGCTTAATGTAAAAAAAAAAAAAAAACTCTCACTCAACGGTAAACAAACCTACATAAGTGTATACAGGGTGTCTGCGAATTTATGAAGTGACAATTTAAGGACTTTCAAGACCGTTTTAATACCAAACTGTCCAAACAGTCAAATGGCGAGAGGCAAGAGGCGAACATTGTGAAAGGTTGCAATATTTATCTGTGGAACAGAGTCACATTAAATGTAATACCTACAATTCCAAGTGCTTGTCAGGTGGGGGTCCCCAGTTCATATGTATAGGTTTATTTTGGGGGTCACGGCCAAACATTTTTTGAAAACCCCTGTTTTAATAGGATGCAATGTAACGTGGTAAACAAATAGGACTGACCGTAGAACTTAAAAAAATACATTTGCTACAGTAAGTATAGAGTACCACAAACTTCAACACAACACCAGAAATAAGTAACCAATAACACAACTGTATATACAGCAAGCAACCTGTGCTCAGACCAAACAAATTGCAATTCAACTGAAGTAGCCACTGACTTGCCATCTCGTGCAACACCAAAGTTAAATCAATAAATAAATAAATACATTCCAAGCAAGAATGTCCTACTAGAATAGTGGATCAGACCAGAATATAAAGCTACCTTGGCATGATGTGTTGCGCCCAGCAGCTTTAAACCACAGACCACAATGGGAGGACTGTCACAGGCTGGGTATCTCTGATCCAGTCTCCCCCTGTATCTCTCAGTCTCTCCCTGCCCTGGCCAAGTCGAAAACCCACAGCCTTCCCAAAGCTCCACTTTGCCACATATTAAGCTTTAATGCGACTCCTCTGTCTATTGATTTGCTAGCCATGAATTTGCAGTCCCGCTTTGATGTCATTGTGATACCACTGTATGGAAGATTACTGATAAAATTATAGAGGGTTTAGCCGGTAAGCTTGTTATTTCGGGGGATTATTCGGGGTGCAGCTGAATTATTCTTTTTTGGGCACACAAACTGGATTATGCGTCTCTGTTCTACAGCTGTGATATCACATACTCATCAACTGATATATTATTATGGCCATGAACTCCCTCCACTGCTCAGGAGGACCAGTGTTGATTGGGAGGGGGAAAGCTCTGAGTGAAGGATTTCACCGGCTTGGCAACAAGCTCTGCAACACGACTAAAATATAAACTGTGCGATGGAGCTAGGGAACTGAGCATTACCAAATCAACAAACGTAACGCAAAACCAACGGACATAATGCAAAGGGACCATTTTGCAACTACAGAAAGTGCATGATAAAAGTGGAGTATTGACTGAATGACTGCCGTTGACGTTGTGCTTCTAAAGCTGTGAGTCAGTATGTGACGTTGTAATTATTTGGCCATTTTCTGCGTTATGCCAAATGCCTTGTTGTTTTTGTCCCTCTGTTTTATTACAAGGGAAAGGTATTTCAGTTTCTCTTGACCTGCAGGAACCCTATTACTGTATGGCTGGCTAGCTTGACTCCACCAGAAAAATGACCTGTAGGTTCTACAGTCCTGGGTACAGTCCACTGGTCCCTCCTCTCTTGAGCTCATTCCTCTATGCGGAGGAGCAGAATGAGCTATAAACTCAACCTTTTATTCTTTACTTGGACCCATCAAATACTGCGTTTTTCTTTATCTGGGGACTGAATGTCCAATCTCTACACAAATTCAGACTGGAGGAGTAGATTTGAATCTTGAGAAGATGCTTTAAACTCTCCTCGAAAACCTCTGTTAATGTATGGCTGTGAGGAGCAACCATTCATCGCCTGCTCTTATCTATGTAGAAGTTGCGGTTCACCTTGACATTAAAAGTCTGTGGAGCTACCGTAAAAAGTATAAAATAATACTGCATTGCAAAAAAAACAAAAAAACAACACTAGTCAGGCCTATTTTGTGATTTGTCTAAAAAGGACTAATTGTTTGGCTCATTGTTGGCTGTTACAACTTCCTCAAATCTCCCTCTTTACAACTGAGGGGGAAACAAAGCATCTGATAACATCTCTTCTGTTAATCTCACTCCACTGAACTTTTTCCTTACCCACTCCACTGCCCATAAAGAGCATCTGCAGGAAAACGATAGTGTTGCAGATTAGCGAGGATGTCTGTTTATTTATCTACGGCATGCTGTTAATAAGTAATTTGTTTTATCGATCACAGAGTTGCATCGTTTTTAGAGTGGGCTTAGGCATCAATGTCTGTTCTGTTTGTACCAAGGCCAAGGACCACAATGGAAACAAGTCTCTGACTTTATTACATTTTCTTATCCTCGACCTGTTATTTCCGTGAATGCACAGTACTTGTATTTCTCTTTTTTTAACATAACGTTCAAATAAATCAACGTTATGTTAGGAGGACCTGATTTCAGTCTCACCTGATAAGCACTCGTCCCCCTGCGCACCCATCACAATCCATCTTCCATCTGATGATAATAACTCCTCCCTTGCTCCCCTGATTCCAATGACCTTTGATGATAGCTATGCCCTTTTCTTCTCCCCTCTTGCCAATCAGTGAGTTGTATGTGCACCTTGCCATGTCTACCTATCACTTGTGCTTTTTATCTCGCATCCTTCCACCAATCCATCCTCCACTCCTTCCATGGCTATAGGGGCATCGCAGATTTGTCTTGGGAAACTTGTGGGAGCCAATCAAAGTTGGGCTCTCATAGACTTTACTATAGAGTAAAATAATTCAAAAAATAAATATGCTTTAAGTAGCATGTGAGGGGTCAAACTATGTGTTTTTCGGGATTCTGAATCCAATGCAAGCATTTGTTTTGCACGAAAAACATTCCTTTCCGAGAAATGGCCGCCACAAAACTGTGAAAAGTGATGACTCGTCACTAAACCATAGTTTTATGGGGTCCGTTTTTAGCCCAAGGAATGTTTTTCCTGCAAAACATTCAGAATCCCGAAAAACACCTAGTTTGACCCCTCACATGCTACCTAAAGCATATTTATTTTTTGTATTATTTTACTCTATAGTAAAGTCTATGAGAGCCCAACTTTGATTGGCCCCCACAAGTTTCCCAAAACAAATCTGCGATGCCCCTATAGCCAAAAATGTTCCATATGGCATGTTCTAACTGTGTGCCAAATTTAATGCTCCTTTCATAAAGTGCACGATTCCATCAAAATACTGCCCCAAACGCCTGGACTATTACAGGTTCCTGCACAATGGGGGCTCCTCTGAGAAGTCCAAATAAGCTCAAGCTCATTGGACACCACACGAAAAAGTAGGGTTGGTATCCGGAAACCGGAGGAATCGGAGGAACCGGTGCCACCGGTTATATTATACCATGGGTCCATTTGTTTCCATTTGTACACTCTCAGGGTTACTACAGTCCTGTTAGGGTCCATTTGGAACCCCCTAGGGATCATTAAAGGGAACCGTTAAGGAATCGGACCGTTAAGAGGGACGCAGAATCGTAAAAATCTTCAAGGATCCAATTCCCAACCCTACTCAACAGACCCCTTTAGAACCATCTGAATCACAGAGGCCCTGCATACTTATCATTCCCATACTGTGTCTTCCTCTGCCCCTTCACTTCTCCCTTACTCCCTTTGCATCAATTCCCTCAGTTGTACTCCGTCCCTCTCTCTTCTCCACATTCTCTTTGGCTTACAGGCCCGTCCTCCATTCCCCTCACCACTCGTCCCATCTTCTTTTCAACATACAAAATGAATTTCTAAAATAAACTAGACGGCAGTTCAGAGCAGCAAAGGCAGGTGCAATATGTTGTCTTTCTTGTTTTGCTTTTTAGTTTTTTTTAATTCTAGCAGTGACAGTTTATGGATAAAGTTTATCAATAGACTTCTTCAGGCCAGCCGCGAAAAAATGCATTACAGCCATCTAAAGATAAAAGCGTGCATCAGTTGGTGTTTCTTAAGTGAAAAAATGCTGTCTTGGTCACCATGTCTATAGGAGATTGAAAATTGAGGTCTCAGCATCCAAGATAACTCCCCGGGTTCTAACCTCAGATTTTGTCTGTTGAGCCAGGCTTCACATCTCTTTTTTGCAGCTTGTCTATTTTAGAAAGAGGTCCCACTAGCATAACTGCTGTCTTTTCTTCATTTAATTCCAGACATTTTTTGTTCATCCATTTATTTATGTCCGCTAGACAGGATGCAAGAACGCTCATAGCATTCGGATCATCTGGCTCAGCAAAATCTGCACCATATAATGCTGTATTATCTTGTATAAAGGAAGTATGTACAAGGAGAATAAATGATGTCTTAGAAATACGGTACTCAAATGACAAACAATTGTTAATTTTATTTCTTAAGAAATTGATAATCATCCACAGCAGTATAAAATGGCAAATTCATGGATTTTAAATGGAGGGATTCTTGTGAGACCAGCAATGTTGGTATTTTGGAGCTCAGCAACATTTTGAAAGTTACATTATGAGTGGCCTAATAGGAGCTGAGGGCACGGTCACACTGCACTTTAAATCTACTTATATGGGGTTGAAATAAATCTCCCTTCCCATTGAAAAGCACTGGCAGAATCCGCCCTCATAGGTAGAATTAAAGTTTGACGTGCCCTGTGTTAGTAAGCTAGTCATTAAAAAGCAGATTTGGCGAGGAACTGCGGTACTTTGTCTGTTCTCTGTTTTCCTGTAAGAAAGACAAGCTGAATTAAAGGGAGTGTTTATTTAATTTCAAACAGGTTGCTACTGGTTAGGGTTCAATTCTTGTCATCATCTATAAAAGAACTGGGTAGCACTTTACAATAATGACCTGTTATAAAGCATTTATAAACATTTATAACACATTAATAAGCAACTTGTAGATGAGTAATAATGAATGAACAAGCGGTTAATACATGTTTATTTAAACATTTATAACTATATTTAATAATCATTTATAAATTGTTAGTAACTAGTGAACTATTCATGAATAAGCCATTTATAAACAATTATAAATATATTTTAAATCATTTGTAACCAAAGTTATTTAGTATTTATAAGCTATTTAGAGATAAATAACTAATCATTTACAAGCTATTCATATACATTGGTAAATGTTTAGTAAAACATTTATAACCCTTTTTATGCCTTTGTAAATGATTATTAAAACATTAATAACACAGTTATAAGTTATTTGTAGATAAGAAACTAATCATAGACAAGCTATTTATATACTAATTCATTATTTACAACTGTCTATTTATGTGGCCTCCATTTTTGTTCATGTTTAACAAATGCTTTGTAAAGCATTCCTAAATTATCTATAAATCATTGCTAGATGTTATCAAGAGCCCTAATGTAAAGTGAAGACACTTCATAATCTACAACTGTCTGTTAATAATGTGGCCTCCATTTTTGTTCATGTTTAACAAATGCTTTGTAAAACATTCCTAAAATATCTATAAATCATTGGTAGTGTAAAGTGAAGACCACGTTAACAGACAGTTCATGTTTAACAAATGCTTTGTAAAACATTCCTAAAATATCTATAAATCATTGGTAGTGTAAAGTGAAGACCACGTTAACAGACAGTTGTAGATTATGAAGTGTCTTCACTTTACATTAGGGCTCTTGATAACATCTAGCAATGATTTATAGATAATTTAGGAATGCTTTACAAAGCATTTGTTAAACATGAACAAAAATGGAGGCCACATAAATAGACAGTTGTAAATAATGAATTAGTATATAAATAGCTTGTCTATGATTAGTTCCTTATCTACAAATAACTTATAACTGTGTTATTAATGTTTTAATAATCATTTACAAAGGCATAAAAAGGGTTATAAATGTTTTACTAAACATTTACCAATGTATATGAATAGCTTGTAAATGATTAGTTATTACAAATACAACTCGCTCCACATGCACAGTGGCTCCTCCTTGAGATGACAACAAAAGATAAATGTGGTGAATTATTCTAAAGGTTCAGCCCAAAAGTCTTCCAAATGAAATTGTCAAAAAGAAACATAAATGGTGCATTAAAACACTTTTATAGTGCAGATTGTAAGGCTGTCATTGAATAAAGGCGACCAGAGCAATTCCTTTTTCTTTCTTTTTTTTACTACAGGATTTGAATTGGATGTAGTATATCACAGTGATTTTGTGTGATACAACACTGGATAGGTTAAGGCTCTGAAATACTGTAGTTAGCTTGGGTGGTCACTGGTTCCAGAATAAAGGGGGAAAAAGAGGTGTAAAATGGTTTCATTGGGATCTTAAGCCAAATAAAACTGTATATCGTCACTGTCAGGCAGAAACCTTGTATCTCCAAATTTCAATCGTGTGTTTTTTGGTCAATTAAACCCTTACTTCATCATACAAATAGTCGCACAAAACTAGTGAAAATAGCCGATCTACAAGCACACAACGCCTCGCATCGTTGGCGTTGTGTGTTTGTAGATCGGCTATCTTGTCTTGGACATACAAGGTTTCCACCCGACAACGACGAAATAATAAAATACAAATTTTGAGACATCTCTATGAGAAGTATAAAATGTAAAAGTGCATGTGGCCTCATAGTCTCCATGGTTCAGGCAAATGGAGTGTGGCCATGGGCCTGACAGCCACAGGGCAGAGGAGAGCAGACTCTCTCCTCTCCACCCCTGTCATCTCCCCCATATCATTCTCCACTCCAACCCACGTCTGCTTTCCTCTATCACCTCCTCCTCTCCTCTCCTCCTCTCCTCCTGTGAGGCAGAGATAATACTGCACCATCCTGGAGACCTGGCTGATCTTCACACCCCTGCAGAGCCAGGGGCACAGGGCACAACTTGGCTCCACCCAATCCTACAAATTATATTGCAACGCACGCACGCACGCACGCACGCACGCACGCACGCACACACGCACACAAATCTTTATTGACAGGGGTTCCCCAGGGATCTGTACATGATGGACCCCACCTTTTTCCCATCAATGTCGAATCTTTTAGCTGAAAATATCCGATCTACAAGCTTACAACAACGCGTCGTGACTCGTGACTGTCGTGACTTGCGCATTGTAAGCATGTAGACCTGTTATTTTCAGAGAATGTTTGCCCCAGAATAGGGGCAATGTATGGACTATAATTTCCTAATTTTCTTCTATACAAGCCAAAATGTGATTCATCACACAATTACTCAGGCATCTGCTGTCTGGTATTGATCCAGCTCCAGTTCAGTTCCGTAGCTTCACAGTCCAAAACAAGCGACGAGAAGCGGCTTGTGTTGTGTGCGAGGTATACAGGACCGCAGCGTTACACGGTTTCACTGTCCACGCTCTCCGTTTACCTCGGTTCACAAACAGATCCTGCCACTGACAGCCCGCGTTGCTTGACACGGTGACGACCGTGACATCATCTGATCCCACCATCGGATCGAGTTCAAATTTCCTTACTGTGACAGAAAAATAAAAATAAAAAATCAGCTCGACTGTGCAAGGGCTATACGGTGAAAATATGAGACCGGTGAAGTGACCTTTCCCCGTGCCTCCGAGGAGTGCCTCTAATTGGCAGCTTTTATTATTATCGACTGTGGCAGACAGAGATGTCCTGTGCACCGAGTTGTCCCGTTTCAGAGACGGGGGGAAAAAAGAAGGGATTCTGAAAACATCCTGGTTATTAAAGATGAAATGTAATATTGCATGTTGCTCTTTATTGATTCAGGTAAGGTCTCACAGATAAAAAATCCTCATACTACTTGATTTCACTAGCTCGCCTCAAAATGATACGAGATCAATACCAAGGGGGGGAAATAAACCCTCTGCTTCATGGGCATAATGTGTGTGGGCTATAATCGATTGAGGTTATCATGCAATTCTATAAGAAAGGTCATACCCTCACAAACTACTTGGCTTCTCCTCAACTGTTCGGTCAATAGTGACATTTCACCCCCACACAAATAGAGATGAGAAATGGCGGGCTTCTGTGCCGTGGCTAATTAGCCAAGGGTTTAGCCTTTGGACGTACATCACAACAGCATACCAGTGCACCCACACAATATATACACACACGCACGCACGCACGCACGCACGCACGCACGCACGCACGCACGCACGCACGCACGCACGCACGCACGCACGCACGCACGCACGCACGCACGCACACACACACACACACACACACACACACACACACACACACACACACACACACACACAACACACACACACACAGGGTTAGGGTAATAGGCAACGTTTCTTTCCTTTGTAGAAAACGATATCAACTACTTCAGGTGAATAGGATCCAAACTAGGGATCCAAGTTCCGTAATCAAAAATGAACAAAGAAAGGCCTTCATGTATTTTAGCATGGCCGGAAAAGATTTAAAAAACGCCAAGGTGACCAACTAATACCAATACCCTTATAGTGTTTGTACTCCAACTGTGGTCGGATATTCTAATTTATGCTTGGTCACATAATTTCATGTTAGGTCATTCCGTGGGCATAATCTTGATTATGAGCTGTCCAGCTTATACGAGACGACTGCTGTTATCTCTTTTCTTCCTGGCCGTCACACCAGATGGACCTACAGATGGACACAGCAACACTATATTAGTCCACAGACTCCGTCGGCAGCCGGCAACTCATGCTGCTGCCTATCATACCTCCTTGTCCAAATAACCACAATTAGACTTGTGTTTTTCGTCTCAGATTATGACAAACGCCAGCACTCCAGCGCAAATGAAAAATAAATAAATAAAGACATTATATATATATATATATATATATATATATATATATATATATATATATATATATATATTATTATTATTTTTTAATATATATTTATTTATATATTTATTTATTTATTTTTTCCATAAATGCCCTACTTCGTTGTATGACAATGTTGGGCAAGTGTATCAAATGTCTACAAGCTTACAATGCGCTATTTGGGCAATTTGATTTGTATTTTTAAAAGATTTTTGAAAACGCTCACCAATAATGAACTGGTTGAAACTGGTTAAGTCTGTCTGTGGGATTTATAAATATTTAATGAATAGTGAAAGTATTTACAAGAATACGTGACTAATAATGACTACATTGGATCCATTCGAACAAAGGTTCCCTTTACCATTAGAAAAGTAGAAAAAAAAAAGAAAACAGTTTTGGACATACAAGGTTTCCATCTGACAGCGACATTATACTGTACATTTTTTGAGAAGACCTCACTTCAGATTGCTTGCTTGTTAGTGAAGCTGTAGCGTCACTCTGTCAGCTGAGGAGCACTGACAGGGTTAGGTGAACCTCTCTCACTGTTCTCTCTGATGCCCGTGTCAGATCATCACCTCCCCCACCCCACACACACACACACACACACACACACACACACACACACACACACACACACACACACACACACACACACACACACACACACACACACACACACACACACACACGCAGCGCTGTACAGTATGTCCACTGAGCAATGGTAAAGAGAGATCCAAGTCAGGCTCTCGGGTCATCATTTTCACGGTGACGTACGTGGTAGCAGCGGCACTCTCTGGTGTTCTGGTGCTTGTCTGCAACCCTTCAGTGCTTGCCTATCAGCCCCGCAGCATCTCTGGGGCCCCGCTAAGTGTTTGAGTGAGGGAGAGAGTGCCGAGGCCCTGGATCTTCACCTGATAACCGTCTGTGATTCATATTCTCTGTGTTATCCTGCTGTGTAACCGTCCAATCTCCTGTATAGTT
This sequence comes from Nannobrachium achirus, assembly GCF_963921795.1. Taxonomy (NCBI): domain Eukaryota; kingdom Metazoa; phylum Chordata; class Actinopteri; order Myctophiformes; family Myctophidae; genus Nannobrachium; species Nannobrachium achirus. The sequence goes on from NC_137829.1 coordinate 27,645,228, forward strand.
GGCCCTGCCAGCAGAAAGCCTGCCAGGTCCGCCACGGACAGCCCCCTGTCTCTGTACGCTTTTAGTTACAGCCGGATCAGCTCTCATTACAGGATGAGCTTCACTAGACCATCTCAGACATGTAACCTAAACTACTCTACTGGCAAAAAGGTTGAGAACACGAATGGCTATGACTGAGTGCCGTTTGTATGCCGTTAACACACATCATTTTTGCCTTAACCACCAGCCCTTATTTTATACTTTGCTGTACGGTATCTTGTGGTGAAAATAGCCAATCTACAAGCTCATAGTAGCCGTATTGGGATACGCTATTTTTGAAATATTAACAAACAAATAAATACATTCTAACTAAAAAAGTGTGCTGCTCAGATCTCCGCCAGGCCGGGTTGCCAACCTAGGGCCCGCAAACTTGTAGAATGTGTGTGGAAGGCAGTCATAGCCAATTGGAATGGGATCTGGAAAAAAATAGGATTCCCACATCTTGATCACATGACCCAAGACATAATGTGTACCAATTTGGGTGAGGTTTGGAGTTTGGATAACATCGGTAGGGGTAGTAGAAAGAACTGTGCTTAGCAAACATACGTTAATATTGTCTGGTGGAAATGAGCATGGCCTACTTGGGGAGTTGCGTAATGATCCAAGGAATCCAGGGGAAACATATGTTATATTGTATGAACTATGGTTCAAGAGTTATAGGCCAAAACGTGAATCAGCCTGTTATAGTGCCACCATGAGGCCATTTTGAAAAATTAAGGTGGTATTTCTCCCTTGGCCTCATTCTCCCTTGGCCTCATGGGAATGTGTGTGTAAAGTTTCACAGTTTCAAATCAGAGCTCTAGGTCGTGATCATATGGCTATAGAGGTGTGTGTACCAATTTGCGTGAGGTTTGGACTTTGGACAAATTCTGTAGGGAGTAATATAAAAAAATGTGTTTAGCAAAAATCGGCCTCCCGGTGGCGCTATAACAGGCCCGATGTAAAAGATTTGGGGCAGAGGTTCTTTCTTAGCCTGGCATGGCCAGACTAATATCACTGCTGCCGAGGGCATTTTTCTTGTTTTTGCACTGGCAGATTCGTCTGGTTTGTGAGTGAGTGTGCAAAACTGTGCATGCAAAGTTTCACGGCACGCTGATCAGTCCAACGGTGCTGAGGATTAGCTGTTCAGAGACTAACAGACGGCTGGCCGGCCGACCGGACACATACTCACTCACACACGAACACACGCATGCGCGCACACACACACACACACACACACACACACACACACACACACACACACACACACACACACACACACACACACACACACACACACACACACACACACACACACACGCGGAACAGTTGCGAAAACATTGTCTCAGACAAAAATAAATGAATACAAATCTTAATCGTAAATCTTTAAGAATTGTTGAAAATATTTGCCTAGATAATGACATGCTCAAAATATGGCAGCCAGGCTGAAATTGGTTAAGCTCCCAATGCATGCAGGTCTGGCACTGTAGATGAGGGAAATTTTACTTGTAGAGTGTAAAAAAATCAAACCTCGGTTTGAAGTGGAGCAGTGAATTTGAGCAGTTACAGATCTATGTTTTTGATTCTGTGTTCTAGATCTATAAATTCTATGTGTTTTAGATCTATAAATTCTATGTGTTCTAGATCTATAATTTCTATGTGTTCCAGGTCTATATTTTTAGATTATGTGATCTAGATCTATACATTCTGTGTTCTAGTTCTATATTTTTTTGATTCAGTGTTCTATATCTATAAATTCTATGTGTTCTAGTCTATATATTTTTTGCTTCTATGTGTTCTAGATCTATGAATTCTATGTGTTCAAGTTCTATATTTTTAAGCTTCTATGTGATCTAGATCTATGAATTCTATGTGTTCTATATCTTTATGTTTACATGCATTTTCACCGCACGGATGCATTTTGCACGGATGCATTTTGCATCATATGACCAGTTGTAGCGTGCTGAAATTGCACAGAATTTCATTGCACAGATTGAACACAAAAGATTACTCGGGATTGTGTTGATCTTGTCGCAAACAACAATAAAATAAGATCTGGTTGTCCCAGAGGTGAACTTGTCCTTTAACCCATCCACATAGCCACGGACATAGCTGTTTATAGGGAGCCGGTTTCACCGCTCCAAAAACAACATCAATATATTTTGCAACCTATACGGACTAAAGTTTGCCACAGCCGCCACGGAATCAAGTGTTTTAGACTTCCCTGATTTCCTCTTCAACATTTGAGTTCAGTAAGGACAACTAAGCTAGAGTGAATCCTGACAGCCTCACTAGCAGGGGCGTCACAAGGGGTAGGAAAGTGGGACTGAGTTACTAGGGCCCAAGGTGGAGGGGCCCTAGTAACTTTAGCTATTGAAAAATAGCAGATATACAAGCTCACAGCGCGGCACCGAGTGCCGCGCTGCAAGCTTGTAGATCTGCTATTTTTGAAAAGTCGTGAAAATGTGTGCAAATCTTTCATTATGTCTTTTTTAAGCGAACATTTGTAACTCAAATTTTGCTTCCGGGGTAGTCCCTGGAACTAAATATTTTGAGATGGGTGTCCGTGGCCAAATTCATATCATTTTGGGGGTCCTTCACATGAAAAAGTTTGAGCATCACTGACATGGAAACATGGGTTTCTTGCACACATTTTCACAATTTTTCAAAAATAGCAGATCTACAAGCTTGCAGCGCGGCACTCGGTGCCGCGCTGTGAGCTTGTATATCTGCTATTTTTCAATAGTTAACATTCATGGGGGGCCCCCAGTGAATCTTTGTACCCAGGGCCCAGAATTTGGTGTGACGCCCCTGCTCACTAGTGTAACAACTCTGTCAGAGAGACAAGCAGAGAGAGCTTTGACTGCTTTGGCTGGGTTACAGACGCTCGCTTTCATTGACAAGCTGAGTAGAAAGACTTTCTCAATGAACAAAGGGATTGGCAATGTCGGCACGCTGATCACAGAGAGAAGAAACAGAGGAGGCAACAAGAAACTGAGAGTGAGATGGAGAGCGAGACGGGGAGAGAAAATGATCAGTATGTTGGTTACTGCTTTTGTTCCTAATTTGTTATGTTATTGTGTGGATTGTTGAAACTTAAAGGACTTGGCGTTGGCTATATACTGTACATGTGATTAACCTCTTGTAGACTTTGCATTTGTTGTCTCCAACAGGCCAAAGGTCTGGCCGAGACTATGTTTTCACCCCTGTCTGCCCGACCATCTGTGAGCAGCTAATCTCCTGCATCCGATTCACGGATTGAAACTAATGATGGCGCTATACTGTAACAGGCAGTTTCACGTTTTGGCCTATACTGTAAATCTTGAACTGTAGGTCAGACAATCAAAATTATTTCCCCCCTGGATTCGTTGGATCATTACGCAACTTCCCAATTACACACATTTCCACCTGACAATATTAACGTAATTTTTTGTTTTCTTTGCAAAACAGTTTTGGCTATTAGCAATTTTGTCCAGACCAATGTTTTATGGGGGTGGCCCGTTTTGCTGGGAAACTTTGCACATACATTCCTGCTAAAAGAATCTCAATCCCAAAATGTTTAAATCTCCTCATGGTGGCGCTACAACAGCCCACTTCACATTTTGGCTTACAACTCTTGAACAGTACTGTAGGTCGTACAATCAACAATAAATTATTCTGACAGATATTACGTTTTCATCAAAACAGATTCTTTTCAACTACTCAATTTTCCCCCAAATTCACAGAAATCGGTACACATTATCAGATCCCATTCTAATTGGCTAAGAAGTTTGCGGGCACTGGGTAGGCAACCTTTCCCTTTCATTCTTGCTACTTTCATACTTGCTACTTTCCTATTATGACACATATCACACATGACACTTTTCTCCACCAGTTCCAACCTGCTTGCTCGTTTCTTCACCTCTTTTCCACACTCTCCATTGCTCTGGAATGTTGACCTTAAGTACTTAATTTCCTCCACCTTCTTTACCTCTATTCCCTGTAACGTCACTGTTCCACTTGGGTAACTCTCATTCACACATATTGTATCTTGCTGTGGCTAACCTTCATTCCTCCCCTTTCCAGGGCATATCTCCGGCTCCGCCTCTCTCAGACCGTTTCGCTCTCATGCCTAATCAAAGGCTCAGAACACCTGCTGCACTGCGTGAATTTTATGCCGGATCCAACATGAAATACATGTAACACAAACACACAGTGTCATTTACAACTAAACGTTGCTCTCAAGAATGTTTAAAAAAAATATTTGAACTGATAAATAGATGATGCAGTATCAGAAAATGGATTCTATTCAGGCTGATATGGCAGGCTGATATGGCACCTCCGCGATCGCGTCGGTGCCATATCAGCCTGTCGGGATTTTATCACGATAATGATTGATAATGACCGCTGAGCCAGACGTTATCCCTTACTTAACATGCAATCATGACATGTGTTTGACAAAACACATTTAGTGTGTTGGATTACCTACCTGTATATCAAGCAAGAGTAAATTATCTGCAAGTAGATTTGTATTCTATACTGAGTGAGAGGAACTGAACCCAGTGGCTTCTTTGGAACTCAAACAAACCGCAGTACACTTTAGGCCAGTAATATAAAGTATACCATGAGTCTTACTCAATGGGCTGAGCATAGTCAAATGGTTTGTTCCTTTAACCTCTTCCCTCTTTCAATTTTATCGTCATATAATAAACTAATGCTTATTATAAGATGGCACAATTCCCATCTACTCACTCTGCATCTCATTGGTGGGTTATGGAAAGTTCAGGATTAGAGATGGACCGATTGCAAAATTCTTGGCCGATACCGATCCACCGGTTTTATGAAGGTCTGACCTGCCAAAACCGATTTTTCCGATACCGATTTCTTTAGCTAAGAACTAGAAAATAGGGTTGCTCCAATACCCTTTTTTCAGGCCAAGTAGGCCTACAAGACATACTTCAATTTGAGTACCAATAAGCTAGAAGAACACTAATGCCAAATCAATCACAATAGTACAATATCCAAAATCACAGACAATATCCAGTCTAATATGACCGTCTGGACAAGGCAGGAGGAAAGCAGGTGATGCATGCTTTTTTTACCCTTCTTTTTGGAGACGAATTGACACAGGATTATGGAATATATCCTTACATTGCAATGGTAATCAGCACCATCTGTATTCTGTAGGCTGCCACTAAGTAGACTGGCTGCTACTTGCTAATGTTTACTTTAGTCACAGGACCAGAGCATCATGCTGTGCAGTGCCATAGACACAATCTGCATAAAACCGGTATTTACCGGTATGTCAGTGACCTGCCGGTCACCGATTCGGCCGATTTGATATAATACCTGCCGATTTTTTATATTGGCCGATACCGATGTCCATCCCTATTCAGGATGCAATGACATCCTTGATGGTGAATCGTGGATTCCAAGCTACTGTAATACAGTAGAAACTTTCTCTAGAGTAAGGGATGGTGTGGTTCAAGTAGTTATAATCCTAATCTGAAATGGTTAACATTTTGAGGGGGGATGGGGGAACACTGCGAGAAAAGTCCTGGTCATACTGCAGCTGTCTCAGCTTCCAGAGCTAACCTCTGTACTAGGGATGCGAATCTCGACCACTGAGGCGATACGATACGGACCTCGATACACTGCCAGCGATACGATATAATTGCGATACATTGAAATCCTGCCGATACGATACATCACGATCCACCCCTGTTCCCGATACGATGCGATACGATTCACGATTCACCACGATTCAAGCCCAAATCCCAAAATTTACAAAACATAGCGACTAAAAATTTATGAAATTTAAATTCAAGGCAATTTATTGTTTCACTGTAGTACTAGGCTCTGTCTAACAACCCAACATAGGCCTATAGTATTCTGGGAGAACACAAAGCTGCTGGCTATTGTAGAATTGTTTCATAACTAATCATATAGAAGGCCTATGTCATTATTAGTAGGCCTATATGTCTTCAACTGGGAGTCAGGGACCCCAATCCAGGGTTATTACAGGGGGCCTGCCAAATATTTGTGTGATACAGTAGGCTATAATGCCTAGCCTACAGCAAGGGTCCCTGCTTGATCTCTGTCTGAGCTAAGGGGTCCTTGACCTGAAAAACAATAAAGTCCCTCCCTGGTTTGTATTATTATATTATATTATATTATATTATATTATATTTAATCCAGGATTATGCAATTTTTATAGCCAAAATGTTTTAAAACAGACCTACAAGCTCACAGCGCGTCGCATCCACGACGCATTGTGAGCTTGTAGGTCTGCTATTTTAGGTGCGACACCCTTGTACTGCGATGTATAAATTAGGCTTCTTTCCCATGCAGAGCAGAACTAGCAGCAGAGAAAGTGAGGGAGTTGCTTGCATCAACAGGAAAGTTGTAGAACAGTGACAAATACTTTGTTTTAAACGCAAGCAGTAGTCCTACAACACCCAGCAACATTGTTGTTGTGTGTGTGCAGTTAATATAGCGCAGAAGATGATCTCAATCAATTGTCCGTCGGAGATTCGCTAAGAAACGGCTGTTGATTACATATCACTCGATCAGCCTGTGCTACTCTGTGACAACAATCAGCGCAGCGGACTTGGATGTTATAAAGCTAAGTACTGTACAACTAATCTTGCATCTGTTTAACCCGTGGGGCTGCTAGTTCGTCTGTTGATTCACTCGCATTTCGCTGCACTGTCTGTCTCCCTGGTTGCCTGCATGCAGAGTGCAGATGTTGTCCGTCTGTCCGAGTCGCAGCTCGCGTTAAAGACTGGCTTTTGGGGAGGGGGTTGAACGGCTGATGATGGTGCATTCATGGCGCCTCGGAAACACAGGATAGAATGAAATACTATATGGAAGAACCGATACAATCGCGGAATTTACCGATCCAGACACTCACGGTACGATCCATCACGATTTCGGCCGTCTATTGTACCGGTACACACTGAATGTACCGATTCAACCGTATCGCGGACGTTTGTATCGCGATTACGATCCGTACCGGTATATCTTCGCATCCCTACTCTGTACATCACACTCATATGAACTTGAAGCACTGACTTCTGAGAACAAACTGCTTGAGTCTGAACTATGGCGGAGCCACAGCAATCCATGTCTGCTGAATAAACAGTCTGGTCATATGATGGATACAGACAGAGTAATGGAAGGAGTACATAATAATCTGTGCTGCTGGTCATAGCCATAGACGGGGACTAGCTTTGTGGGCATGACGCTTCCAGACACCATAAACCAGGATTGAGAGCCTAGTGCTCCAATCATACTCATCCTCCATCTTCTTCCCTTTCTCATCTCTCCTATGACTGATGTGGAGTTGGTGATTTTTTTCTTTCTTCTGAGGTCCCCCTTACCATAGCTTCTAGTCCACAGCACATACCGTATATAGCTATGAAATACACTCACACTTCACATACTGTATGGTGGCTGTGCTTTTATGACTCTCGGGAGGCAGTGAAAAGTTGTTTTTTTTGCAGTTCAGCAGAAACTTTCCTGTTTTAGTACTCCATATGGCTTTAATCTATAGGTGTCAGGGGTATATCAGTGACCGTCAAAGTGGTTTATCTGCCAATAGATCTTCCTCCGGCTGAGTCAATTCTCTTATGTATAGACAACCTCGGTAACCAATGAGTCATAAAGAAAATATAATATAATACCACATTAAAACTCTCAACAATTCCGTCTTTTGTATTATAGAACCACCATGATGTATATAGCTGAGAGTTAAAGGGATATTTCACTTTCAAAAAGACTTTTGGTAATTTTATCGTCTAATCAGGCTTTTGGGAACACCCCAGACAGTTTTTAAGTTGCTTGATTCAATATTTAGATATTTCATATTTATTTTATCCTATACAAACCCATTGTAACTTCAAACTCCATTTTAACCAATGGGGAAAATGTATTCACTAATACATTAATGGCCATATATGGAGATCTCTGTGTCAGTCCATGTCCCTTTCATGCCCATATATGGATGATCCCTTATGTCATCTATCTATAAATGCGAGAAGTCTCTGCGTGTGTGTTTGTAATCCGTGTATCTCGAAAACCGTTCGTCCCACCGGCTTCAGATTCGGCACGCGCGCTCCCCGCCGCGGCACGGAGTGCAGTGCCGGGCCTCGACCCGTCCCGACGCGCGGTTTTCCCTAACCGGCGCGAAACGTTCGGAATCTCCTTATGCGGGGCTGATTGTTGACATCAGGCTGTTCCGGAGGAAATCGGCGCAAAATCGGTCATTGTGACATCACTGCAGTGCCGGGCGCAAGCGCTGACTCATTGTGACATCACTGCAGTGCCGGGCCTTGCCTCGACCCGACAGATATCTCCGTATATGGGCATAAGACTGAGAACTCCATACCCTAGACCCGACAGATATCTCCGTATACTGAGAACTCCATATATGGGCATCTTGCCTCGACCCGACAGATATCTCCGTATATGGGCATAAGACTGAGAACTGAAATCGGTGCAAGCGCTGACTCATTGTGAGATTTGTGACATCACCTCATAAAAGGCTCTGACATCACGTACGCCACATGAGTCAACAAAAAATCTCTGTGAGTGTGTATGTATGTATGTAATCCGCGTATCTCGAGAACCGTTCGTCCCACCGGCACGCGCGTTCTCCATATATGGGATAAAATGAATGCCCGTATGCGGAGCTGATGTCTGACATCAGAGTTTTCCACAACCGGTACTGTGTGTCCAGAGATCTTCATATATGGGCATAAGTGGACAAAGACAAACAGATGGTCAAAACGGGTCCTATGACAACAGGTATATTGGGGTTTGCATTAAAGGGTGGGGCATTCATGGGGTTTGCATTAAAGGGTGGGGCATTCATTCCCTATTTCAAATTCGGCACGCGCGTTCCCCACCGCAGCAGGTAGTGCAGTGCTCGGCCTCGACCCGACCCGATACACGATTTTCTGTAACCAGCACGAAAGGTTCGGATTCTGATGTCTGACATCAGGATTTTCCGGAACTGACACTGTGTCTGCATAGATCTCCATATATGGGCATAAAATGGATGCAGACAGACAGATACAGATATCTCCATAAATGGGCATAAATGGACACAGGCAAACAGATGGTCAAAGATCTCCATATATGGGCATAAAGTGGACGCAGACAGACAGATACATATATCTCCATATATGGCATAAATGGACACAGGCAAACAGATGGTCAAAACGGGTCCTATGACAACAGGTATAATGGGGTTTGCATTAAGTTTGTCTCCTCCTCCATCTGTTTGTCTGTGTCCCTTTATTCCCATTATGGAGATCTCTGTATCTGTCTGTGCCTCCGACTGTGTTGCAGACACAGTGCCGGTTCCCCCTTTAATGCAAACCCCATTATACCTATTGTCATAGGACCCGTTTTGACCATCTGTTTGAAAAAGCGACAGAGATCTCATATATGGGCATAAAATGGACGCAGATAAACAGATATCTCCATATATGGCATATATGGGCATACAATGGACGCAGAATCACAAAGTTCTCCATATACGGGCATAAAAGGGACACAGACAGACAGATACAGAGATCTCCATATATGGGCATAAAATGGACGCTGATAGACAGATATCTCCATATATGGGCATATAATGGACCCAGAACTATAACTGCAGTGATCTCTATATGGACATAAAATGGACGCCGACAGACAGACAGATACAGATATCTCCATATATGGGCATAAATGGACACAGGCAGACAGATGGTCAAAACAGGTCCTATGAAAACAGGTATAATGGGGTTTGCATTAAAGGGCGGGGCATTCATTCCCTATTTACATTGTTCCGAGTTGGCCAGGTCGCCGACTAGACGCTGGGCCGCCCGAAGGGCGGCCCAGCTTCTAGTCAATATTAATTAAGCATAATGTGTCAGTCTCATGTAGTATATGACGTACATACATCTACAGTATGATGTAAGTCATCTCCATATTCGGGAATAGTTAAATCTTTGCAATTTTTACATTCAAGTCAATAGAGAGAATTAATTCACAAATAAATTAATATAAATTAAACTATATAAAGTATATCTTAACAAAACTGCCACCAAAACTGTGGGAGGAGTAGCGCGGCTAATAACATATCTGGAAAGAATAAAGTCGGACAAGTACTATAGTCTTGACAAGTACTATTAGTTTGGTTACCATGTGAGGGCAACTAAACTAATGCGAAGAAAAATAAGAAAATGTGAAGCGTTGTGAGCTTATATAGAACGCCTGTTTTCACCACCGAGCGCCACAATACGGCGGGAGCATCAATTAATCATTACAACGCTTTGGAGAAATATCACAGCTGAATTACTCCTAACATTAAAACTACACTGCACAGGCCATTTAAACTCACAACATAAAATAACTAAAAATAAATAAAATCTCACATTAGCTGATGCAAGCAGCTTTGGGTCAATAAATGTATCTTTTCTTTGTGCACCCTAAAGAAAGAAGACAAAATGAACCAATACAGGCTGTCAGGTGTCCTAAATCATTGTAGAAACCCAGCTGGATTGGATGCATACTGCAGCTATCAACCTATTCTAATCACTGGTATTTATATGCTAAACCAATCACAGTCAGAAAATGAAAGGAAAATAAAAGGCTGTAATATCTCTATAGTGATTCCACACCAGCTCTGAAACCAGCTGGCAAGCTCTGCCAAAATATCCTATCAATGCTGCAGGCACAATATGTTACAAAGTGGCCGAGCCAAATTGTTTGTCTAAAGTGTTTTCAGTGAGAAAAGGCGAAGTTTACAATAAAGAGGGTGTTACATTTTGAACTCCATTCAATAGGTTCTCCCAATTAGCTGGCCTTAGCATTTGAGGATTTGAAAGCAATATCCTTACACTTTCTCCCCTCTGGCATTTCCGCGCTAAACTAACACATTGATCTCACCTCACAGGAGAGGACTTTACAGTACCAGCTTCCCAATTATTCGCATAGACTTATTCCTCTGACACTCTCAACGAAAACACATCGGATTGGCTTGCTAGACATCAGAAGAAAAGGCTTGAGGTAAGTTTGCGGGCAAGGAAAGGAGGGCTGCCAGCTACCCAGCCAACATACTGTACAGTAGCTTCAATGCACTCAGAGAGGCAGATTTACTGTCAACTCTCCTCCACAGGCCTCCCTCTGTTTGTCTTGTCTCCAGTGGCTGACTGAAGACCTTGCTCACCCAACAAAAACACACTGTCAGAGATAGCCCAGTCGGCCATGAAATTGATTTTGTATTAACAAACAGGGTGCTCTGTTTCTCCCATACTGTTAATCAAATCATTTCGAGGAATGAGGGGGAAGATGAGAGTAAAATCATTAACTTCCAACGGTAAATCACGTTCACTGCCAACCTGTTGTCCCATTAACCCTGAAACCTGTTCAATAGCTAATTAAGGCAATTACTTCAGGCATGACACGCCACTTAATCATGAATGACTGGCCCATTTATAGTGGTGGCTTCATTACCATTGGCAGCCCTCGCTGATGGGCCTCTCTACCATTCACCACACACACACAAAGGAAATATCGAGGCGAAATCTGACTGGTACCGTGTTTCCCATCCTCTCTGCACTTCCAGGGCTATTACTAGAATGAATGTGGGGCGGGCATCACGGGAAAAACTGTGAACACAGCAAGTGCGGAGTAATGCTAATTGCGAGAAGCATGCATGCCAGAAGCAAACTAGATTGGCATGTTTCCTCATATAAACAGATGACTCTTTTTGATCCACTGTTACATATACACTCGAGCACGGAGAATGGAATCCCCTTGACAGTCTGAGCGAAAATAGAAATGCAATACATACAATAGCATGGGTAATCACTGCATAAAAAGCCCATATAAACTTGCAAGCAGCATTGTCTGCTGGGTCTCCCTCCCTCTCTCTCTTTCTGGAGCTGTCCATGGTGCTGAACATGGCCTCAGCCTCTCACTAACAGTGAGCTCAGAGTGTGGTCTGACACCTACCTTGTCAGCAGTTCCTGTCTCATCCCGCTTGAGGGACTGACTGTGACAGACAGTGGTGCTGAGGGAGGCCCTTGTAGTGAACTGTCCTGAGTGGGAGTATTGATTTTCCTGCTTGTCTCCTCTGACTGCGGCAAGGCGGTGGCTAGCAGGGACTGCTCCACCAGCAGGCCTCACCGTCCCGTCACTCTCTGCTCGCCCGTTCTGTCCTCCCTGTCCCTATAACGCTCAGTCTTAGCCCGGCGTCCTACAGTCGTATGTGTCTGGTTGGGCCTGGCTCTGCTGCTGCTGAGCCCAGTTTGCGGAACAGTCAAGCTGGGCAGAGGCCGCTCATCCTCGCGCACAGTTAAATGTCACTCTCTTTCCTCCATCGCACATCAATAACCGTGGCCTGTAGCACTGCAGGACACATGTCTCAGTCACCCCCATTTCCATTTGCAACCATGAATACAAATTTCTGGACGACCTGCCACTCTGCCAGACTGAAGGGAGGGGATGTGTGTGTGTGTGTGTGTGGGGGGGGGGGGGGGGGGGGGGTGCCTGGCTGCTGTCTACTGCTGAACTGAAGCCTCTAAAACGTAGGGTGACATTAAAAAGCTGTAACGTATATTTCCCCCGCATCCTTCATTGACATCCATTCGAAAGGCCGGGGGAAGGGAAACAAAGGACGCGGCTCACCTCAGACTGCTGGGACGGCCTTGACTTTGATCTTCTTTCATTAGACAACAGTGGCAGACAGGTTTATTGCTGTGATTGCAAGTGCGGTGCGTTAATTAAAAACAGCAGCGGTTACCCTCCCATAGACGCTGTTTATCTTGCTAACGCGAGAAAACACTGCCATTCATCAAAGCCGGGGCATAAACAAGCGTCTGTTTGCGTTAGCTTATCAAGCATCAGTGCTGGGGTCCTTGGGGAGCCTGCTTCTGTGCCTATGCTTTTAAACAATTAGAGCAGATATGTAGAGGTAAGTGGAGAGGGGAGGGGGACTGGGCATATCGCCTTACTTTGTCACACTGTGAATTTCAATGTAAATGTCAGAGCGATTTATCCTGGGCTATAGGGCTCCCAATGGACAAGACGTGTTATGCATTGAAAGGCAGTGAGAGACAGTTGGGTTATACATAGGATCCCCGCACGGCCACAGCCACGCAGCAGGCAACTCAGACTGACATATAGGCTGTAATATTCTGCAATGCAGCATTACACGTTCCGGCCGCAGCAATGTAGCCATGGCAATAAGGGACGTGTGTCCCTCATTATTCTATTGGCTACAAATAGAAATAAAGCGTTTGTAATTAACAGGCAATGCGGCATGCAGTGTACCTCCCCTTTCTATACATAGAGATCCACTAAGTCAAGGAGGGTGGGGCCACAACTAGTGGCTGTCACAGTCCATTAAAGGGTTTCCAAACGTTTCCATGCCATTATAATTATTTTTGTTCACTTTATTCTCCTTTCCAATTGGTCTGCAATCATCATCATATGAGATCTGATCCATACTATCTCAATTGAAGCTCTAAACCAACTGTACCTTTCCACCTAATGTTTCTAGACCTGTCTGTGTCTTTTTGTCACTGACTAAACCTCTTCTGTTTGTTTCTTTTCCACAGTGCTGCTAAACAAATACCTAAATAGGAAGTTGCCACCATCCAGTGAAGTGAGTGACATTAAGTTGCTCTCAGCTTAGCTTTCTCTGCAGGACAAAAGGATCAGGCCGGCTGTGCGGAAGACACATTTCTTCACTGAGAGGGACCATTACCGTTGTCCGTCTGTGATGCTAGGGGATTTGGAGTACAAGCTCAACACAGGGCTCCTGAAGTCACATTCTGAAACAGAATGATGTGATGTGGCACTGTGGGAGCCGTCTCAGAGCCACAGAGTGGAAATGCTTAAATCCTGGTTGAATGGCTCCTTGGTAGATTAATGCATACCTGTGGTATAGATAAGGCGGAATAAAACATAGGGCAATCAAAAAACAGTCAGAGAACTGTACTGTAGCATGCCCCCCCTAAATGCCTGTCAAAAGTGTCAAAGCCCTTCTACAGTCACGGTCATGGATACTTCAATTGTCCTAAAGCCCCCAGCTTTCAGCGTTTTGCTTCAGGGTGTTATACGTCAAGAATCACATGCGCATGCACACAAACACGCGCACGCACACGCACACGCACACGCACCAAAACAGACATGACAACAATACATCCACTGTGTACACTAGATGTAATCAACGTTGTTATGGATCTCTTCTGATAATTACAGTGCAGTGCAATTTCCTGTGGCAAAGGTAATCTGCCAATTTTGGAGCTTTCAAAAAGGATGAAAAATAAAAGAAAGTGTAAAAGAACTAAAACAAAGGCTGAGGGTTCTTCGATCCTCCTAAGTTTTTCTTCGGAGTGTTCCGTCCTTGCAGAATAAATGAATGTGGTAGGGCTCAACAACCCTGCTTTTTTCTGGACCTGGATGGATTGTATGTAAGCTGGTAGATTGGGTTCAGTGTTCCCTGTAGACTGAAGCCTTTGGTGTTGGGTGATAAATGCCTTCTGTGTGGTAATACAGCGTGATTAACGAACACAGCCCAAAGCCTGATCCCCCCCTTTCCCTCCTCACTGCACCTGAATCAATCATCTACATGGAAAGGCCACAGTCTAGTGCTGGAGCAGCCGCTAAAGCCTGATTTATACTTCATACTCTGTCATACGACAGTGTCGCTTGCCGAAAATAGCCGTTCTAGAAGCTTGCGGCGCGTTGTGAGCTTCTAGAACAGCTATTTCCGGCAAGTGACACTGAATTGAGCATTAGAGCTCATGCTTGTGCTTCTTGCCTCCGTTTGGAAAAGCAGACCAGACTTTGGAAACACGACAGAACACAGTTCAAGCACATTCAAGCGCAATTCTAGCTGTAACTGTGATGCATACACAATCGCTCCCATGTTGTGCAACAGGCGCGAAAACAAACCAGAGGTGAGTGTCCTTGTAGCCCATTTAGAGCCAATCACATATCACAAGGGATACATTTAGCTGGATGTTAGATCCACTGTACCGAGGTAAATTACCTGTGGTGTCCAGTGACAGATGTTAAGGAGCAATTACAATTTAGGCATTTACCAAGGCCTTTTACAGCCACATACAATTGGCACAGAAACTGGGGTGGCACTTGCTGAGCGTGGAGCACGACAAATTGAGGGAATTGGGCGAGTGAAGCACAAAAGGAAAGATCACAGCACAACCACACATTGTTAAGAAGACATCCTAGTGGAGATCTGAATGCTTGCCAGGCTGCAAGCATGCAGGTTTGCTCTCTCTTTCTCTTTTAAATGTACTGATGAGTGGTAGTGCAACAATTTGCTCATTAGGAATGCTATTTACAAAGAGGAGTCACAGGGCTAAAATATGTCACACTGAATAATAATATTTTCCTCCCATTAACATGCAAATTACACATGATACTGCATGTGGATTTTCCACACCAAAAAAGACAAACACATTTCCTGCACGCAATTAGATAGATAGATATCTATCTATCTATCTATCTAATTCTCCTGCCAAAACATTTGATGCATTTCGAACACAACCCATCCCCACAGTTAATAACACTTCCCCTCAATGAGCATGTTAGGTGATCGTCAGATTGATATGACAGCAGCCATCTACAGTATGAAAGGGCTGCAGCAGCAGTTTTTACAAACAGACGTGAAACCATATCATCAGAGGGCAGATTATGGCGCTGGCATAAGCAGTCAAATCAATCCGTGTGTATTTCTGTGCAGTCGATAGCCAGCCCAGGTGAGGCTCATTAGTCATGTTGGCACCCTACATTGTGCTGCCGGCTCTGAAACAAACTTCCCTGCACACTCCTACAAGCTCACAGCGAACACACTGACCACTAGCTGAGTATTGTATGCAATGTTACATTAAATAGTGTTCCTATAGCTTGTATAAGTGAATCAATGTTTAAATACTGTAGGCTATCAATGAATAATGCAGATGTGAAATGTGGGGGCTCTGAGATACATACTGTAATAACATTCTACTGTTAGGACAATTTCCGTCCACTACCCTTGAACAGTAAGCAAACTAATCAGGACTTACATCCCAAACACAAGAGGGGGGGCTTGCATGAAAAATGTACTACTGTTGAACGTCTATGATCCATTGCACGACACAGCCCAATGAGAACTAACTGATCCCTGGATTTGTGAATGGGATTTGGAGCTCTATTATGCAGCCCTTCATCTGGCGCCTCGGGAAAACTGGCTTACACTGAGGGACATTGGATTCCTATGATGAGGTTGATGTGCTGTATCAGAGCACGTGCTGGGACATAATGCTATTTGTTCCACACCACCACTCTGCCATGCCGCAAGATGTTGTTCTGCTCTCCAATGCCACACTGTTGTTAGGATGGATTTTCAATCCATAATTATTATGCTGCGGACTGGGACCCAATTTATGCCGCAATATATAGTAGGGGGACTGTGCACAGGGATTGATCAACAGGGGTGGCATCCTATTCCAATGGGAAATAAAACACTGTTTAGTCAGCATAACGCATGGGACACACAATATCATGTTAAATACATAATATGCATTCTCATGCAGGTATCAACAATGCATGATAAAGAGATGCATGCCACTTTGATGGAAATAATAATTTACTAGAGCAGGGGTCTTCAACAGGGGGTCCGGGACCCCAGGGGGTCCTCAGAGTTACTACAGGGGGTCCTCCAAAGAAAGGTTTTTCTCCCTTTTTATATTAACCACTTGAACCCTATCGTCCATATTCAGAACTTTAGCCGAAAATAGCCGATCTACAAGCTGCGAGGCGTTGTGAACTTGTAGATCGGCTATTTTCGGCAAAGAGGTTTAGTGTAGAGGGGGAAAAGAGAAGAGTAAGTACAGAGTGAAAGGTCAAGTTGAGCAGTGATGGCTGAGTGGTTAGTGTCCATACCTAGGACTCCGGAGGCCCCAGAGGACGCAGGTACGATTCCCCGCTCCAGCTATCACTGCTCCCCTCCCCCTTGCGCTCCTTGTGGGCAGCACTGGGTTCAGCTGGGTTAAGCTGAAAAAAGCAGCTGGGTTGGGCTGCGATATCTGAATTTCCCTCGCGGGAGGAGTAGGTAATTATTATTAAGTATTGACGGTTTTGACATGAAACCAAAATACATTGATGATTGTGCTGTCAAACGATTAAACTATATGGAATCTCCGAAAACTAAGGGGTCCTTGGCCTGAAAACGTTGAAGACCCCTGTACTAGAGATACCGGTACAATAATTCTTGAGTCAATTCTTGAGTTGATGTATTTTCATTTTGTCATGCGTTACATTGCATGTTATTATGTGATACGAACATAAGAGTGCATGTCTATGCTCTCATTCTGGGCGCTGCTCATCAAATATCGGAACAGATTTTGCACAGGAATGCACACACACAAGTACCTATTTATAAATGCAGGAGTTTAAGAAGCAATCTGGGCTGCAATCTGTTCAGTGAGATCATTCAAGCCCATCTCCCTGCAAGCCTTGCATAAGCTGAAGTGTAGGAGAGTCTTTCAGAGGCACCAGAAATAAAGATAGGGAAGACAGTTAATGTGGAAATAACTCAATAACTCAAGCAGGGTGTTTTGTTTGGACAGGGGACCGTCGTGCATGATAAGAATGTAGTGTTCTCACCAGGGCCACTAAAAGCACTGTCAGACTCTTCTATAAGGCACCCAGACAATTTCTCCGCTCATCCGTCAATCAGTGTCCACGTCTGTGAACGTCACACATGGCACGCATCCATCCATCCATAAAATGTAGCCTGTGGGCTTTTCAGGGGAAGAGGCATTACATTATATAGCTAAGCATGGACATACAGTTCACACAAAGTCACAATAACTCAAGTGTATCTTTTCAGAACACAGATTGGCCGTATATGTGGTCATCAATGTACTCATGTACTCTATAGTTCCATCCATCCATCCGTAAAATGTAGCCTTTAGGCGTCTAGCAAGTCTTTGTTATGATGTTGAGAGATATCGTTACTTCTAAATGGATAGGCTGATGCTAGAAGAACCTTTGAGCAAGTTTTCCCCCTACAGTGAGTCAGTATCTAGCTGCACTCGAGCCTTGCTAATTTTGACGATGCAGCGGCCGGCATCATGACCCTCTCGTGCGGCAAGCTGCAACTGCATCAAAAGCTTCCGAGGAGCCCTCCCCTGGCCAGAGGGATCTGGGGCGGTACAGTATGTGGTCTTACAAGGGGAGATTAGGTTGTGTGAAGGTGACTCTACCTGTGCTTACAGTTAAAAGTGTGCCAGGTTCTCACTCAACCACCGAGACCAAATTGAAGAGTAGCGCAAGGCAGGCGTCTCCGGCTCGCCCTCCCCTATAGCGCAGCTTACCTGTCACCAGCTCGCCCCAGATAAGGACAGATGACCTTTCTCCGGGTTGTTATAATAAATCAACTTCCAGCAGCAGTTATTCCAGGCACAGACCTTTTTGTCAGGCCTTGCAGGTACCAATTGAGAAATAACATATCCAAGCATCTATGGCTGGCATTTTCCCTGTCACTGTTTGATGTGTCAATCTGTCACGTTTGTAAAGAAGTTGGTGCACCTACAGTACATGCACTCACATACAGTACACACTGACCCGCACACAGACACACGCACGCGCGCGCGCACACACACACACACACACACACACACACACACACACACACACACACACACACACACACACATGCACACACGCAGACACACACACATGAAACGTGAGCAGCAGTGGCGAGGTCAACCAAGCCTTGTTTGAGTGCTAAATATTTTTCTATATTTTTCCACCAATCTCCTGCTAATTTGCTGATGTTGTCAAATAAACGACACCTTGTGATGAAATCCTGACCAATGGCAGGTTATTAGCAGAAAGTCAATTCAAGGGGTCTTATTCTTGTAACCTGCAGGCCTCTTGTAAACACTTTTATTATTCATGTTACCAATTAATGGAAATTGAGGATGGCACTTGCATAGAAAGTAGCATTTCATTAGGAGTACAAAATGTGTTGTAGTGCATGTCTGTAGTGTACTCAATTGGTTTTAACAGTAACGCATTGGGGAAATTGTGACACTTTAAGTTAAAGTGCACATGGTTGAAAGAAAATAAAGTTTGGGACAAACATTAGCATTAACATTAGCAAGTATAAAACCAAGCCCCTACGTACGTATCTTCAATCTGCAATATTTGTAGACTTGCTTGCTGCTGAGGGAATTCTTTATTAGTACACTATTATGTACTCAAAGCTTAAAAATCTTCATGTTTTACTCAATTACCTTTTTTCATGGATTCCTTATAGCACGGAAGTAAAACGTTCTCGCTCCCTTCAATTAGAGGGAAAAGCGATGCCAAACGTAATTGCCCCGCTGATAATCGGAGCTCTTGAGCTGCTCACTCACCAAGCAGGGCCTCTTGGGGACGTTCAAACGCAGTGTCTCTGACTCCCTCGCTGACTCATTCCCCATCAGACTGATGGCTACATTTAACCAGATCAGTTGGAGCTGCCTCTTCCCCCTTCCTCGCACCGAGTCTGCCAGTGATCTCCCTCTGATCAAAAGCTTTACTGGGATCTAACAGTACCGCTTCACAACATAATGGTGTGAAGCTCAAAATTAGAATCGTATGCAATGGATTAACCGAAAACGTCATCGTATCAGTGGTCACCTATAAAACGTTTGTTTGATCATTACACATGCAACATTACACAAAATATTATAAAGAATAAGTGTAAAATACAATCCTGTCTAAGTACAGTGTATACAGTATGGGCTCTAAAAGCATATCGGAGCACTACAAAATGAGTTCCAGACAAATGTTAGTGGAGCATAAAGGCCTGGCCAGCTACCCGACCAGAGACTACCCTTTAATCTCACTGTAAAAGCTGAATCAGACTATTGGAGATTCATATTTGCCGGACCAGCAAGTATTTGACAGCAGCGTCAGGGAAGCTGCGTTGCTTGTACTGGCAAGCTGCATCGCTTTCATTACCTAGAGTGGCTTTTAGAGATGGACTCTCAGCTCCCTACTGTATCTTAAAAGTTTTCTGTGGCAATAGGATCAAATATGCATAATGACTCATAAACATGCACAGCGTGTAATTTTCTCCAAATCCTAATAGGCCTACTGTAATCTCATAGCAGCACTATATTGAATCAACGTACACTAAACAATAATACAGTCTAAGAAGGAAGGCAACTCAGACAGCTCCTTTTAGCATGTGGGAGATTTACACAACACAGACGACTGAAACACTTAAAGGGCCGGACTAAAATAACATATAGCCTTTTTTCCTACTTCTATTGATCTCAAATGACCATGAGGTCTATTTGCAGAATTGCCCCTGTCGTCCAGTTTCCCCAGCAGCCCACATAGCATAGAGTGGCATATCACTACTTATGCTACTTGTTGCCGACAGTCAAACGTTGTACCACACACGCCACCGTAGTCTGCTAAACAGACCAACGGTGTATATACTGTAGTCATTATGTGTTTTGCCTAATCCCAGAAAAGACTCGCTATGGTTGGCCAGTAGTCACCTTTGATTGGCACAAGATTTACAAGACTGTGGTGGCTCGTGTGGGACAACCAGGGCATGGATGCGTGTGTAAATACAACTAACTCATGAAAGAAATATCACTTTTGACCGCAACAAATAGCGTAAGTAGCTATATGCTTATGGGCTCCACTGTATGCTATGGGCTGTTGTCATTTGGGATCAATATACAGTAAGTACGAAAAAAGTTGTTTTATTATTTTAATCAGGACTTGTCCTTTAAGCCCTGTTTCAGCAAAAATACTTTACACTGAAAAAAGGATAAAGAGAAAATCTGCCTAAAACTGATTAGATAAACATTTCTGAAGAACTTAGTTCACACAATATACAGTACTGTGTACTGTAAGATAAGCATTGGAACGATCAAATAAGCCTTGCAGAAAACGATCGCAGAGAATTTACAACAGACAAACAGACTTCGGCTGTTGTAAAGTTTGCTCTCAGCCCCCACATAGCAGTTAAAAATTATGATTTTGTCACGTGACATAATCTCAATAAAGCTGCCTGCCCTATTTTTTCCGAAGGTGTTGTCAAAGTATATAATTTGCTGGCTGTACTCTCTTAAATCACATTCAGTCACACCTGCTCGACTGTTTTATTTCCTCTGTCAAGACAGTGGACGAGTGCTTGACGGATACCGTTACAGCCCCCTGTCTAGGTAACACTTAATTATCGAGCCAACCCGGATTACGGCTCAAATTTGCCAGCGACGACGACTTGGATTAATGACACATGAAAAGCAATCTCCACACCCCGAAAAGTCCAGGGCCCACAAGGGCACACTCAGCTCCACACATAATAAACATCCCATAATCTCAATGAGCACTCGCTTCCTGTGCCTGCTGAAGCCTCCAAGAGCTGTAAATCTCTACAACTTTGGTTCATCTATGTCCGCAGGGCACCCATTACCGCACTCAGGCCCCCTGCTTCACTATTCTGGGATAGACCCATGGCGATGCTCCTGCTAGGTTATTCCTCATTCGGTGACTAAGCAGGAGCAGCCACAATGTACAGTAGACTGTAGACATTTCCTATTTTCTAAAGTTCAAAGTACGGGAAAACACCCACTTATAATATATGTATTTATTCCTGCAGCCTAAATGAGGGTGCCTTTCTCTAATGCAGCTTTATGATACGTGTATAGACAATCTATGTATCCATGCATGGCTTTGAAAACAACAATATTTTGGGGCTTAATGCAAGCAATATGCTGTGCCAGAGTGCCCTGATAATGTACAGTATCATTATATACAGTGATAAAGAACCTAGAACCACGATTTGTTAAATGCAACAATACAGCCACTATCTACATTCACCGTTCATCTGGGTCATGTTGGTATAATGCCTACCTCCCACATGGCCATACAGAGAGAGATGCCTTAATGAAGGCATATAGATGTCAGGCGCAGGTAGTGGATACAGTGAGACGTGCACGGCTCAGTGATCGCATGCTGTAAGTGGTAAGGGCCACACGATAATTGCAGCCCTTTCTGCGTCAGCTATAATGAATAAAATATGACGCGGGGCATTATTCAGCCAGGAGTAGGGCAGGAGTGTGTCATCTGCGTGCCATGTAAGTAATAATGGGCCATTACTGCAGCTGCAAGTTGCTCATTAATCTGATTGTTCTGGAAATGAAAAGGTGGTAAATCTATTCTTTCTTAAATTGTTGGGAAAACGTTGCAGAGCAACAGTTCACAGAATCAGTAAGGACAGACATGCACATATGTTTAAAAACTTTGTTGACTGTCTTACTCTCTGCCTATCTCTCTCTCTCATCAAACCAAAGTGTGTGGGAGAACGCCCTTATTTGTGGTTTGACTCTGTCTTTGTACTTCTGAACTATGCAAAAAGAAAAATACATTGGTGATGTTATATTTGATTGAAAAAATTGCCACACCAGCAAATTCATAAGAATAGCATATTAGAATTGAAAGGGGAAGAATAGATTTCCAGTCAATTTAAAATGAAGCTAAAATAAAACAAATGTACAGTATAATGGCCAAGGAATTGGAAGTGGAAGTGGAGGAAGACAAGTTAGAAATACAGGAGGGCAGATCAGCAGAAATTGATCAAAAATATTCATTGAACCATTAAAGTACCGGTATGTCTCTAACTCCAGTTAGTTATCCAGTGGTAGGCTTAGGAGTGGACCCAATGTTCCCTTGAATGTTTCAACAGTCTGCGCACAAACACTCAAACCCCCTGAGCATTATTTAAACAACTGCTGAGCAACATCTGATATGCTCACCTTGACACCACTTGTTCAAACCCTTACTTACATCATGAAGTTAAACTCGTTTGCACACTGCTGTGTTTTTTCGTTGCGTTTTGGACATCTGAAATCCGCAAAAAAAAAAAAAAGGCCAAGGAGAGAGAGAGGACACAGAGAGAGAGAGAGAGAGAGAGAGAGAGAGACCCCACCCAGTGGCGACAGATGTGAAAATCGGGAAAAAAAACTACCCTGGTCCGAAAATGAATACGAAACGGACGGCAGTGTGAAAACGTGATTGACATAACGTGAGAATGACTTTTTTTTCGTGCTCCGAAATTCGCTCCGATATTCAGCCAAAGAAAACGCAGCAGTGTGCAAAGACCTTAACTGCAGTTGGAATACTTCTAATAGAGTGTACTATATCTAGGTCAGTTACATTTAAAAAATATATTGTTTTTGCAAGTCCATTCATTGGTATTGTACAGTATGTGAACATGTGTAGATGAATAGGTCTACATGTTGACAAGAATTTGCTACTTGAAATTGATTTTGACACGTGGAAACTGGGGGTGGCAATGACATTATTAAGGTTGAGAATCACTAATCTCTCAAGAACAGATTAGCCTATGTGCTGCACTACTACAAATGAAAAGGAACAAAACAGAGAGGGTGCTGTTTTTAACTTTTTTTTTTTACAATGCAGGTTCCCAGATTGGGTTAAACTGCAGATAGAATATAGTTCATTAAAATTAAAATAAACTGTAAGCAGGGCTTGGTTTAGAATACACTTGGCAATAGAATAATATTTTGAATAACAGCTAAACGTAAACATTCATTTAACTAGGCTAGAGATGGACTGGTGAGGGAGGCAATTCTCTCTCCCACATTGTGGGAAATTGCAGAGATTGTTACAGTCAATTAAAAGACCAAGTGAATGTGCAGCTTTCCACAACACTCTCCATGAAGATGAGACACTGTACTTTTGAGTTTGTGCAGTCCAGCACTTTTAATTCCAATAGTTTAAAACATATGTATCCACTGTGCTCAGGGGAATCATGTATTTTGTTATTAAGTAAGAAATGGCGCTCATAATATCCTTACTCCTTCTCTTCCTTGATCGCTTTCTATATGCGACAGCAGCGACGCAAATGTGTTTGTTGTTTTGGTACAGCCTCACTGGCAGTGGCACGCGTTGGACAAACCTTGGTAGTGGGTCAGCTTTAACTTAACTGTGCGTCTCATTCCGGTCCAGTGTGTGATACACACGCATGTGCGCGTGCACATACGATCGCACACATGCAGCTTTTGTAATGAAGCAGAATAATATTTTTAAGTAAGGGGATTTCTATTCAAAAATGTTCAGACACCTAAATAAAAAAGTATTTAGCGGGTGCATAGGAAAAGTATACAGTGAACATTATAAAGAAAACCAACACATAGCCCAATGATACAGGAACACAAATTATTATTTTAAACATAGGCTGTATAGTTTATATTTGCCCATATGCTAACAATTTATATGGGCGACAACAAGGTGACAAAGGTCATATTTTTGCCCATGGGTGTACTTTACAGGAGGAAATCATTAAAGATGAAAATAAATAAATGTGAATGGCCATGGTGAATACAGATTGCTAAGGAACTGTAGTTGTATAGCCTATACATGAACTCATTAAAGTTCGCACGCGCACACACACACACACACACACACACACACACACACACACACACACACACACACACACACACACACACACACACACACACACACACACACACACACACAGTTGCAATGTTCCAACAGAGTGAAATATGGACTGCTTTGAGTAGAGAGTACTCTGAGGACAAGATATATGGATAAGTGCCAAGTCAGTTCATTCCTAATTCCACGGTGGAAAGTTAAATGTCACAGAAAT
This sequence comes from Nannobrachium achirus, assembly GCF_963921795.1. NCBI lineage: Eukaryota > Metazoa > Chordata > Actinopteri > Myctophiformes > Myctophidae > Nannobrachium > Nannobrachium achirus. The sequence continues at coordinate 27,669,943 of NC_137829.1, forward strand.
ACTAAGGTTTAATATGCAAGACTAATTGTGGATTCAGGCTGATAAATCTGGCTTTGTTAAGCATATGGCGATTTTGATGACATCAATCACTGAATCTAACATCTAACGTCCCTTGTGTGATGGAGTTGTGCTACCATAAACTTTGATTTGTTGCTACACAATAACGTTTTTAGCTGAAGTTTCAGTAATTCAAATTAGGTCAGGAAAGGTTTGAATAAATAAGATGCTAGGGTAGAATCAACAGTCACTTATCTCTATTCCCCTCCAGCTACTAACTTTGAAAAGCACAGCGCTCAAAGTCTTTCCATTCTCTGATGTATGTGAAGATCAGCACACCAGTAGCATACGACTACGTTCTGTAGGCGATAATGGGGCACTCAAGGACGTTATTACGCTGAGTGCCTTTGTGTTTATATACACAGGTATACAGTATATACAGTGTATATATAGGGCTGATTAAAGGAAGTTCCTGAATAAATGAGAAAATCATAACATAAATCCTGGTTGCAAAGATGGTTGCAAAAGATTTCCAATGTTCACATTTTCAAAAGGCATATATGATCAAATTTCCTTTTGAAGCCTGAAAAACAAGGCCCAGGGTTGCTGAGAGAAAGATCTCACTACCGCAACATTACAAAACATAAAGAACATTAGGGTAGAATTATTATTATATTATTATTTATTTTTTTATATATATTTTTGTGTTCACTGGTTTTCATGAGTCTGACACAATATATCCATATATGGGCATTCCGAGATATGGGCTTAATATCGATGACATCAGGGATCTTGGCCATTTATGGAGCGTGACATGAGGCGTGACAGACGGACATGATCTTCAGGTTTTCCTACTAAATGCAACCTACGGTCACATGTATTTAATTGTATTTAAATGTTTTGTGTTACAATGAATGACATTTTATAACAATAGAATGTAATTATTGGATTTATTCTTAAATCTAAATGCATAGGTGTCACTCCAATGAACATACATATGTTTAGGGTATTTAGATTTCTGTTTAATTTTTTTTGATACCTTGAAAATTAAGTATTATATATCCATATAAAGAAGAGGCTATGTTCTCTGGACTGTAACAGGTCTACTCAATTTTTCTCAGTTCAAGAAGCAAGCATTTCTTTATACAGACATCAGGGTGAATGTTTAGCAGGAGAGGTTTAACCTCTTTACCTCAAGCCAGCGGTTTTGGTGATGTAATTATCATAGAGTAGAGCAGAAAGTGCATTCTTTCTCTCTTACAGGAGAGAAACCTTGACGGCAAAAGGATGGGAACAAGTGATAGGAAAAACAGCAATGGAGAAAATTAAAAAGAAATGTGAGCACAGTTTACTTCAGCTGTGGAAATTTAAATATTTCTGTGAAATGTGTCACTACACATTCTTCTTCTACAACAATAGATGTATAACTACAGCTGGTTCAGACACTCGCTTCTGTGCTAAAAGGTTACATTCAGAACGTTTACAAAGGCATGCACATTCAAATGATAAGATACCAGAAAAGTGACATTTCGAGCGCCAAGCTCTTCTTCAGTCTGACAAAGAACTTGATGCTCAAAATGTCACTTTTTTGGTGGTTAAATGTTCATGAGCATTATTCAGTGTGTGGAAGCAAAAATCGTTGCATTCTGTTGTTGTGACTCAGTATCATACTGAATGCAAATGCAAAAGAAACACTGAAGTATCCTCAACAGAGCAAATACTGTTTTTAAATAAATAAATAATAAATGTACAACTATCAAGTCTACAGTAGCTGAAAGGAACATCACAACTACAAAGATTCAAAAGCAATATTTTATAGATAGAGATACTGTACAGAGACAGCAACTGAGATAAATCAAGCTCCATTATCTCCTTGCGTGACTGAAGGTGGTGTCTGCTTGAAAAATTCCACCCAAGCACTAGAAGAACATCCCACTCTCATATTAACATGCTTCTTCTCCCCTCATAGCAACTTAAGAGTAGGGATGGAGCCCGAAAACCGGGTCCATTACAAACCCGGTTCTGAATTTATCGAGACCCGAGTATCAATAAGCTTTTAATTGTCGAGCCTGTTAACGGGTAAGCGTCATAACGTCACGTCATGGACCGCTATAGGGGGCTGGGACGGGAGGTAGGCTACATTGCGTCATTGATAGTTGTGTGCTTTGCAAGTGCGTGCCGTGGAACAATGGTTGAACTCGTGAAACACTAAAAAGTTTGGTTACATTTTAGAAAAGACAAGGGGAGAGCTATAAATGCAATAGGCTATGCAGCACGGCCACGGTTACAAGCTCGGGAGGGAACACTTCGACAATGCGGAGGCACGAATTGTCCCTAGTGCATCACATAAGACCCGTCTGCGACGAGTTGAAACAACGGCAGCGTCGGGCCATCGGCTGTTGCAGCAGCGCGACAACCGTTCTCTTCCACCCAAAGTATGTGGTGCTTGAAAATATGAATGATTCCATTGATAATAATCCGTTTGGGATACTCAAAATCCCCGCCGCAGAGTTATAATATCGCTCCGTGCAAATGACTCCGTAAGTCCGTATAGCGTCGCCAGCGTGACTTCTCAGTCTACCGAAAATAGCAGATGTACAAGCTCACAACGCGGTGCGAGCAGACGCTGTGTTAGCTTGTTGATTTTGTTGCGTGACACCGTCGTACTATGCGTTATAAATTACACTTTTAAAGAGACAGTACACATTTAGTTTCTTCAAATATTTTCCAAAAATAAAAAGGTTACTTGCCTTCTGTCTGTTAAGTTAAAGTACTGTATTTGAAGGCCCTAGTCAAATGTAGTGCAAATATGGATTTTTGTTGTTGCTTAAAACAAACAAAAAGATAATGGAAAAAATAGATAGGCCTATGCATTACTGTAAAAAAAAAACATGGAAATGTTAGCCTATAGTTTATATTATATACCATACAAAGTATAATTTTACAGTAGGCTAGTATTAATAACTTATGAATAGTAATGTAAAACTATACTATATACATATAACAATAGTATATATAATATATTTAAAAATGTGATAGTCTCATGTCTTTCCACAAAATAACAGAAAAAGCTCAATAGTGGGCTCGATAAAAGCCCGGCTCGATAAGCATGATCGATAAGGTGCTCATTATCAATAAAAATTAACGAGCTCCATCCCTACTTAAGAGGACAGCAATGAGAGGCATGCTGCTCCCAAAAGCCCCAAAAGACAGCAGGCCTGCCTGCTCCACTTCTCCCCTGACTGGCAGCACACTCCAGTGGAGCCCCAACCGTAGGACACACACACTGATACAGTCTGACACGCCTGACCTTTCCTGCGCTGCGCAGCTGGATCAACGTGTGCCATGGCCCTGCGCATCTGAAAAGGCCATGCAATGCTGCACAGACAATGCTGCCTCCGTCTCCGACCACCGCCCCATCTCAGCCCCTGTACCGCCATCTCAGGGCTGGCAGGGTGAATGCCCCGGGACATCGTACAGACAGCCACTCAGTCGCAGGGGCTCTCTCAACCACAAAACAAGGGCATGCCATCTGAAATTTGGCAGTGACACTGTGATACACAGCATTCCAAAATGCAACCTTTTGTAAATCAAAGTTTCAACTGTTGATCTGGTTAAAGATAAGATAGCGCCGGCCATGGCTGCTGTGGTGACTACGTGTGTTGCGTTCTGTCAGTGTTGTTTTGTGTTTGTTTGTTTTTGTTTCTGTTTATGTTATATGTGAAAAAAAAATGATTTGAATGCAAAAATGTAGTATGCCAAAGCAAATTCCTATGTGTATTACACAATGGTTAATAACGTAATCTGAATCTGAAACAATTGAGCTACTACAATGCATTGTGATATTGAATTCCTAATTAGTGTACTGTTATACTAAAAGTAGGGATGTCCGATAATTGACACCCATTAATGTTGTATCAAGGCAATTATACTGTCAAATGGGAAAACATCTAATTTAATTTGCATCAAAGACATAAATCTTTTACAAGCAAACCTCTCTGGGTTGGCTTTATATTATGTTTGGAAAAGCTGTCTTTTGGAGAAAAATACCACTTTTGGTGAAAAAGCTCGCATGATTTCGGAATCAGAAATGAAGAGTTAGACAATATCGGAAAATCGGATATCGGCAGAAAAGTCAATATCGAACATCCCTAAAAAAGTGCACATTATCTGCATTAAATCTGCATTATCTGAAACCAAATCTCACCAACATAAAAGGTCTGTGTCTATGGCTCCACCTTTGACTTCCATGATAAAATGAACATCTGAAAACTATATGAGGAGGTACTTTTTTGGCCTAAACTGGCAGCATGCACAAGAAATCTGGCGCTGAGATTAGTCCTGGACAGACTCACCGACAGACCCTCTTCTAGAATCTAGACGGTTAGCCTCCTACAGAGCCACCCCCTACAACTGTTTACCAAGATGACATTTTCATAATATTAGTTATCTATTTTGCTAACTCTTTGTGCCATTTTAACATGGGGATATACCATGACATGTTTGTAACTAAGACATTTGGTTGGAGGAAAATGTCTGCATAATTTTCAGAAGCTGCTGGGCACCTGCTTCAGAACAAGGAAACTCTAAGTGCAGAATGGAAGCTGCAGCTGTGAAACGAAGAGCTGCCTCCAGGGACGTGCTGGCCATTGGGAAAATCGGGACAACTCCCGAACGGCCGGTTCATTCCTGGCCGGTCCAGGCCGGCCATTAGGAAAAAAATAAACTGTTTGCACAAAAGTAAAAATGTAACTGTTTGCACAAAAGTAGTGAAAACAGCAGATCTACAAGCACACAACGCCTCGTGGTGCGAGGCGTTGTGTGCTTATAGATCGGCTGTTTTCACTAGTTTAAATCATTTTTAAAATGATAAATACAAAACAAACGGTTTTGGACATACAAGGTTTCTTCCCGACAACGACGAAATATAACTCATGTAATTAGCCCACTGGCTTGTCACTTTGTCCCAAATTTTTGAGTAGCAGCAGCGCTATAGAGAGAGATCTCTCTCTATAGCGCGTAAAGAGGGCCTCTCCAACTCTTTTTCCCGGGCTGAATCAGGGGCCCAGCCTGTCCCTGGCTGCCTCATCCAGTGAACACTTTCCTGAGTAAAGGAAACACTTGGCACTGCAGAAATAAATCATGTGCTCATGTCCTTGTAGTTAACGCAAAAATGTATTTTTCCTCTTCAAAGCAAGGAAGGGAATTCTCTGCTACAATCACTGCAGTTCTGACATCAAAGGTACAGTATGCTTCCAGGGACTTGTTCTGTGCTTTCCCTCAATTATTTTGCCGTTAATATTAATAGGTATGGATACTGTCCTGAGATATATGTGTGCATATTTAAGTTTAATTGAGGGTATCAATCACTGACAAATCATAGATAGATCTCAACTGTACTATGACTTTAATCTGCAACTTTAGCACTCCAATTCGGAAAATTGCAATAGAGAAATCAGGCGCTCGAACAACAGTGCCCTACATTTAATGAAATACGCATGCCACGTTGGGCTGAGTTAAGGGACACCCTAATAATGATCTACTGTAGTTATTGTTTCATTACAAGATCTAATGCCGTTCAATTGATGGTGCTTTACTATCTATCTATCTATCTATCTATCTATCTATCTATCTATCTATCTATCTATCTATCTATCTATCTAATAATAATCGACATCATAACAACAAGAATAATATTAATATTAATAAGTCAGTATCAGGGTAGTGAACTGAGCTGTTGTACAGATATCACTACAAACAGCAGCCTCAAAGGGACTAAAGTCTAATCACATCAGTGATCAAGGAAGACTGCAGCAGAACAAAGACCATGAGGGAGAGAAAGTAAGGTGTGTATGTGTGACAGCAGGATGTGTCCTACTGGCCAACTTTAAACCTCTGAGTGGACAGAGATGGATGCCCTCATCCATAGGGATGAAAGACCACAGAGGAAAATCAATCATGACTGTTGGCCCTTTACCCCGTCCTATCCTTATGGATTCTGAGGGCATTGGGCTTGTACTTTGATTAAATTCAGACACAATTTTTGAATAAAAGAGCATTAGGAGTTCTTGTCCAACAGCAATAATGAAGTTACAGGGGGCACCGATACACTGAGGTTTAGTTACGAACAACATTATTGTCTCCGCCAGGCCGAAAGGTATGGCCGAGACTATGTTTTCGCCCCCGTCTGTCCGTCCGCGTGCGTGTCCAGCTGTGTGTCCTTCCGTCTGTGGACAGCTAATCTCCGGCACCGTTCAAACGATGGCAGTGAAACTGCACACTCTCTGTGTGCGAGAGCAGAACCTCTGCCCTCAATTTTTCCCATGGGCCTGTTAGAGCGCCACCAGGAGGCCGACTTATGTAAAACACACTTTTGGATATTACTCCTTCAGATTTCATCCAAAAATCACGCAAATCAATACACAGTATCTCTATAGTCACGTGATCAAAACGGTTCTGTCTGATATTTCATATTCCATCCTAATTGGCTTCCAAAGTTTGCAGGATTGCTCCGTTTTGAAGAAAATGTTGCGATTTCCGTGAGAATTTGCCATCCTTTTCACATTGCCCTGTTATGGCGCCACCAGCAGGTTGACTTTTGCAACACACATTTTTGGAACAAAATGCCTCAAATCATGAATGAGGTCAGATTACAGTGAAAGGCTGCGAAGGAAACATGGCACCCTTTTATGAGAAGCCCTTTAGGCCGATATAGCATAGTCAACTCGCACATACATGTATACTTCACTTGCACATACATACATAATGGTCTTTCACTTGCACATACATACATACTTCACTTGCACGTACATACATACTTCACTTGCACATACATACATATCGGTACTTCATTCGCTATACATACATACTTCACTTGCACATACATACATACTTCACTTGCACATACATACATACTTCACTTGCACATACATATATACTTCACTTGCACATACATACATACTTCACTTGCGCATACATACATACTTCACTTGCACATACATACATACTTCACTTGCACATACATACATACTTCACTTGCACATACATATATACTTCACTTGCACATACATACATACTTCACTTGCGCATACATACAGTGTTGAAAATGTATATATGTGCATGTTGAGTTTGTTTAAATGTGCGCAAAAGTATGTATGTATGTGTGTGTGCAAAAGTATGTATATATGTGTGTGCAAAAGTATGTATGTGTGTGTGCTAAAGTATGTATATAACAGGAAGGCACAATGATATATCCGGAAGGGACCCTACAGTTAGATTTCAAATTAAAAGCTTTTGGAAAAGCAACAGCCCTACTGCTGAGCGGAGTGCACAACTGATGAAAGCAGCAGCAGAATGCAAAAATGAAGACAGTCCATTTGATTTGTTTTGTTTTGATTTGTTCGCAAATAGCGCAGGTATTTTTAGACCCCTAGTGCCGTAGCGTCCAACAAACGCTACACGTTACTATCCCGGCAAAATTTGACTGCTAAATAAAGTTTGTGAGGAAAATAATTCCCAACAGATCCCCAAACGTGTTGTTCTGCGCAGCGCAGCTTTGCTTTCACTTAATTCAACGAACCTCCTGTCCTCCTCTGTGTAGCGAGAAGAGACTAAAGCAAGGGATTTATGGCTCTTTGAAGTGAGACCGAGCCAAGGATCTGTCTCACTATGCGCTCTCTACTTCGCGCTCTCTACTGCGCGAACCGGATCCCATCGTTCACTTCAAAGAGCCGTTCAAAAGATTCGATTCGTTCGCGGACGTCCCACCTCTCCCTGCAACGACACGGTGAAGTGTTCAGAGAGCGTCTGAGTGAGAACTGACATACAAGCTCACATCGCGTTGCTAATGCCAACATTGTGAGCTTGTAGATCAACGGGGGGAGCATAAATCAGGCTTGAGGCGCTGCGCTGCAGCCAGAGATGGACAGTACTTGACCCGAGTAGCCTACTTGAGTAAGAGTAGGCCTACAGAGTACTCCTGGTCACATTTACTCCAATCCATAGTACACTCAGTCAAAATGTTACAAGTAAGAGTAAAAAAGTACTTGCTTTTAAATAAACGTATGTATTCAAGAGTACATACCGGTACATGCTTTTTTAAGCTACTTGAAGTAGCCTACAAATAAAAGTAAAAGTACTCAAGTACATTTACTCAGTTACTGTCCACCGCTGGCTGCAGCTTATCAGCTGTTTCGACAGCCAACATATTCTCACCTTTAAAGCTAACTAATGACAGTGAAGTGGCAATTTAAGGACCTTTTAGACATTTTTAATACCTAAAAAAATATAAATAAAAGAACAAAACTGCATCAAAAGTTATCAACTATAAAAAACTGGTCAAACATTGGCCAAATTGACAATATAGTAAAAGAGGCACAAATTGTGAAAATGGCAGATCTACAAGCTTGTGTTCCGAGGCCTTGTGAGCTCTTAGATCTGCTATTTTCACAAAATGTATTGGTGGAACAGAAATGTGAAACTAAATATAATGCCTCAACTCCTAATTCCAATTGCTTGTCAGGGTGGGGTCCCCAGTTCAAATAGGATTTTTTGGGGGGGTCACAGCCTGAAAAGGTACACATTTAATTTAAAAAGTAAATGAAAGGATGACACAAAAAGCCAGACATGAGGGCTTGTTTCCAGTTTTATAATAATCAATCGAACTGAGCATTTTTTGCCTGCCTATTTGTTTGGTGGAAAGTTGTACTTGATCATGAAGTTGATAAAAAAAAAAAAAGTAGCTTTGTTGTAGTAAGCTACTTTTGCCGTGTAGCTTGTAGCTTGCTTTGCTACATTTTCTGTGGGTAGCTTCGTTGTAGCTTAAGCTATATTTCATCAAGAGTAGCTTGTAGCTTAGCTTACCACATTTTCCAAGTAGCTTGTCCATCACTGTCCGTTTCTGGCCGGAATAAACTATTCATTACCCCATATAGAAAATTGAGATAGTATAGGCATATCTCTCATATGTTTATGAGCTGCAAACCAAACTGAGATTGTATTTTTTAGGAAAGGATTTTTGTACGTTTTTTATTGTTTTAACTGCCTAATCTTAGAAGGTATTATATGTCAGCCCAACTAACCTCTGCATCGTATTATTTTAATACTATTTCACCCCCAGGGTGGGTAAGCATCGAACAAGCATCTATTTCAAATTTACTATTACATTTATATATATTTTCCAAAAGCCTTTAATTTGAAATCTAACTGTAGGGTCCCTTCCGGATATATCATTGTGCCTTCCTGTTATATACATACTCAGGCACACACACATACATACTTTTGCACACACATATATACATACTTTTGCGCACATTTAAACAAACTCAACATGCACATACATTTTCAACACTGTATGTATGCGCAAGTAAAGTACGTATGCATGTGCAAGTGAAGTATGTATGTATGTGCAAGGGAAGTATGTATGTATGTGTGAATGAAGTATGTATGTATGTGTGAATGAAGTATGTATGTATGTGCAAGTGAAGTATGTATGTATGTGCGAATGAAGTATGTATGCATGTGCAAGTGAAGTATGTATGTATGTGCAAGTGAAGTATGTATGTATGTGCGAATGAAGTATTTATGTATGTGCAAGTGAAGTATGTATGTATGTGCGAATGAAGTATGTATGTATGTGCAAGTGAAGTATGTATGTATGTGCAAGTGAAGTATGTATGTATGTGCAAGTGAAGTACCGATATGTATGTATGTGCAAGTGAAGTATGTATGTACATGCAAGTGAAGTATGTATGTATGTGCAAGTGAAGGACCATTATGTATGTATGTGCAAGTGAAGTATACATGTATGTGCGAGTTGACTATGCAATTTCGGCTCAAACGGCTTCTCATACCCTTTGGCACCCTTTTCACATTGGACTATTATAGCACCACCAGGAGGCCACAATAACATACCTGACCTGGCGGAGACCTGTGCTCGGAAGAGCACAGCTTCTAGTTTCTGCTGCGATGGGTGTGTAATGAAATCGTAGATAACGATATCGGCAGCAAATTATCTAATGAAAGAGAACATAATTTCAACAAAACCAATTATTTACCTATTATGTTTTAGGCCTTCACAGATGGATTGGATGTTTATTTCCACAATTATTCAAATTATTCTTATTTACTGTGTGAACTTACAGGTGATATGTTGAAGTGCACAAGCATACATTAATGAATATGCTGCTATATCAAATAATGCAATACAATCTATTATACGGCTGGTGTTAACAGACACCAGCCCAAAGTGCACCAGCTCACACCTTGGTGTGAGTTGTAAGACACACACAGTATATGACGCTTTGAGGCGCTTGGTATAAAATATTGATAGTGAAACATACAGTATGCCTT
>NC_137829.1:27685289-27950289 GCF_963921795.1 Nannobrachium achirus
GAAAACGTGTGAAAAATATGTGAGCAGGCCGTGTTTTTTCGTTAGCTTTTGTCTTTTTTTTTTATAATATTTTGGGAATATGAAGAAAAAAAAGATGTAGCACCTATATCAGTGCACCTGATGACTAGCCTGTCAGTCATTGGTTGCTCAGTGGTGCTGCAAACTAACAGTAAGTACTGTACAAGTGCTTACAATGCACAGTATACTAGTAAGACACCCGAGGGTGGAATGCGACCTCTTAGTGCGAGGTTGCGCCAATTCTTGACAATCTGGCCAACCACAGTGTTTCTCTGACGATTCTAGTTGTTGTCATTCTGGGGGGAGTTTGTTCATGTTTTTGTGAGGGTATCAACCCTAGGAGACACGGGGAGAACACGCAAACTCCACACAGAAAGGCCCTATCGCTCACACCCTATAGGTTCGGTTGGCCCTTTCTTGGGCCTTTCTGTGTGGAGTTTGCCTAAACATGGAGATGTGGTACAGAAGGACTCATATATGGGCATAAAAAGTATGTCATGTGACATCACTTCCTGTACAGACAGTCAGACAGACAGCCATTGACTCCGACCTAACAATGGCTACTGTCTATGACGGTAGTCCCATATGACATGATGTACTAGACTATCTCCATATATAGTGTTATCCACATCTCCATGTTTAGGCCAAACAGATTCGCTCCATTTCTCCATGTATAGGTCCAAATGCCCAACGTTGAGCTTGACAAGGAAACGTTCTTAACACAGCAGCCCCCATATTTACTTTAGAAAATATGTTAAATTCTAAGTACGTTTCGAGTACCGGTTTGATACAAGAGCGGTTACTTCTACTCCACTACAATTACAGCATTTGACAGCTTTATTACTTTGTGACGTGTTATGAGCTTGTAGATCTGCTATTTTCTGAAAATTTGAGTACTTTTAATTTGGTATACCTAAAAGTATATGTTAATGCTAAAACGTCCCCCACCCCGGCCTACACAGTACACACCCCATACTCCACCGCCACCCCACCCACACCTCATACTTTGACTATTTGAAAAAAGCCGATCTACAATGTGATGCGTTATGAGCTTGTAGATCTACCATTTTGGAAAAAGCTTGACAATATTTGGAAAATGTGAGTTATTTTATTGCTACTCAAGCAATTTGTTGCAGTCAAAAGTGTTTTTTCCCTTCATGAATCTGTTATTAGTTGTAATTGTACACACATCCATGCCACACGAGCCGCTACAGTCTCGTAAATCATATTTTGGGGTGAGGTTGGCAAATCACTAACAGCATAACATCTGTTTAGCAGACTGTGGCGACTCGTGTGGGACAACCAAGGCATGGATGAGTGTACAATGACAAAGTCAGGTTTTGGATGAGTGTACAATGACAAAGTCAGGTTTAGGTTCTGGGCCTGTTTTTGAGTGTGATATTACTAGTTTTTTTGCCTTGTGTTTTCTGCCCTTACTAATTGTCATCTATCAGATAAACCAGCAAACTCACACACTCACGCTCTCACGCTCTAACGCTCACGCTTATCTACGTTTATCTATTCACTCGCTTCAGCAACTGATCCCAAAGTTCACATGGTATTGGCCATTAGCATTATACCAACGGTGACGGAGCCCGAATTTCATTTCTCCCAAATTAAAGCTGTTTATTAGCGTTTTCTTCACCACTTCTGCTGTCTGTTGCCAGGGTTACGGTCCGTTCCTCCAGGCCATGGGATCTGTAGCCCCACACACACACAGCTCCCTCTCTCACAGTTAGGAATGTGCAGTCTCTCTCTCTCTCTCTCTCACACACACACACACACGCTTTCACCAGGTGCGTTTGATGTGTGTCTCATCTTCCAACGGGTATGAAAAAACTTGCTGTTAAATTTGCTGTTAAATTATTTTTATCCATCATAAATATACACTCCTCCATGAGCTGCTCCTTACATTATGATGCTCCCAAATATTCTCACGCACGCACCAGTTACAGTAACTTTCCCCACAACCCACACTCTGCACATATTTTGGAGCACATATCTTCGAACGGGTAAGGTCTAGTCTCTTGTCATTTTAGTGCCATCACTCCCACTCATCTGCTCATTGCTTTTGTTAACTTCCCTCTTCTGACCATTGCATGGGTTTTGACCTCCCTTTTTGCCTGCTGGATATTGGATTTGTTTGCCAGGGTTTTTGAGAACTATTCATGGACTATTTGCTTCCACCTGCTATTCTACCTGCTATGAGGTATTAAAACCCTGTTTAACCTTGAACCTGTGTGCCTCCGCTTCTGGTTCCAAACTAATTACATCCTGACAGACAACTAATAACAGATTCATGAAAGAAAAAAACACTTTTGACCACAACAAATTGCTTAAGTAGCAATGGTCTCCACTCCAGGCTGCTGCAGGGTTCTGCTGCTTAACACTTTGTAAGCCCGGCCGTACTTGCCCGTACTTGTCCGGACCACCCAGTGCGCCGGTCGTACATTCCCGGACTTTTGATATAAATGATAATTATCAAAAAAAAAATGATCGGCCGTTCTTCTCTGTGTCTTTTTGGAGCCATCTGAAACGGTTAACATCCTCTCTCACTCATTTTCTGGGCGTGGGTGTGCTACTCGTAGCATCCAGCAGGCCGCGCCGTTCACTTACATTCCGGCTGGATGGTTGGCTCTGGAGCCACTCCTCCACTCCACGGTGTTGAAAATCAACACGAAGCACAAACAACATGGCTGGATTACAAGTGTTTATGTTTCTGTTCGTGGATCGCGGTCTCAATCACTTCTTCCCTATCGCTCCTTTCCCTGCTTCGCCGCACGGAAACGAATGGAAGAGATCTCCCCACCGCGTCCTCAAAGTAAGAACGTCGACCTCTCCAGGATGAATATACACGCTGTACCGAGCACTCCATTACGTGTTGTTATCATGTGGGCTTTGTTTTTTTAAAACATGTTTGTAAATAAATAGCTTATTTCTTCGGCAGTACCTCTGTTCAGGGGGTTCTGCCGCGGCTACCAAAATAGACCCCATGGACAGTGATTTGGGATCAACATAAGAAGGAAAATGAGCCTAGATTTTATTTAGTCTGGAGTTGTCCTTTAAGCCATAGCACCTATTTGCCCTTAGGCTTAGTCCCATTTAAAGGATAATTTCTACATGTTGAATAAACTTGATGCTTTTGATACATCAGCCTCTGTTCATTCTGAACCCATACTTAAAGTAAGGGCAACCCTATACCTTCTTCAGTTACATTGTCCATACAGTATATGGTTAAAGCTATGGTTAATGTGTTTATATGATTAGGATCACTCACTCTTATTTGTGAGGGTGGCATAGTCATTGTGGGCTCGCTGGAAGCGAGTACACATATGTTATCTTCAATATTTATCTATCAAGTTCTCCTCAAAAATGACGTAATCTATCAGTCAAGTTCTCCTCAAAAATGACTTAATCTATCAGTCAAGTTCTCCTCAAAAATGACGTAATCTATCAGTCAAGTTCTCCTCGACAGTACAAAGGCAGTGTATCAGTCAAGTTCTCCTCGACAGTACAAAGGCAGGGCCCTTAGCCAATGAGGTGCAGCCAAAGGATACATCTTTGTGCCCATACGTGGTGTTACATGCAAGCCACACTGTTTCGTAGGAACAGTATTTCTAGTTTCAAAATGTAACCCTTGCTACATTATTATTGCGACCGTAGGTCGCAGTTTACTATCAGAACCGTCACATCGTGTCCGTGTCTGCCCGGACGGGTAACGCTTGTCTTTTTTGTTGATTGACTCTCACACTCTGACATCACACTCTGTCATCACTGTGATGTCATGGGAACCAAATCCCTTGTATTGCCATATGGAGATCCCTGTGATGCCAGGGGAACCAAATCCCTTTTATGCCCATGGCTTTTCACCCTTAGGCGTCTTACTTAGACTAATAAATGATAACAGCAATGTATCATTTTAACTCCAGACTTCAATCAACGTATTAATATTAGATCAGTGAGTTCAACTGAAGCACTTAAACTTGAACTGAACACCCTTGGTAAATTTATATTGACATAAAATGTATAGATTAGCTCCCCATTCCCCATGTAACATGATGCTATTCTCTGTCCTCTTTCTACCTCCAGCATGACGTTATTGCCACTGTAGGTCACAGTTTACTATCAGAACCAAAAAACTATTGTCTTTTTTGTTGATTGACTCTCACGCTCTGACATCACTGTGATGTCATGGGAACCAAAAAACCTATAATAGGTTCCGGGGGCTTGGTCGCAACCTTATGGACGGCCCCATTGAGTCCTGCCGCCGGCACTGGACACGGCTCTGATAGTAAACTGCGGTCGCAATTATATGATAATATAGCTCTTGAGTCTTGGACCAGTCGGGACCACAAGGAACATAGATAGATAGATAGATAGATAGATACCTTTATTATCCCAAGGGGGAAATTTAGTTGTCCAGTTGTAGCACAGCAGTATACAGTTATTTACAAAGTTACAGAGAAGTAGGAAAAAATAGATAAGAGTAAAAACAAGAGCAGTACAGTACCAAAAAATGGAAGGCAGAAACCTCCTTATCTCCATATTTCCTTTTCCTTTATTACCCCCCCAACCTCCCCAATAGGTTAAATAATGCCCTAGTCATACTAGTGTCGCACAAAAGTAGCAAATTAACTGATCTACAACCTCACAACGCGTGTGTGTGTGAAAGGTCAGCTTGTAGATCAGCTATTTTTGATAAATAGCCTAAATAAATACATGAAAGTTTTTCATGTATTTCATGTATTTCATGGGTAAGTTTTTCATGTATTTCATGTGTGTCTGTTATTTTTAAATAAATAAACATTTAACCAATTAAAAGTATTATTATTACTATTAATAATAGCTTATGACTAAATATAGCTACATTGGAAACAGCTTTTTTTCTCCATTTCCTAAAAAGTAACGGTTTTGGTTGGACGACAGGGAACAGAGAACACAGACGCTCCATCCATGTCCATCCATCGCTTGGTGGGAATTATTTTGAGAGCGTCGATTCAGAAACTTATAGGTGTCTGTGGCACTGCCTGACACATTTACCATTGTATGTTTAGTTTTATTTTATATCCACGTCTCAGTCTTGGTGTATCTACACACAAGACAGCCATAGATTCATATAACGAAATTAAAATACCGTTTGTATTCTTTCAAATGTCACTTTTGTTTCACTCGGTGGCGAATGTCAGCGCAAGGCACCACAATTCACTGGCGTTAGCACTGTGTATGTATGTGTGTGTGTAAAAAAAGACCCGAAGCGCTTTGTATGGAACGAAGCAGCGAGCAATAACAGGGGTGAGAGACGTGTATGTATGTATCATCACTCAGCAACGTTAGAGACACTTTATTCTCATTGACCGTTTTTACGGAAGCACTGCAAACGTACAGTACGTGTGTATTTGGGCTCTATCATTTTATTCAAAGCTGCTTACCTTTATACCATCTTTGAGTGCTGTCCCGCTGCCACACACACACACACACATACACAGTCGACTATATTATTATCTACTGCTACACTTATAAAACAGAGTTTATGTGTGACTGTTTTCCAACGGTTTATTGTCTTTTTTGCATTGTTGTGTGGACTAGCCAATAGCCTAACTGTATAGGCTACCTTTTACACCAGTGAGTGTGGTGTTGTTGTTGTAGCTAACATACGTGGCAACGGGTTCTCTCTCACTCTCTAACCCCCTGGCCCCGGCGTCCCTATTTTAGGCATGTCAATGTCATGTCAGACTCAGAAATGTACGACTACTATGCAGACTGCAGAGTTGAGTGGTTTAAGGCAGTGGTTTTCAACCAGTGGTCCGGGGACCACCAGTACGTGGTCATCCTTGAGGGGGTTCCAGCCAGGGGGTACCCAGCTACATGATGGAGACATTACTTAATTTACAAGAAATCTACACAATTAGAGAATGTAGAATAATTGTTATTTTGATCAACGTTTTCCTGTTATCTCTCCACTATCAATACACAGCATGGAATTATGGACAAAATCCAATCCAACGATCAAATATTCTTTTGGGTCTGAGAGGCTAAAGCTCATCAATTGGTGGTCCGTGGCTCAATTGCCGAATAAATAATGGTCCTTGACATGAACAAGGTTGAAGACCACTGGTTTAAGGGCATGCATTACTATACTGACATGCTTACGTGTTTGTTCTTTTGGTAGGTGCATGCTGGGTTGTATTGGCCCTGCACATGACATGATGAGGAAAGCTGTTCTGCTGCTGCTGTTGCTGGTGAACATCCATCATGTTCTGTCTGCATCCAAAGGCGTCTCTGCTAGCCTAAAGGCTAAATGGACCATGACGCCTTTCCTCCTGGAGACCAGGTAGCATTCACACTGGATGCTGCCTCCATGTCAAAATACTGGTGTACCTGCCTCTTCTTTTGTGAGGTTCTAAGGCCAGGGGTTATCACCATACTGGCTTGTGGTGGATATTTTGTTATTTTGTTGTGGTGGATGTTATTGTCATGGACATGAGTAAACAAAAACATAAAGAGCTAGCCCTAAAATGACCATTACAGGTCTGTAACTCTGAGAGTATACAAATGGAACCTCACAGAGTTATGGTGGTCCTTGAAAAGAAAAAATGTTTTTTTTGAGAACTACTGTCCTAGTGGGGTCCTAATGTGTCAGTACATACGTGTCATAATAAATCAGTGTCACACATTTTCTGAGGAAGGATCTTATGATCAAAATAAGAACATTATAATAATGTTACCGGTATGAAAAATCAGACAGATCTGTCTTCATCACATGATCAAAAATATCATGTGTACATAACATGTGAAGTACTTACTGTACTGTATATAAAACAAATTACATAAGTCGGCCTCCTGGTGGCGCTATAAAAGGCAGATGTAAAAAAGGGCAAAAGTTTTTCCTTGGCCTCTAGGCTAGGGAGTGTGCATATGTTTTACACTGATGTGAAGTTATAGTTCAAAACACAAATCAGCCTGTTATAGCGCCACCATGAGGCTGATTTGAAGTGGCATTTCTTCCTCGGCCTTGTGGGAATTTGCGGGCAAAATCTCTCGGAAATCGCACACTGTGTTCATGAATCATGATTTGAGGCATTTTGTTCAAAACGGAGCACTCCTGCAAACTTTGGAAGCCAATAATCTTTGATAAAGATAATTGAGAAATTTGAAAGACCCGTTTAGTTTAATGAGAGATACTGTGTACTGATTTGTGTGATTTTTGGACAAAATCTTATTTTTTTTTTGCACAAATCTGCCTCCTGGTGGCGCTATAACAGGCCCAAAATTTGGGTCAGAGGTTATGCTCTGGGACCCAGTAAATGTGCGTGCACAGTTTCGCTGCCATCGTGCCAGCGGTGCCAGAGATTAGCTGTTCACGGACGGACGGACGGAAGGACGGACAGACAGGGTGCAAAACATAGTCTCGGGCCTCTCGGCCATACCTTTCGTTCTGGCGGAGACAATAAGCCAGGGAAATAAACATACATTACCTCATTATGTTTAATTTTATGAAAAATTACCTTTAGACCTGTCAAAAGTAAAGGGCCATTAACACTGAGCACTATAACTATAAAAGTATAGTTTATAAGTCAAGTGGATGGCAGTGTTCACACTGACAATAAAAATGATATAGTTATAGTAATCTTTATAGTTATCGTGATTCGTGCCACGGTGCCCGGTGGGAATGGCGCAAACATCATCATGAAATCTGTCCAAAAATATATATATACGTACATACTGTATATTGAAATCAAATCTCATATAACTTCATTCACAACCATTATGGGGACAGATGCCACAGGCCTGTACAGAATCTGTGCTGGTACTCTATTCCTGTGTTGTTCTTTTGATGGTTTGATTTCAATCTCTTTGTGTGCAGTGAGTTTATTGCCGAAGACGGGAATGACAGATTCTGGCAGTTTGTTGACACTGTGAAAGAGCTCACGGTCTACAAAAATGGAGGTATGTTGGATTGGTAAACAAGTCATTAATTTTGATGTTGGTTTATGCAGTGCCAGTAGTACAGAGGTTCCCAAACTTTTTCACCTTGAGACAGACCCAAAAGAGAAAAGGTGTTTCTTCCCGGGAACCAAATGTACAGATATACACTCGAAAATAGCCGATCTAAAAGGTCACAATGCATTGTGTAGATTGGCTATTTTGAACGTTTTTTAAAATTTCTGGAAAATGTTTTCCTTTTTTTTAAAATGTTTTACTTGAAACATTTTTGTAATTTCTTTTAATTAGATTGTTTTGTAGGAAAGGTAAAAAGAAAACAACAACACAAAAAAGGGTTTGAGACCCGAAATGTGTCACAGCCCTATGTTTAGGAGTCACTGCTGTAGTAGTCTATTTTAAATCGACTTACTGTAGGGAACAGTAGATTTTGCTACTATAATGCTTCAGCATCACAGCTTCAGATTTGTTGTTTTCTTCTCAGAGTCTGTGCGTTCCTACTACAACCTGGTCCTCAAAAAGGCTGGACAATTCCTCACAGACGTGCAGGTCAATCTGCTCAGATTTGCATTGTCCTTGCGGTCCTACTCACCAGCTGTCTTTGCATCCCAGCAGGTTTGTTATCACAATTGTATGTGTGTGTGTGTGTGTGTGTGTGTCTCACACACACAAAGTGAAGTGTCAAATGTATTTTCTTTTATGAATCATAATGGTAAATGCATACGCACAAGCTGCATTTTGCTATACGCAGCCTCAATAAACAAAGGGAAATATAATAACAAGCAGTTGAGTTTTAAAACAATCCTGCTTCCCCCCTCCCCTGTGGCACCTTCACCACGATTCCTATCCTTTGTCATAAAACTTCAAACATGTAATGTCTTTTAAGATCAAGTGAAAAGGTAGGTAGTTTATACTCTGTGTTTCTAGCAACTAAATTGGTTATTATGTTTCAGATGCATTCAGATTGTCAGCAATTCAGTGTTTAGTGGGGTATTTATTTTAAGAGCCAGGGAGGTCTTTCAACAAATATGCCACTACCCTGTGCCACTACCCTGAAACAGTAGTAAATCAGCCAACAACCCACTCCCTCTCATGGTAAATGGCTTACATTTCTTAGGGTCATGGCTACTAGGACTGATGAAGTCAGGACTGAGGAAGTCAGTAATTCTCAAATCCTGGCTACAGCCTTGCAGGTGTTGTAATGATCAAAACAAGGCAAGAATTGCTGACACATTGTACGTGATATTATTTATTCAAACCACCTTACAGAACATGATGGAGTGTTTTTAATATGACTAACCCCAGTGGGACTGGCAATCAAACCTGCAACAGGTTGGGATTATTGCCAGGCCCCGGCCATTGAGCTATTGGATATTGTTTTTTTCCCCTGCCCTTACCAGATAGCCAGTGATGAACCACCGCCAGGGGGTTGCCCTGCCTTTGTCTCTGTCCATGGTCAACACAGCTGCAGTGCCAAGGAAATTAAGAAGCTCCTGAAGGCAGCTGCAGGCAGGTAACCCAATATGACACTGTGGTGGCAAACTTTAATGAGCAGAATTAATGCTGAGAAGAAGAATAAATGAAACATTTACATTTACAGTAGTGCACTATATTCAGGGGTCTTCAACGTTTTTCAGGCCAAGGACCCCTTAGCTGAGAGAGACATGAAGCAGGACCCCCGCTACTACATATGTACAATTGTGTCGCAGATTAAATGTATTCATAGATTTCATACCTACATGGCTGGATTCATGTTAATATGTATTTAGCGCTCAGGATTACATTAGATAATTGGCACTGGGTGAAAAATGGGTTGCAAAATCTTATTATTATTTTCAGACAGTTAACCTTTTAAACCCCTCAATATTTTGAGGGGTTGACTGTTGGCTCTGTACTTGTCAACTCTTTTTCCCTCTACACCTACTCCCTGAAAATAGCTAATCTACAAGCTCACGTAAGCTAACCCACCACACAAAGATTTGTCGGACCCCCTGTAGTAATTCTGAGGACCGGTCCCGGACCACTTGTTGAAGACCCCTGCTCTAATGAATACATCTTAATGCAACAGACACACACATATCATATTCATACAAATACATTTGTTTTTGTCATTGTCAAGTTTGTCCTTTAACAAGTACTTCAAATATTTGCAGGCCAAAGCCGTATCTGTACAAGAATGATCACAGGTACCCAGGGCTCAATAAGACGGATGTGCCAGTTGTCATCCTCTATGCTGAAATCGGAACGAAAAAGTTCAACACCTTTCATAAGGTGCTGTCTGAGAAGGCTGAAGAGGGCACACTCACATATGTACTGCGTCACTTTGTAGCGGTGAGTAGCAATGATTCTTAGAGAGAAATTCAAATGGCATAAAGTGAAGTTATACTTTATTGATGACTGTGGGGAATTTCGTCCTGCATTTAACCCAATCTAACTCTTAGGAGCAGTGGGTACAGCTAGACATACAGCAGACTCTTGGGACCTACACCTAACAAAAACCCACACTAACATGGGGAGAACATGCAAACTCCACATAGAAATCCCCAGTAGGGTTCAGTAGGCAATGGTGCTAACCACTTAGCCACCGTACCATCCACTGTGCCTGTGAATTGTATGAGTAACATGGTTTTGTCAACCTCTCTGTGTTGAACGCAGAAATAGTATGCGCTTTTGACAGGGTGCGATTATTTACATAGCGGGACATGGTAAATGTCACATACTGTATCCTGTATGTCAGAATGTTTTTCTCTGCTAATTAATTCTCCTGTACCGTACTCTAATTGCAAGGACTTGGAAGACATTTATTTGCACAACAAGATATTTGCAGAGATTTGGCATGTACATTGGGATTTACTATCATCAATTATTGCTGTAGGTTAAAGTTGATGGAAATGCACATTCATATGAGTTTGGTATTTTCGGTGTCACAGAAGCAACTTTAAGCATTACTTAGAAAGATGGAAATGTTGCAAGGAAGCCATTACCACCATCCTTGGTGCAACACAGACAAAAGCAGAGGTCGTTCAAGCGAAAGAACAAATGGATTGCATTAGAAGCCAAAGTTAAAGCGAATGAAACACATTGCTATGTAAAAGTCAGCGACGGTCTAACAGATGCCTTTAAACAGTTTGCAGAAGTCACATGGTCTTAGATGTGTACTTCAAAGAAAGGCAGCTTGTACAGTAGGTGTGAAAGGCCTCTAATTGTGTCCATGAAACGGAGGAAATGCTTTCAATAAGAATTTGACATTGGCGTCGAGGTTGAATATGGGCAACTTTGTCGAGTGTTTGTGGTCCACATGTACTGTACTGTATGCTTACTATCAGCATATTAGAAGTCTTTACTTTCCTTACCAGTTTTTGTCCTTTTTTCTTAATAAATGCATTTAGTTTTTTGATTTAGCATTAATTTATATTGCTATTTCCTCAAATAGTCTGCATTTCCTTTTATCCAAAGCGCTTTAAATGTAAAATCAAGTCACATGTATTTACAGGTGTAAAGCACGTTTAGGAGGTTGCTAAAATCACAAATACAAGAACCACAGACATAAACACAAAGACTTAGGTAAAAGGCATAAATAAACTGTCAAAAATCTAACAACAATACAAATGAGACACAGAAGGAGGATTCAAACGTTGAATCATGTGAATAACGTGATTCTTGAGCCTGGACTTGACCACATGATCCCTGGCATCCCTATTCTGGCATGTCATACTGTAATGGGCAAACATTCAGAGATTTGGTGTAGAGAGAAAATAGGTGGTCAAATCTTAAATATAAGGTGCAGAACTGATAGGGAGGTGAATGTTGTTCCACAGTCTAGGGCAGTGGTTCTGAAAATCTTTCACGTCAAGGACCCCCAAATTGACACTTATGAGCCTGTAGACCCCCATTTTAAAAGATAAGACAGGGACCCCCATTAGAAAAGATTTTTACGGCTCTACAGCAGTGATTCTCAACCATTTTAATTTCAAGGACCCCCAGTTTGACATTCATTAGGTTACAGACCCCCATTTAATGGCATATCTAACTCTGGTAGTCCCAGTTGTCCGACGTCCCAGTTGTCCAACGTCCCAGTTATCCTACTGTGTCCCAGTTGTCCTACTGTAGTATGTCTGTTACTGTAGCATTCCTGGCACTCGGCCGATTTTCACAAGTTGGCTTTGTCCCATTGTTTGTCCCAATCTGCAGATTTCACACGTTGGCTTCCCTTGTTCTCTCTTAAAAACTGTTTTTATGTGTGGAGTGGACTTCAATGTAGCGATGAAAACTGCTGATTTAGGGACCGTCCACAAAGTGCAACATCCAAAGTGAAAATATTCAATAACTTTATTTACATGCAACGTCTTATCACCAGATTCACACCACACATCAATGGTGCACTTATGATTGTACTACAGCAGTATTGGTATCAAGATAATTCATACAATGAATGCACGGCAAATCAATGGGGTCTCATAGCTGTACACTACTTGAGTAGCTGTACGAATGCTGAGGTGGGGGTAGGCTACATGTAGCTACTTGAGTAGCTGTACGCTTGCCGCCTAACCAGCCAGCAGCGCGCACACACATTTCGCCCAATTTCGAACTGCCAGGCTACAGTAGGACAACTGGGACACAGCAGGACAACTGGGACGTTGGACAACTGGGCGTCGGACAACTGAGATTTTCCCATCTCGGGCACCCCAATTTATATTGTTAAATCACTGTTAATTTAACTCTGAGAGTGTACAAATGTTTTACTCTCTCAGAGTTAAAGACCCGCAAGGGTCCATTTGGCTAACATTTAGCTGGAGACCCCCTGGAACTCCCTCAAGGACCCCTGGGGGTCCCTGTACCCCACTTTTGAGAACCGATGGTCTAGGGATGTGACAGCAAACTTGTACATTTGGACAGCCAGGATCCCCAAGTCAGGCGACCTGAGTGATCTGGAGGTAGTTGGTGGGTGATATAGGAGGGGGCCAGCCCATTTAGAGCAAACAAAAGAATCGTACAATCGATTCTGTGCTACATTCACACACACACGCACGCACACACACATCACGCACACCACGTGCGCACACACACACACACACACACACACAAACACACACACACACACACACACACACACACACACACACACACACACACACACACACACACACACACACACACAGACCAATATAAGGCACCAGCCTGCTCATTGGGAGCAGGTAGGAGTTCAATGCCTATAGTTCATGGAGCCAGGAGGAGCTGGAGATCCAACCCAGGGACATTCAGTTCCCCGACGGCCGCTCTACATCCTGAGCCACTGCCGTCCCTTAATAATGTGTTGTGGATTAGGAATTACATTTATTATTACTTGCACCGCTTTCGGCTGCGTATATGTAGGTAGGTATGTAGTTAGGTAGGTAGCCGTTAGGGCATTCACCAAATATTTGAATATTCGAATATCAAAGTCACTATTCGACGTTGTTCACCGAAGTCGAATATTCGTGTTTTTTTTTCTCTCTTTAAAAAAAATATAATTTATAAAGCTTGGCTAGATAGGAAGTCATAAGAATGAGTTGTCAATGGTTCTCAAACCTTTTTAGGCGGTGACCCCCAAAATAAACATATTTTAACTGGGGACCCCCACCTTGACAAGCACTTGGAATTGTAGGTATTACATTTAATGTGACTCGGTTCTGCAGAAAATAAATATTGTGAAAATATTTTCACAATGTTCGCCTCTTGCTTACTTAATATTTGACAGTTTGGTCAGTCCTGTCGAATATTCCAGCGCACCTCATCGCGCTCTGCTTGCCCACTGCGCAAGGCAGAAGTTGGCACCTCGACAGAGTGCATTTCTAGTTATCGTGACTATCGTGACTACTAATTGAAGCCGAGGCCGAATTGCACGAAAGAGCCCTGACAGCACATGGTTGGTTCTACAGACCCCAAATTTCGCACGCAGATAGCTCAGACCTTTGCCTACGTTCTTAGCTATGCCTCGACCCGACCCGATATGCGGTTTTCCGGAACCAACGCGAAAGGTTCGGAATCTCCATATGCGGAGTCCTGACTACTAATTGAAGTCAATGGACGCGAATCCGAATTGGCCCGAATCGCATGAAAGAGCCCTGACAGCACATGGTTGGTGCTACAGACTCCAAATTCCGCACGCAGATAGCTCAGACCTTTGCCTACGTTCTTAGCTAGGCCTCGACCCGACCCGATACACAGTTTTTCGGATCCGGCACGAAAGGTTTGTAATCTCCGTATGCGGAGATGACTGACATCGGGCTGTTCCGGAGCAAGCGCTGACTCATTGTGACATCACTTCATAAAAGGCTCTGACATCACATACGCCACATGAGTCAACAAAAAATCTCTGTGAGTGTGTATGTATGTATGTATATATATGTATGTATGTATATAATCCGCGTATCTTGAGAACCGTTCGTCCCACCAGCTTAAATTCAGCGTGCGTGTTCCCTGCCGCAGCAGGTAGTGCAGTGCCCGGCCTTGACCCGACCCGATACGCAATTTTTCGGAACCCAGCGCAAAAAGTTTGGATTCTCTGTATGCAGAGCTGTTGTCTGACATCAGGGTCTTCCGGAATCGGCACTGTGTCTGCAGAGATCTCCATATATGGGCATAAAATGGACACAGACAGACAGAAACAGATATATCCATATATGGGCATAAATTGACTCGGTCAAACAGATGGTCAAAATGGATCCTATGACAACAGGTATAATGGGGTTTGCATTACACAGAATTCGGCACACGCGTTCCCCGCCGCAGCAGGGAGTGCAGTGCCCGGCCTCGACCTGACCTGATATGCGGTTATCCGGAACCAGCGCGAAAGGTCCGGAATCTCCGTATGCGGAGCTAATGTCTGACATTAGTGTTTTCCAGAACCGGCACTGTGTCTGCAGAGATCCCCATATGGGCATAAATGGACGCAGGCAGACAGATACAGATATCTACATATATGGGCATAAATGGACAAAGGGTGGGGCATTCATTCCGTATTTACATCGTTCCCGAGTAGGCCGGTCCTCGATTAGACGCTCGGCCGACTGTCAGGCACATACAGAGATCTCCATATATGGGCATAACTTGGACGCAGTCAGACAGATATCTCCATATATGGGCAATTGGGCATACATGGACAAAGTCCAGGGGCGGCATAGCTCAGGGGTAGAGAAACTGGTATTAGAGCACGAAGGGTATAAATCCCGAAGGGTTCCCAGTTCGAATCCGGGCTCCCCCTGAGTTAATGTCGAAGGGTCCTTGGGCAAGACTCTGAACCCCTAATTGCCTCCGGTGAGTAGGTTGGTGCCTTGCATGGCTTCCTCCGCCACCGGTGTATGAATGTGTGTGTGAATGGGTGAATGTAATGCACAATCTATGTAAAAGCGCTTTGGATTAAAAGCGCTATATAAATGCACCATTTACCATTTACCAAAGTCAAACAGATGGTCAACACGGGTCCTATGACAACAGGTATAATGGGGATTGCATTAAAGGGCAGGGCATTCATTCTCTATTTACATCGTTCCCGAGTTGGCCAGGTCGCCGACTAGCCGCTCGGCCGCCCAGCTTCTAGTATTTATAATTGTTAAATTATCCGATTTTTGCAAATGTTTTTTGTCCCCCACATATTGTCTAAACATGTTCAAAAATATTAATAATAGCACACTGTGTGTCTCACTGCGATGCTTGTAGATAATATTTTATCAATTTTTGCATGACACCACTGTTTCAAATACATTATAAAATAGGGCTTATGTTGGGGTTAAGCAAACCTAGCCTGGAAACCAGACAAAATCAGAGCTCTAGTAGTGATTAGTCTGATGATACCACCATGTGAAATCAGACCAATCGATTAGGGCAAATATTGAAATATACATATACTGTATATAGACGCCGCCGGTCCGACCAATATGTCTTAGTCCTGTGTCAGGTGGCTTTGTCAGAGTACCCGTTTTACCCTGCTATGGGCTGTTATTACAACATTATGAGTTGCTATATCCACCTGAACCCTAACGTCCATATTCTGAGAACTTTAGCCAAAAATAGCAGATCTACAAGCTCACAACCGTTGTGAGCTTGTAGATCGGCTATTTTCGGCAACAAGGTTTGGTGTAGAGGGGAAAAAAGAGCAGACACAGTACAGAGTGAAAGGTCAAGTTTATTAAGTATTTTTTATTTATTCAAGTGGATATACCCGTCTGTCCGTGTCTCTTGTGTGCCCATATATGGAGACTTCTATATCTGTCTGTTAACCTATCCCTTTTATGCCCATGTTTACGCGCTTAAAGATTATTTGATTAAACTGAAAACGAATCGTTGCAGGCCTAATATATTCAGAGAACACCTACACTGATTACCTTGAAAAACATACTGTTGCTTCTTCTGCTACAGGATCCAAAGCCACAAAAGATGCTCTTGTCTGGATATAGCGTTGAGCTGGCTATAAAAAGCACAGAGTACAAAGCTGTGGATGACACCAAAGTAAAAGGTCTGTTTGTTACTAATTACACATCCTGTTCTGTATCTTGACATTATTATTGTAATTGAATTGTAAACCTTTTTCTATAGATTCGAAGTCAGCTGCCAGTGAAGATGATAATAATGAGGATGTCCAAGGATTCCTTTTTGGAACATTAAAGTAAGCATCTAAGCTTTAGTGTGTTCAGTGTCTCCTAGTATTTATCATCACTACACAGTAAAAACCTCAGCGTTCATTTAACCCTGTGACCAATGGAACCAGTGCGCATGGGTCCATTTGGCTGCATTTGTACACTCTCAGAGTTACACATGGATAAACAAACACTGAGGATTATCCTGTGTATAGTTTTAAATGCTTTAGTAGTGTCCTTATATGTAGATGGTTTGTGCAATTGTGCTGTTATAATTTCTTCTGCTCCTCTTTCCATTCCAAAGGAAATCTCACCCTGAACTGCAGGAGCAGCTTGGGGAATTTCACAAGCATCTCCTGGAAAGCACCGATGACATGGCCCCTCTTAAAGTCTGGGAGATGCAAGGTATTGATCTCCTCCAGCATTATATTATAGTTGTAGTTTTTTGTGAAACATAAATAAAATGTTAACCCATTTTGATGACTACAGGTCCCAATATGTATGTAGTTTAATTGGGAGGGATGGGAGGGGGGCAGGGGGGTATATGAACCAGTTTAACACTGCCGACCCAGCATGTTTAATCTCTCTCTTGGGTTTTCTTGTTTGGATCTCTTTTTTTAAAGCAGCTACTTGAATATACATGAAAATGTATATTATTGTCACCCTCAGATCTTAGTTTCCAGGCAGCTGCTAGAATCATGTCCGTGCCAAAGTTTGATGCTCTGAAGCTCATGCAAGACCTTAGTCAGAACTTTCCAAGCAAAGCCAGGTAAGTTACAGTATGTCATGTAAACAAGTATAGCTTATTTCAAATCATCTGATAGTCTGACGTCTAGTTATAAAATAAAATCGTGATTTTTGTTTCCACAATTTGTTTTATTTTCTCTGAATATCTAATTCCAAACAATATGTCCTCTTGTCAAATTGGATCTGACACACATTTTTTACAAAAAACACTGTAGGCATTATTTTTCTATAGATTTGTCGGCTCCGCTCTAAAAACCTCTTTCAGTGCGTAGATTGAATCAGCTTTTCTGATGTTTGCGTGTTCCCCTGCCCAGATACTGTAGCTTTTATGAAGAACAACCAAAAAGTGCTGAGTAAAGACTTGGAGTGAATGTTTACAGGGAGTCAGCTGCAGACGTGCCATCTGAGGGGCCACAGATTTGGAGATTAAAACTGGGGCTTTTACTGCTGGCTGGGGATTTTGGGGGTGGGGGAAGCTGATGGTGACTGTTCATGTTTTACTGTTCCCACAGATCCCTGACAAGAGTGGCCATAAAGCATGAAATGAGAAAAGAAATTGAGGAGAACCAAAAGGTGTGATATCGTCGTACGCATCATCCCCCGAGATTGTGTTGTGTCTTTGTACATTATAATAACATCTTTAGCTATTATTGCATGAGTGTCATGTCAGACAACTAGCTTGTAACTATAAATGACTTAATTATTGTTATATAAGTAAGTAACTAAGTGTGGTTTAATTGGTAGAGTGACTGTACGCTTCCTGGCTTTGCGGCTTTGTTTTACCGTCTGTTGCGCATCTGTGAGGACTGAACTGATTAATCGGTTGTATTTCTCTATGCATCGTGCACACATACAACTACTTCCACTTCACTAACAACATCACTGTATTAGAATTATTAGATATTTATATTAGACATTATATTGATGTTATAGTTATTTTCTTTTCTTAGCTAAGTGTTGTTACCTGACAATTACTTTACTTTTGGTGAAAAAAGCCTGCATATATTGGTTAATATCGGAATATGAAATTAGAGTTCCAACAATATTGGAAAATCGGATATCGGCAAAAAAGGAAATATCGAACATTCCCACTATTTTTTACTGTTTACTTACAATTTGTAGTCAGTATCATCCGTGGTGTGCGTATTCATGCTATTTTCTCAATTTTAGTCGGATCACACACTGTTAGGGAAGAAGACACATTGTAGGGTTTTCTGATTGGCTTTGGACTAGGACCAGATACATATCGGCCATTAGTTGACTTTTTGGACAACATTGGTATTGGCAATTATGCTGCCGAAGTTTCCCAGTTCTTTGCTACTTTCAACCTTGCGTCTCGCGTATGTCGGTCAAAAGAAAATAGCAGATCTACACGCTCACAACGTGTCGCGACGCATTGCGATGTTGTAGATTGTCTTTTTTTTTGTGTGGGGGAGCTAAGTTAAGTGGTTAAATAAGTGTAAAACAAAAGTGTCTATTTTGTTAATAATTAACTGTTTTCGAAGAGAAAGGTTACTACCAAGTCAGCCAATAGCCATACCACCCATGGCCATGACCAATATTTGCATTTTAAAACAAAATGCTAGACGCCAGAGGGTTTCAATTTTAAGTTTTTCAAATTGATTATTAGGACATTTGAACTTTTTGACAAAATATCTGTCAAAGCTTTAGTTACCAGACGCCAGAGGGTTTCAATTTCAAGTTTTTCAAATAGATTATTAGGACATTTTGAACTTTTTGACAACATATCTGTCAAAGCTTTACTTATACAGTAGGTGGTGTAGGTCGGATACTCCAAAATCGGCATCGGACCCCCCAAAAAATCTGCCATTGTTCGGGGCTCTACTTTGGACTAATATCACAGAGTTTGTTCTTCCAGAGACTGAGCGAGACCATGGGGATCCATCCGGGAGATGGAGGTCTCTTCATTAACGGACTGCACATTGATCTGGACGTTCACAACCCCTTCAGGTAAGAGCCTGGCAACAGTGGGCAGCAGTTAGTCTGCCTGCTTTCTCTCCCTGGGCTGCCTCTAAAGGCTGCCCAGGGTTCACTGATCCTGTCTCTCACACACACACACACACACACACACACACACACACACACACACACACACACACACACACACACACCGTGTATTGGAGAGTCGACCACAACAGACAACCACTGCCCCACCAGTATGGATGGAAAAAGGGCTGTCACAATTACAAATTTAAGTTGACGATTAATTGTCACACAAATAATTGCGATTTAATGATGTTGGCATTGAACATTTGAACATGAATTAGTTAGTTTTTTAGGCTTCGTAATCACAAATTGCACAGGGGCAGATATGTCAAATTTCTTGAATATACAAAGAAATTACGGACACATTTAATTATATACTTTCAAGATAGAAAAAGAGCGGAAATCTACAAGCTTACAACACGTCATGAAAGAATATTCAATTAAAATAGCGGAAATAGCTGCTCTACAAGCTTACAACATGTCGCCATGAACTATTTCTGTTTTTGAAAAACGTTTGAAAATGTAAAACTTTCAACATGGAAGCGGTTATGATGATGATTATGCAAAACGAATTGTGATTATCTCAAATAATTGCAATTAGGCGATTATTATATGTAATAATTGTGACAGGCCTAGATGGAAACTGACCTTTTTTTTTTTCTTTTTTTTTCCCAGCATTTTGGACATCATCAGAGGAGAGGCCAGGATCTTGGAGGGTCTTCACAACCTCGGGATAAAAGGAGAAAACCAGGGCAAGCTCCTCAGGCTACCCGTGAACTTTGTGGAGGATAGCTACGCCTTAGATATCAGACATCCAGCCATAATGGTGAGAGACCGTGCCAAGTGCTGTCCGGCAGAGTAGAGGGGCTGCGGTATTCTGCTGGCGCAGATCAGCATTGCAGGTGCTTTGTGTTGAGCACTGGCATGAGGGTGTGGATTAGTGGATCAGTCATTCCACTATGGCAACAGTCCCGAGTCTGCCAAAGAAAAAAAAAAGAAAAAAAAACTCAATTATAAACTGGGAAGGCAGCCAAGGAAAGCTATCAAATTAAAAACTTGCAAACTTTCGTTCAGGCCCCCTCTGGCCATTTTAATATTCAAATGGTCGAAGGGTAGAAATGGCTAAACAAATGAATGTGACATTTTAAGCATTGAACGATGTACTCATTCAGCTTAGTTTACCTGCCTATCATTTCAACCAGTGTCTTCCGTGTGTGTGTGTGTGTGTTGTGCGTGCGTGCGAGTGAGCGAGACCGAGAGAGTAAGAGTGAGTGATTGGGATACATTGCCAGGGTGTAAAACTTTCTTATGGTGGTTCAAGGCTTTTGAAAGTGAATTAGCTGTTTTTGCCAGTTTGGCAGGTAAAACATTATTTACTAGCTTCAGAGGCTTCTTTCCCCTACGTATCTCTCACAGGTGAAGCTTGGTGCTTGCCAAGCTGTTTTCTCTCATGTAGAGAAGTTGCTCTGACATGTTAACATCACACCCAGCAGATTTCTGTTCACAATGATGCAACGCAGAACAAATTGAGGTTGTGGCAGTGGCTCGGGAGGTAGGGCTGCCACCCAGTTCGATCCCCGGCTCCCCTGAGTTAGTGTCAAAGTGTCTTTGAGCAAGACACTGAACCCCTAAAAAGTTGGTGACTTGCATTGTTTGACGTCAGTGTATGAATGTGTGAATGGGTTAATGTAAAGTGCCTTGGATAAATACACTATATAAATGCTCCATTTACCATTTGAAGGCACAACTCGTGCTATCATTACGTAATTTCAGGTGTTGTTTTTGACCACCACCTTCTGTAAAGTTTAAACTGATAGTTCAACCTCAAAATGACTCAATTACTCACCCCATAGAGAGATTAATTCATGGATATTTTGTTGTTTTTGTCACATTCCTAAGCCAATAATTTGATGGACCAATTATGATCAAACATAGTTACAATATGCCATGCTCTTGGTATCAATATAGACCCAATATTAGATTAGGAATCGAGACAAAACAAAACAATATCCTTGAATTCATGTGTTCCATGGGGTGCTCAATCAATTTTGTATAAACTATCCCTACCTTAAGTTTTCAGGAAAAAAGAAGCCTTTGGATAAATATCTTTAAATTTAAGTTGATTTGCTAATGTCATCAACTTAGTGACTCACAAAGTGCATGGGTGGTTCTGATCCTGGGGGTGGGGGGGGGGGGGGGGGACTTGAAGGTTGTGTTGTTTTGGATTGAGTGAAAACAAAAAAGGCTGCTTCTTATCATCTATGTG
This sequence comes from Nannobrachium achirus, assembly GCF_963921795.1. Lineage (NCBI taxonomy): Eukaryota > Metazoa > Chordata > Actinopteri > Myctophiformes > Myctophidae > Nannobrachium > Nannobrachium achirus. The sequence goes on from NC_137829.1 coordinate 27,706,884, forward strand.
TTGTCAGTGGTGAATGACATTGAGACCGACCCCCATGTACCGCAGTGCTGCCATCAGGAGTAGAGGAGATTCTCGAAAGCCACATTCGGGAGTCATCCGGCTAGATCGCGCGGAACTTCTTCAACTTGTGAGTCTCCAGGTTTTCCTTATTACTGTACAATGGTCATGAGAGAGGTGACGAGGTGGAGGAACATGGTTCTGATTAGAGCAAGTTTGTGTGACGGGTGGGGGGGGAAATGCGTGCACATACACCTCACCACACCATCACAGAAGAGAGAGAGAGTGGTGAGACACAAAAGTGGATTGAGGTCACTCAGTCATTGGGGTGTGCTTCTCAGAGCTCCCACTGTCATGACATTCCTGGAAATATTTTGAAATTAGAATTAGGCCTGGAAAAGGTTTGGAATTAATCAAATGTTTTGGAAAATAGCAAAAGTAGCAGATGTACAAGTTCAAATATGGAAATGAGAGTTTTTTGTCGAACAGCAATGAAAGAGATTGTTTTATCCAACATTACGTGAAAGATGGTAAAATGTAGTGCTACGTGATACGTTGTTAGCTGTTCTGTTCTTTTTGTCATGTGACACCTTCACTCGAGTCTTGGTGAATTGATAACACACTGTTTTAAGAGTCTCATTATTGCACCATATCGTTGCTATAGGCCCGGAAATGGGGTAAAATACTTTATGGAGAAGTTTTGAAATGTCATTGTTAAAAATGAGTGTGAACACCGGCTTCTTGGCACCACAGACATTTACACTCCACTGGCTTCACTAGCCACTGGTCTAAACTGTAGTGCTTCCTTCACAAACATGTACAAGTGTGATATTTCATTTGCTAAGGATCAATAAAATGTTTCTTAAAATGTACTATATATCCATTCAAACATATTGTGTTGCGTTGTGTGCCTATTTAACCCAGACACCGCTGGGTACATTTTATATATACCAATATAAAATTGTGTTAGTGTGGGTGTGTACTGTGTATACATATATCTTATCTATGTATGTATGTATGTATGTATGTACGTACGCGAACCTTCATTTACTCCATTGTTGTCAGGTGCTTTTTCTTGATCCAGTACAAGAAGACAGCATTGAGCTGGTGAAACTCGCAGAGCTTTTCTACAAGCACAAGATTCCTCTTAGGTACAGTATGTCCTGGCTCAGCAAAGGTTGTACATCTGTTTTACCCTGCCCTCTTTGCACTCACCAGATGGTGACTCTCACTTTATTGAATACCTGTATTCTCTCACTTCATTTAGAATTGGATTTGTGTTTGTTGTCAACACGGAAGAGGAGATTGATGGCTTCTCTGATGCTGGGGTTGCCTTTTACCGGCTGTTGAATTACATCTCAGAAGAGTATGATCTATCCCAGGCTCTGATGTCTATGGTCGCCGTAAGTACGAGTGCTAGCATCTGGTTGGCGCAGCGCTAACGTTCCTGCCCACCACCGTGGAGAGACTGGGGTTCAATTCATCCAATTCAATTCATAGGAGCTTTATTGGCATGAGAAAACATACGTTTACATTGCCAAAGAAAGAGTCAAAATATAATAAAACGGTAGAAAATGGGGAACGTATATATACACTTGGAAGGGGGTACAGCATTGTGTAAACGGCTATGTCACATTGTCATTATATACTGTAGATGTTATATATACAGGGTATAACGCTTTTTGAAACAAATAGAAGCAACCTTTTGCAGTTGCTTTGGAACACAAAGCAGAGTTTCTTCTTTACTCAATACGATTTAAATAGTAGTATACAAAAAAAGCCTCATATTTAAAATGCGTTTAAAGGTTAGGTAGCAGCTCTGTTTATATGTGCACATATATCACTCAAAGGTTTGTAGTCCTTAGGGTGGTTGTATTCCATTCTCTAGCCTTCTTTTATCGCAACAGTTCACAAATCTTGTTGCTGTGTTTGCACATTGTTGTATTTCTCCCAGTAGGTATGGGAGTTTTTTCATCCATGGTGCCTCCGAATTGGTTCCCTGTCTGCACTCAGTGAACTAGTGACTCCTACAGGGTGGTCTGTTCAGCACGGAGCAGAATAGCGTTATCGTGTTCCTCTACTCTACACGTGTTCATTCCCTCTGGGTGAAACTCCTCACTGCCTGGTGACTCTCATGTGTATTGGAGAAGACATGTGGTTGTCCACACCGTTCCCAGTTCAACAGTAGGGATTGGCAGTGACAGGGGCTATACACATTGGGGGGGCTATTGCAATTTGGCATGATAACTAAATGGGGAGATTACAGTTAAAGCAATTTTCAGTGCAATGCTCATAATTTCTTATTTCCGTATGCTTCTGAATAGGGCTGTCACGATTATGACATTTTACCTGACGATTAATTGTCACTCAATAATTGTGATTAAAGATTTAATTTGTTTTTGTCATTGACAATTACATTTCTGTTTGGCTTTTAGGCTTTTAAGTTGCACATGGTAGATATGACACATACCTAAATATACAAAGAAATGACTGACATATTTGACAACTTTATACTTAAAAAAAGAAAAACATTGATAGTGGAAATATCAATCTACAAGCTCACAACATTATGAGCTTGTAGATCTGCTATTTCCACTATTTTTTGAAAAATCTTCAACATGGAAACGACTATGACTATTTTGAAAAATAATCGCGATTATGTCAAATAATTGCGATTAGACGATTATGTAATAATTGTGACAGCCCTATTCTGAAGTCATTCATTTGCTGAGCCCCTATCGCTGGTCTGCCGAAGACTTTGTTTGACAAGACAAGGGAGCAGATTTCACCTCCGGCATCAGCAGGGGTGGAGGTTATAAGCAGTGGCAGGAATGTAAAAGATGAATGGTGGTCAGGTCTGGTCTGCCTTTTCATGCTCTTGCAGGTGTACAGCAAAGTAGACATAGGAGAGACGCTGTCTGTCGATGCTGTCTCTTCATACCTGAAGAGAAAATTCCCCAAAGCCAACACTGAACGGATTCTCGGAGTCGATTCTGAGTATGACGACAAAAGAAAGGTAAGGACATATAAATGTGCTCTTTTTTTTTCTTTTCCCTCTTGATTTAATGCCCTAATGTAATGTCCTTAGAATCTTGCTTGGTTTTTAAAATGGAAAAATAAATGGTAGTGAATGTGAGTCGTTGACCCAATCTGCTCTTAGACAGGTGCCCAGTTCTACAAGAAGTGTGGGCTGGGATCCCTCCCTCTCGCTCTGTTCAACGGGGTCCCTCTCAGCCCTGATGAGACAGACCCTGATGAGCTGGAGACCATCTTGCTGCAGCGCATCATGGATGCCACCAACGTCTTCCAGAGAGCGGTATTCATGGTATGATGCTGCAGCTGCATGTGTATTGTGTATACAGAAACACTCAATAAAATAAAATAAAAAACACAAATGGGGCTCAACCACACAAACAGAGGGGGTTCCCGTTGTTCCCAGCTAAATCATGCAGAGTTGGTAACCAAATATTGTCCCTTATAGATCTCTAACTCTTGAGTGTAAAATGAAACCAAATGGTCCATTTGGTTCCATTTTACGCTCTCAAGAGTAGAATTATTGTTAAACATCTGCATTATTCAATTTACTCAATTAAATATTGTGTGTCTACACAATTAGAGAATGTACAAGAATTGTTATTTTGATCAACGTTATCTCGGCCGGTTATCTGTCCTATCAATACAGCATGGTGTGGACAAAATGTTATCCATGAATGCGGCTCAAATGTCGAATAAATAATGGACCTTGATATGAAAAAGGTTGAAAAGTAAACCAATAACTTACAGTAAACCTTATACAGTATACTTAGTTGACCTGAATCCTCCAAGGCTCCATGATTTTGTCCTTCCACTCCAAATAATTCAGCTGAATGTTGGTCTGTTATGAAATGGCCAGAATACGGATGCAAGGGTTCATGTGGTTAACCTTCTCGTATCGAATTAAATTAAATGTTGTGGAGCCTGACAATGTGTAACTTGGATTGATGATGTGCTTGCAAGTACAGAAAGACCCAGAGCTACAATAAGAAATGAAATAGTCTATAGCAGTGGTTCTCAACCTTTTCAGGCCGTGACCCCCAAAATAATCATATTTTAACCTGGGACCCCCCACCCTGACAAGCACTAAGAGTTGAGGCATTACATTTTGCATAACACGGTTCTATTGTGAAAATAGCAGATCTAGTGTTGTGAGCATGTAGATCTGCTTTTTTCACAATTTCTTCCTCTTAATATTTGACAATTTGGTCAATGTTTAATTTGTAATTTTAGATTTATTACAAAGTCCTTACATTGTCACTTTAGAAATGTGCATTTACCCTCTATACACTTAATTTTTGTTGAGTGAGAAAACTATGTTGAACATTAAGTTAATCATCTGGGGACCCCCCAAAATAATTTGGGGACCTCCCTGGGGGTCCCGACCCACAGGTTGAGAACCACTGGTCAGCATAACGTTGCTGTCGGGCTGAAACCTCTTTTCTCCGGTATTTCAACTTTATGTTTTTTCCCTAATCCCCTTTTTCCCTTATATTTCTTTTATTTGAATAAAATATAGTTTTGGACCTACAGTATGAGCTCTCCACCTGACAGCTACCTTAATATTGTAAATGCTATACCGGGATGAATACAAGCAAAGAAACGGCTACACTATTGATGATCATTCATATTTGGCCTATATTACAGTATTATGTACAGTATGGTAACATTAACATTCAAGTGACTATTATCTCATACCAAGGGTCAATTGACTGAGGGCATTGATGTCGTGGACTACCTGATGGACCAGCCTAATGTAGTGCCCAGGATCAACCCTCGCATTCTCAGCACTGACAGAAAATACCTGGACTTCACCTCATCTCCACGTAACTCCTGCTTCATACAAATTTAAGCCCCAGACTTTAATTTCCCTAATACTTGAGCCTTTCTAAGTGATTTTACCTTCTGAACAGATTTCTTTTTCCTTTGTAGTCGTAGATGATTGGGAGGACACAACTATGTTTTCATTCCTGGACTCCAGGGACAAGACGTCTGTGATGGCTAAGAGAATGAAGTACTTTACAAAAAATGGTGAGAGGTCACTCATCACTTAATGCGATGCTTGCTGGTCAACAAGATCATTTCTCACTCCCACTGTGGCAAATACCACTGTTATAATTATGCTCAAAGGTGTTAGATAATTTGTTTGCATGTTAGCATTTATAACCAAGCTAAAGTGCATAACCATGTCATATTTTCTTGTCGAAGATTACAAAAGAAAATAGTATGTAAACACAAATTAATTATACACTGTCTGCTGCTATAAGTGGATCAGTGAAAGTGTGAAATTGCCCTTTGGACACAGAGACAGGCTGTGTGCGTCCAGCAAGATAATTGCTGGGTTTGCTGATTGGCTTTAGGCCAATGGTCTGTCATCAGAGCCAACACTTCACTGCCCAAGACTGGAATGTAGCTCCGTGAGCCTGCCTTACTGAATGACTAATTATCTCACTACAGTACCTGACCGACTGATTGACTGACTGACTGACGGCGTACCTTACTAAATGACTGAATGTCTCTCTTACTGCAGTGCCTTACTGACTGACTGAGCATAGTTCAGAGTCAGACCAAAGATCTGAGACAGGATGAAACCATTTCAACCGGCTTTGCTGGGCGTCTATGCGAACACAATTGGCTTGTGTTCGGGGGGAGGGAAGCCGGGGTGCGGAGAGTGATATTTGTCTTTCATGTACTCCTACGGGATGGGGCGGCATCTGACAGCGGGGAGTGTTGGGCGGGAGGAGTAGGACGAAGGCTCTACGTCCTCCTGGTGGGGGCTCCTCACTGGGGGGGAGTCGGTAGGATACAACAGCAGTGACAACACAGAAACGTGTGTGGGGAGGAATGAATTGGCATAACGACTAAATTGGGGAGAAAATAAATATAATAATTGGCTACTCTAAATTAGGATACAAAAAAAGCCTGAATTATACAAAATTAACCAACCTACAAGTTCTCAATGTGTCATGCAAGGGGTGTGAGTTGTAGGTCTGCTATTTAAAAAAATCACACCCGTGTGAACTGAGCGGTGGTTTATCTCCCCCACGCCCATCCCCCCCCCCCCCCCCCCCCTGTGTGTGTGTGTGTGTGTGTGTGTGTGTGTGTGTGTGTGTGTGTGTGCGCGTGTGTGTGTGTGCCTGGCCTGGCCTGGCCTGGCCTGAAAACAGCGCCCCTCCCTTAACATGTGTGGTCATAAAAGGTACTACACCACAGGCTTGAGGCTACATACAGACAGACCCACCCACCCACATACATACAAACATACATACCTACACACACGGCCACGCTATGGAGACGGTGTGACCACCGCTCAAAAAGATGCAGCAGTCTGGAATTACCCTTTACTGTGTCTCACTCACTACACTGACAGACTGGCTGACCTTAATGATGGGCTTCATGTTGGCCTTACTAGCCGACTGATTGACTGCCTGATGGGTTGTCCGCCTTACTGACTGACCGAGGAAATAAAGCAATGACGGGTATCACAATTCTCAGCTAATATATTGAGCTGTCTGCCCTGGATCTCTCAGTTTCTCACTGTTCTTCTCTCTCACTCTTGCCCCATCTTTCTTTCTGTCTTACTTGTGAACGTGCACACACACACACACACACACACACACACACACACACACACACACACACACACACACACACACACACACACACACACACACACACACACACACACGTTTATGTTTAAGTTTATGTTTTTCACTAGGGCTGGAAACACCATAAGTGATAATGTATCCATTGTATCCATTACTTCCTCCAGTGGCTCTTCAATTGAGAGGGTCTCAGAGTATAAATACCTAGGTATTTGGCTTGATGAGAAATTATCATTTAAATTTCACATTGAAAATTTGGTCACAAAATTGAGACAAAAGATTGGTTTTCTGTATAGAAACAAAGCGTGCTTTCCTGCATCCTGTAAAAAAACAATTATTGAATCAACATTTCTCTCTGTTTTGGATTACGGGGATATTATTTATAGGACTGCTTCTCCTTCCATTTTGAAGCGCCTCGACACTGTGTACCATTCTGCTTTAAGATGGGTCACTGGTGACAGCTATGGAACCCATCATTGTACACTTTATGGGAATACAGGTTTATCCTCTTTATCCGAGAGGCGTGATAAGCATTGGTATCTTTTCATTTTTAAAGCGCTCTCAGGACTGCTCCCCCCGTATATTTGTTCTATGCTGAATCAGGACTCTAGTCCCTACCAGACTCGCTCAAGCGACTTCTTGACGCTCAAGGTTCCATTTGCTCATACAGAGCTTGGCAAAGCAGCATTTTCTGTAAATGCTCCACTTGCGTGGAACGAGCTCCAGAAGTCCTTAAAAATAGGTTCTCTGCCGGCCTTGGGCCAATTCAGAACTATGGTTTCTAACACTTTTGTTTTAGAATGTAAATGTTTTAATTAATTGTTCCTTCTGTTCGTATTTCAACATTGATGTATGTAAATGTATATATTATTGTTGACATTGTTGTACCTCGGCTACATTGTGAATGAGGGCTTGCCCTCAATTGTATACCGAGTTTAAATAAAGGTAACAAACAAACAAACACACACACACACACACACACACACACACAGTATTTAATTTACTTGATTGCTGCCATCTCACTGTCGGTGTATAGCTAGCGTGAAGACCCTTTTAAAGGATTAGCAACACTAAAAGCAAGCTAAGCATTAGGTTCGAGATTCTATGGGAACATTTTATAAAACACTCTTGCCTTTAGGCCTACACCTAAATGCAAGGGTGGGGATTGACATGCGTATTGATTATGTCGTCTCGGAGCACATTCTCAACACTGCTATCGAAATGATATTTGAACATGTTAGATATGGTACTGTAGATATAAAACGTGACATTATTATTGCAGTGGTATCGTTTCTCTTCTGCTTCAGATGAGGATGGCATGTGTGGCGTGACCACGTGGATAGTCGGCGACTTTGAGAAGGAGTCAGGAAGAAGGCTGTTTCTCAATGCCCTGAAACATGTGGTGAGATGCTTTCTGTTCGTTCTTAACGTCATACTGTCGTGGAATTCTGGATCAATCGGCAATCGATGAGGCGATAGGATTCGAGGCAATGCTTTAAGCTTTAATATACAAGATATTATGGGAGTACAATAACACTCGGAATCAGGCCATAGTTAAACTGTAGCTGCTTCTACACATACAGTACACACACACCATAATGTACATGTTTGTAGGCCTGTCACTATTATTACCTTATCATCTAATCGCAAATTAATTTGAGATAATTGCAATTATTTTGTAATCGTCATAATCATTTCCATGCTGAAAGATGTTCATACATTTTCAAAAATCTACAGTATTGTATGCTTGTAGATCAGCTATTTCCGCTATTTAAAAATACATTTGAAAGTATATGTGTCAGTTTACTATCAAAACCTCCACCGGCTGTCCGTCTGTCCGTCCGTCCGTCCGTCCGTCTGTCCGTCCGTCTGTCTGTCACACGTCACACGTCACACTTTTGCCCTGCTCATATCTCCACAACCGTTGCCCCCATCCATGCCTCATATCTCCACAACCGTTGCCCCCATCCATGCCAAATTTTGCACACACACTCCTTACCTGCCAAACTACAACCTCCAAGGACCCCCGGAGCTCCAGGGACCCCCAGGTCCCTGGGGGACCCCCAGGTGTAAAAAATGACCACCCCAACGGGGCTGCTCACAGGGAATTCCTGGGGACCACCCACTCCTGGTGCTCCAGAACGGATGCAAAAGTGTTGGCGCCCCCAGTGGAGGACCCCCTCCACTGCAGCTCACATAAAATGCCGTAACTCGGGCTAGGAGCGTCCGGGAGAGCCGGGGCCGGTACCTATTCGTCCACCAAGGCAACGCGGAGACCCCACCCCTCATTTCTCACATGGCCCTCTTCTAGCGCCACCTTCAGGCCGATTTTTAAAACACATTTTTGGACACTGCTCCTACAGTTTTTGCCCTAAAATCACGCACATCGCTACACAGTATGTCTACACTCATCCCATCAACATGAATCTGTCCCATATAGCGCCACCTTCAGGACGATTTTTAAAAACACATTTTTGGACACTGCTCCTACAGATTTTGCCCTAAAATCACGAAAATCACCACACAGTATGTCTACACTCATGTCATCAACATGGATCAGGAAGATTTTGGAAAAACACATTTTTGCCCTATTCCCTAATCTCCCGATTAGGGAGTCTTACTGGTGTATTTGTTTATTTATGTTATTTATCTGTGTGTGTGCAGAAGGCCAGCTCCGGGGTGCGTGTGGGGGTGATTGCTAACCCCAGCGGTAAACCCACTGAAGAGAACACAGTGGTCTACAAGGCCATCTGGGCCTCCCTCCTCACTCAGAAGAACAAGGTCGCTGCAGAGTTCCTCCAGAATCTCCTGAAAGAGGAGAGCATGTTGCTCCTCCAGCAAGGAGCCAGGATGAAAGACCTGTTCCTGCCTATCAGCCAGGTAAGAAAATGGAAGATAGTAGGGAGCTCCTTCTCCTCCTTTTCTTTTTTCTTCCACCTATTAATTTCTTGTGTTTGTAAATGTCTCTTCCGTAATAATTATTGAAGGATCACAATGACTATAGCTATATTCATTCAAGTGTCCGTTGTTCGCCTATAGACTACCGAAAATGTAACTAATTCGGCGGCATGAACATTAGTGCTTTCTCGCCGTCAGTTTCTTCATATCCATTATTATCCTATTTTACGGGGCAAAATTGTGATGGATACAGTGTTGATTTCGTTGACTAAACCTATGAGGAGAAATGTCTGTCGACTACCTTTTTTCACTTACGAAAACAAAATAGAAACTATGACTAAATATACTGACAGTTTCGTCAACAAACACTAAATGTTTCGGAGGGGCTTGTGGAGAAGAGATCCAGTAGAACTAAGGAAAGTCATCATGGGTGCGTGCAGTTTTCACAGACCAAAAATAGCTGCAACGCATTGTGAGCTTGTAAATCAGCTATTTTCGCCATGCAGCTAAGTGGAAATCAAAAAAACACATTTTAGTTGACTAATTCAACTGTAGATTTAGCCAACTAAAATCTTATAATATTTAGTCAACTAAAACTAGACTAAAAGTAAAACATTTCAGGTGACTAAAACTAAACAGAAAATTACTCAAAAGACTAAATAAAAATGTCCTGTCAAAATCAACACTAGATGGATGAACACAACATCTAATTCTCTCTTGAATCTCACCTGATGCTGCCTACTCACTGTCAGTTCCACTTGATCTGGCAGGGGGGGTTCAGCACCAGGCAGGCACATTGTGCAGAATCCTTAAATTAAAAAAAAGAAAGTGTTGGTGGATACCTGGTCCCCAGAGATGACTATCTAGCCAAGCTGCTGCTCGCTGTTCATGGCTGTGTGATTCGGTCGTGCCTGACTGAGCCTGACCATCGCTGTCCTGCTCATGGCAGTTTCTACAGTCACAGGTGCTTTCATCAGTACGTACTCTGTCTCCCAAGTGCCGGCATATGGCAGCAGCCCACACAGCGGTGCACGTATCAAACATCTTTCCACAGGTTTGATCAGCTGAACAGAAAGCCCTGTGTCTGCCCTCATTAGTGACAAAAGAATAGCCAACGTGCCACCAGTTACAATATGGATAATGACTCCTGTCACACAGCCCCATGCCTGGGTCTGACCACAGCAAAGCAGCCTTCAATTACCCCTCTCTTTAACTATGGGAGAGATTTGGCTTCAGATGGCAGTGTAAAGATAGGTAGGCGTGTGGCTGTGTGAGTTGGGACCCGGAGTCGGGATGTGAGTTTATTATTGGCTGCACAGCACAGACAGACTTGCTGACAGAGTTGTGCTGACATTATTGGTATTTCACCTGTTCTCCTGAGGAGAGAAATGCTGGAGAAACTAATAACCTCCAACAAACCTTCCGCGCTCCCACGCCTGATTTGTTATAGACAAAATGGCCAATGTTTAATTAAAAGTTTGTTAGATTAATTACAAATTGATCTTTAATTTTCATGTACTGTATGTGCCTTTCCGACGGCTCGATGCTCCCTGGCTGAAATATTTATGTTTGAAAACCATAATGATTGCTCTGATGCAGGGCTTTAATGATCGTGCAAATAACTGAGGGATCTCTCGCCCTGCATACATCATACTTTCATGTCAATATGTCACTCAGATTGTGTTTTGGATAGGCAGGAATGGGGAGCGGTGTCCTTGAGGTAGCCCGTCAACATCATATATCATATTGTCTTCGGACACGAGCGGGCAATACCGCTCAATCTATAACATCCCAAACAAACCCGTTGTTGTTCAACCGTATACAGGGCATGGATCAAGATGCCTTTGAAAAGAAGTTCAACACGATGGAGGTGGATTTTATCTCCAGTCAGCAGCTGTTCTGTCGAGACATCCTAAAGCTGGGTCCTGGACAGAGGGCAGTGGTCAGCAACGGCCGGGTGAGTAGAGTCCCTCCTCCTCCTTGTTCTAAAACTGGTTCTCAACCTGTGGGTCGGGACCCCCAGAGGTGTCCCCAGATGACAGTGAAATGATCATTTATGGACTTTCATGACCTTTTTAATACCAAAAAAGGAGGGAAAGAAGAAAAGAAAAAGACCATTACGGCATAAAAAATTGTGAAAATAGCTGATCTACAAGCTTGTACTGTAGATCTGCTATTTTCACAATATTTATCTGTGGAACTCGGTCAAACATAATTGAATGCATCAACTACTACAATTCCAAGTGCTTGTCAGGCTGGGGGGTCCCCATTTCAATTATTTTGGGGGGGTAGAGGTCTAAAAAGGTTGCGAACCACTAAAATGTTCTAAAATGGTTAAAAAAAGGACAGGCACTGCGGCTCGCAGGTAACAACCAAACCACGTCCCACTTGTCCAAGAGAGTACACACACATCCAAATAGGTATTTAAACAGGCGCAATTTAAACAAGAAAAGAAGATGGGATATTCACACACTGTTTTCAATGCCCCCCCAAAGGTTATTTAAGTTAACAATGTTTCAACCAAATAAAGTGCTCTTGGGGGTACATGGGGTAGGCATAATACAGTATACAGATCAGGTCCCTCCCAATATCATTTCAGAAGGGGTTCCCAATCTTTTTAAACTCGTGACCCAAAAGGGAAATTTGGTGTCTCCCCTGGACACAAATTTAAAAAGAATGCATTATGAATTAACCAATTAACACTGTTTTTGAATCATTCTGAATTTATTTTTGAGAATTTCTGAAAATCCTTTGAAAAGTGTTTAGAAAAACACTTTAGAAGCATTGAGAACAGTCTGATATAGTATCCTTTTACATGTGGCACTTTTTGAGGGCGCTAAAGCGCTGGTTCATTGTTATTCTCATTATTTCACAGTGCGAAGGCTTTATAGATTATTCTAAGCTGCTACGTTTAGGAGTGCTTTCCTTTCTGTGTTTGGGTGTGCTCCTGTCAGCATGCCAACTGTTTCCCAAAGGTCACGAGTGTCCCAAATTGCATTCAATTTGCGCGTGCCGTGCATGTGTGCGAGAAGGCAGCGCAGGTGTGTGCAGTACCCGAAGTGTGTGTGAGTATAGTATGCGCATGTGAATGCATGTGCATGTGCTGCATGCATGTGTATTCACCATGTGTGCGACTGTGCGTGTTATCACTGTGCAGAGCTGATGACTGATGCCTTAGCAGCAGCAGTGCTGACAACGACAGATGAAGAGGCCAACCCCTGAGATGGCAGCAACAATTAATATCATTTTACATTCCGCTGCAGCGGTGACAGAGTCAGCCGAGGACGCTGTCCTCCCAAAATAAGAGGAGATATAGAGGTGGAGAGTCTGAATCCACAAAGAATCTGACAAAAAGAGCAAGCAATGTCCTTCAAATTAATGGTGATCTATACTTTGATGTGCGCTGGTGACGCACTCTGAAAATAGACAATCTATAGAGCTTGAAGATTTCCTAGTTTTTTCTTTGGGTGCGCGACACATCCCTAACAAAGTCTAAATCAGGCGTTAGGCTCAAAACCTCCCTGACAAAATGGTAAATAATACAAATCGATGTGAGATTCTTAACCTTCTTGTTCCATCTGTGTCATCTCCTCCATGTTAGATCCTTGGGCCGTTTGAAGAGCAGGAGGAATTCACTGTGGAGGATTTCCATTTGTTGGAGAAGATTACACTGAGCACCTCAGCAGAGAAAGTCAAAGCCAAAGTCAAACAGATGGGGATGAAGGCGAAACAGTATGTTTTATTTCCTCTGTCTCATTGATTTTTCAACTGGGCTGTCTGTCCATGTCTGTCTTGCTTCCTCTAACGTCTGTGGTTGTCATTACACCATTATGTGATCGTTACTGGCTTTTAGTCTGAACCATGACAACAGAGGGTAACCAACAGATCCCATAGCCCGAAATCAGAATCTCCGGTGTTTACACAAAAACGCTAATAAACAGCTTACATTTTGGTAAAGTGAAAAATGGGGCTTTGTGGCTGTCTGCATATGCTAATGTTCAATGCCTGTAAGTTCAGATCAATTGCTCAACCCACTGACGAGAACCATGCGAAACAGACCGACCCACTGACTGACAGACAGAGGTTTCCTTAATATATAATAGAATAGGATAGGATATTGTGCAGTAATATGCACACACATTTTTCAATAAAGAGGCAATTTCTATACCCTAACAAAAATGCAGCCACTATTGACCTGGTGTCCCAATTTTCAGAAATGTATATTTATAGATTCATAGATTTTATAGATTTTCACATTGACATTTTGACATACCCATCGGTGTGCATTGCGCACAAAAAGTTTGAAAACCACTGCTGGACTGAAAAGGCAGCCGTCTTGACTGATGTATGTTGCCACCTTCTGAAAACAGCTTGAGATCGCATTGTGTTGGTACTCTTGCTGACGGTCGGACTAACAAGTATCATTATGTGTGATTGACTGAACATGTTGCACCCTTCTGCCCCCAGAGCCAGTGATTTAGTCATGAAGGTTGATGCCCTCCTCACTGCAGCCCCCAAAGGAGAGTCCAGGAGGGACATTCACTTTGTCAAAGACAGCCACAGGTGAGAAATGGCACTTTCGCCACTACTTACTTATCGTCGCTGGAGTGGAAAGCTTTTATTTTCAAAGTTACTTTTCAGGAGAGAGGGGGGGGGGGGGGGGGGGGGTCCAGTGTCCAGTGGATGCAGTGTAGTTATTATTTATTAAACCGCTTTTGTTAATACTTTTCATTGGTTCAGCATTTATCTAACCCACAAACAGACATGAATACTTTAAACTTGGTGTACTTATGTTAAGCATGTCATTATCTGCAAATTGTTTCAACCATAGTTTTTTGGTTTGGGGGTCGGGGGTTGCATGCATAGGTAATATATAAATAGAGGGCGGACGGTAGCTATTAATTTCAATGCAGGTTGCTCAGTGCTGTTTGAATCACCTGGAAGACTGCCGGAAGTAGCTGAATCCAGGTGCATTGTGGGTGAATCCAGGTGCATTGTGGGGGAATTGGCTTATGTGAATAAGCCAATTGTTCTTATGTCAGCAGTAACGAACGTCGAACTATGTCTATTGAACCCTATGGCAGACCCCAGCGGCGCTTCACCCCGGCTGCAGTTCCTGCTTTGGCTAGTATAGTCCAGTAAAAATAAGGCTGAGGTTGGACAAAAATGTATTATTTAGTTTTTCAACTGATTCTGACAGGAAATTAGGTCTACTAGCCAGGATAAAAAAATCTACCATGATCTGCTCACTGCAAATACCCACAGTGGCCAAATCAAGTTGGGCTCCCATCGACTTTCTATACAGGAGGAAAATACCCAGATTTCTTTTTGCTTTAAGTAGGATGTGAGGGGTCTAACTAGGGGTTTGACATGATGCTGAATCCATTGCAACCATTTGTTTTGCATAAAAACATTCATTGGCCCCATAAAACGCCCACAAAACTGTGGTAAAAGTGATGACTCGTCACTTTTCATCACTAAACCATCATTTTCTGGGGCCATTGTTAGCCCAAGGAATGTTTTTTGTGAAAAACAAATGCTTGCAATGGATTCTGCATCATGTCAAACCCCTAGTTAGACCCCTCACATCCTACTTAAAGCAGATTATTTTTCTGGGTATTTTCCTCCTGTATAGAAAGTCGATGGTAGCCCAACTTGATTTGGCCACTGTGGGTATTTGCAGTGTTCAGATTTTGGTAGATTTTTTATCCTGGCTAGTAGACCTAATTTCCTGTCAGAATCAGTTGGAAAACTAAATAATACAATTTTGTCCAACCTGAGTGTATTTTTTCCCTAGATTTACTAGACTAGTAGGGCAAAGGCTGCTTCAACGTTCTACCGTGGTTCTGGGTGCTTGGGGTTATGCCTTTATTGTTAGTATAGTAGTTTGACAGGAAATGAGGAGAGAGAGATGGGTAGTGAGTAGTCTCGCGTAGCCAGACAACTATTCCACAATCTCCGAATGCTATATAGAGTCTGGAAGAGCAGCTCCCGAACGGCGAGTATCGGAAGTAGCCACTGCTGCACTGAACTGTAGTCCCATTGGAAACATAACAGAAACACAATAGCTCAGACAAAGTCATTCGAGCTGCCTATTATTGTTATGAGTGTATAGTTTATGAAACGTTTGAAAACATCATGAAGGTGACACCAATAACACCAGAGAAAGACAAAATAAAGCCCCCAGAAATGTTGAAAGGAGACATAACGCTTCCAGTAGGACATGTTATTGCTACTGCACTAAGGGAGCGGTTGCGTCACATCCGCTTTATCTCGCACTCACCGTTTCTATTTCCGTCTGCCAGACTGTATGCCGGGAGCATTTGACCAAATCGCGGAGGCAACAGTCTGGCCACGCGAGACTAGGTAGTGAGTGACACGCAGCAAAGGCCTTCGGGATGGAGACTCGAACCCGCGACTCGCTGTCAGCCTACATTGAGCCTAGGTGCCCGGACCGCTTCGCCAGCCGTCTGGGCCTTAACCTTAGTTTTTAAATTGTGAAAATAGCATCTACACGCTCCCATGTCGGCATTGTGAGCTGGTACAGTAGATGAGCTATTCATATTCACTGAGTAAAGTATAATTTAGGGCATTTATTTATGAAAATAACATAAAAAGATGAAATATGGAAATGGTTTCTGTCACACAGCTCTCATCCCTGTCTGCAGTGTTGCCACACAATTATCTTTTATAGAGTGCAATCTTCTTTTTTTTTAATTGTGTTGAATAAATGTGCTGACTAAGGTACAGTGTGTGCTCACTGTTCCCTCCACAGCGTGCTCCATCTGTCCCCTATTGAGAACCAGGTCTCCTATGACGTGGTGGCCACCGTTGACCCCCTCACCAGGGACGCACAGAAGATGTCCTCTCTGCTGATTGTAAGATGTCTCCTTTTCTTCTGCACTCCGCATTTTTGATTCCTCTTTTTTGCAAGGACAAGGACACAAAATAAATAAAGAAATCACGAGAAGGGAAGGAGAAAGAACCTCTGAAAGGTCAAAGGTTCAGCTAAAAAAATGTTTAAGTATTATTTTCTCCGTCGTCCACGGTCTACATACTGTACATGTTTTGACCTTTTGTCTCTTGTTCATTCTTTTGTATACTTTGTACATTCTGAAAGGCAGCATTCTCAGCATGCCATCTTTTATGGATAAGTGTTAAAAAATGAAATTACTTCACTTGACTGCATGAAGACGGTGTTGTTATTTACAGTATTTTTTATTATTTGACCATGAGTTATTGTCCCCGCATGGCCAAAGCCGTAGCTAAGACTCTTTTCGCCCCTGTCCGTTCGTCCGTGTGTCAGTCCATGTGTGTGCAGCTAATCTCCGGCACCGTTGGACCAATCGGCATAAAACTGTGTATGCATACTCCTTGGAGGCCAAGTAAAACCCCCACATTTCTCACATCGGCATGTCATAGCGCCACCAGGAGGCCGTTTTTCGCAAAAATAAAAATACATTTTATATTACTCCTACAGATGTCTAAAGTTTGCAGGAGTGGCTCATTTTGAACAAAATGCCTCAAATCATGAACCCAGCATCCGATTGCTGTGACACTTTTGCATGCACATTCCCGCTAGGCAGAGGAAGAAATATCAAAGAAATGTCAAATCGGTTTCATGGTTTGACATATAACTCTTTCCAGAAAAAATTAAAAATAAAATCTCCTGGATTCCTTGGATCATTACGCAACTCCCCAAATAGGCCACGCCCAGTTATACAATATTAAAGGACAACTTTGTTTTTTTACAACAAGGGTTCATATTTTAGATTGTAATTAGAGAAAAGAAAAAGTGAGTGGTAATTTTTTTTCATTTGCTTCGTTCTATTGTTTTATCGCGTTTACCGTGCTAAAATGTGGGGCATGCGTACGCATGGGGGCATGCGTACAAGTGGCTAAATATGTATTTTTAGACACAATAAGCCAGCAGTTTCTTTATTGCTATTTACAGTAACACTTCTAGCCCCCATAAGTCACATCCAACCATGAAAGGTTGCGTTGTATCTTGGGAATGGGCTTATTCTGTGTAAAATGACATATTTAGCCACTTGTACGCATGCCCCCAACCACTGAAATAAGAATCTCTAAAACAATAGAAAGAAGTAAATGAAATAATTTTAACACTCATCTTTTATATTCTTTAATTACAATCTAAAATATGAACCCTTGTTGTAAAAAACTAAAGTTGTCCTTTAACGTCATTTTTCTTCACAAAACACAGTTTTCGCTACTACTGGTTTTGTTTGATATTCTTTTCCACCTACTGTACGAATCGTAGTTCGTAGTTGTCTAGTCTTTTCAACTACCAATTGTAGTCCACGATTGGCCTTCAAAGGTTGCTGGAGGGGCTCATTAATTTGTATGACATGCTACTGGCCCACAATAACCCACCTGGCTTGACGGAGACCTGTGGTCCGAGGAGCACATCTTTCTGGTTTAGAACTGTTTTTCTGCCCCTGGAAGATGATGATTCACTGACACAAACCCATTGGTGCTCTAAACATTTCCCAAGGCTCGCTGGAGGCTAGCTGTGTTGATGCAACTGTTTTGTGACTGCCGTGAATACAAGTTGACTCCCCTCCCCACCAGGGTCAGCCAGCCAGCTTTAGCAGCCACTCCCCCGGCAGTGTGAACTTTCCACTTGTATTATGCAGCAGAGTTTATGCTGCATAACATACTTTATTGAATTAGCATCACAGGTGCAGTAGTTCACACTTTACGTGCATTGTTGGGGCGCACAGGTTGGTAAATGAATAGTGTGCCATAGGGCATTCACGAATAGTGATTTTTAGTATCCGAACTATTCGACCTCAAAGTATTCGAATAGTCGAATATTCGACAGGGCTGGCCAAACTGTCAAATATTA
Organism: Nannobrachium achirus; assembly: GCF_963921795.1. Classification (NCBI taxonomy): domain Eukaryota; kingdom Metazoa; phylum Chordata; class Actinopteri; order Myctophiformes; family Myctophidae; genus Nannobrachium; species Nannobrachium achirus. The sequence continues at coordinate 27,725,286 of NC_137829.1, forward strand.
AGTAAGCAAGAGGCGAACATTGTGAAAATTGCCGATCTACATGCTCACAACGCCTCGCGTTCCGAGGCGTTGTGAGCATGTAGATCTGCTATTTTCACAATATTTATCTGCGGAACCGAGTCATATTAAATGTAATACCTACAATTCCAAGTGCTTGTCAGGGTGGGGGGGTCCCCAGTTCAAATATGTTTATTTTGGGGGTCACAGCCTAAAAAGGTTTGAGAACCCCTGGTATAGAGCATTAACAAATTCATCCACCAGGGGCATTGACAAATCATTCTTATGACTTCCTCTCTAGCCAAGCTTTATAAACTATATCTTTTTTAAAGAGAAAACAATAAAAATAAGCGAATATTCGACTTCGGTGAACAACTTCGAATAGTGACTTTGATATTCAAATATTTGGTGAATGCCCTACTACTGTTTATGCAAAGAATATAAAGTGTTTATGCAAAGAATATAAAGTAAAATACCTGCAGTTCAGAAACATCCTCAGAACAACATGCCTTGTACTTTACCGTGTCTGCCCACTGAACTGAGTTTATTTTGTTCTGAGCACTAACTGGGTCTCTCCCTCTGTGCCTCCTGCAGGTGCTCAGTCAAGTGGTCAATCTAAAACTGCAGGTGTTTATGAATTGCAGGGCCAAGCTGTCCGAGATGCCCCTCAAGAGGTAAGGCTGCAGCTCCTGTTGTAATTAAACTCACTGTATGGGATGTGCATGTCTCCTCCGACCACACCAGATGCAGCATCCCACACACACACACACACACACACACACACACACACACACACTCACACACACACACACACACACCCTCTCCCTCTTGGCTTCCGTCTGTTAGATTGTACCACACAGATGCGATCTGCTTAATAACACCATCTTATTGCTTTGGGCCTCCCCTTTCATCTTGGGGCAAATTGCTTACAGCGGGTGTACTGTTGTATTTCAAACCTTTCAAGACCAGCAAAAAGAAAAACAAACAAGTCTGCAATCGTTGATGAACAATCGGTGTGAATTATGCTCATTATGCAATTTGTGTTTTGCGTTTTTTTCATCCTTGATCACCCGGAACTAAATATATATTTATGTCCCTCAGTGGGTCGAATTTTCCACTGTTAACTGGTGTTTTGTTTAAGTATCCCTGAATGCATGAACAGCAGTTCATCCTTCTGGTGGGAACGCCCTGGAAGTGTCACCTACTGTACAGTTAAGTGCCTTACAGACGGAATGTGGGTGCCGCGGGGGCTCCCGCTTGGATCAGCGGGGACCGCGCCGCCGCCGCGGTATCTCATGTGGAGACACAAACACAATCGCTCCGTGAGTAAACGCCGGGCGATATTACGCCTAGCAGCCATTGTTATTGTCCTCCAGCCGCGCCAGCCGCCAAGCATGGAAAAGAAAGATGACCACAATCCAGCTCTTGCCGCCCGCGAGTGCAAAGCACGAACAAGCACAGGGATTTCACGGGACCGCACCCGCTTGCCTCGCCACCCCTAAACTTCTCTGTGTGGCCAAAATAACCCCCCACCTCTCATTGAAAATGAATTAGTAGGACGTGGCGACCGCGCTCTGTCTGAAAGGCGCTTAAGCGTGGCATCGTCATCTCTCGTGCATCTGCTGTCCACACGGGGAAGCGTTTCCATTGCTTGGTTGAATAGTGGGACTATGGGAATTATAATTATTTCCACATTGAGTTTGACTTTGAAATTAAATCCTATCCTCTATCCAACCATTATAGTATAGGTAAAATTGTAAGCATAGTGTTATGGGCAATAGGAAAATAGTGCTGATATAATCGAGGACTACAGGTAAAAACTGCAACAGTAGCCAAAATGTGGTTTTATTTATTTGATATATCAAATTGGCATGTTTAGCCTAAATATTCTATGAATCCATTAGCGGCCCAAACTTTGTCCTGATCAATATTTTCAGTTGCTTCAAGCAGAAAGAACGTTCAGCTGCACACTGCTATTATTTCTATAAAGGAATCACAACAATTGACAATGTTTCACCACCTAAAATGGACTCCATACCAAAACGCAAGATCGCTGCGTGTCTGCAGCATAGAAGCTGCACCACAGAGCCACGCCTAAAGTGGACAATAAGCATTTGTATAATAAAAGAAGAATCATCACACCACTATAAAAGATCTAAGAAACTGAAACATGAGGGCAAAGCCTAGAGGTAAAACCAGTGTAGCAAAAAATAAAAAAAGCTTTGTTAGTTAGGCTTTTAGTCCTCTCTTAAAGGGGAAGACCACCCATTTTCAATGAACTATGTCTTATTAATATACCTTAGAGGAGTTGTGTGGAAATAAAAAAAAAGTTCCCCCCCCTTCTGTGTTGCCTACAACTGGAGGATTGATTTGGGGGTTTGTATTGTAAATTACAACTTGATGACATCACACATTGTACTTTACAATACAAACCCCAAAATCAATCCTCCAGTTCTAGGCAACACAGAAGGGGGGGAACTTTTTTCTATTTCCACAACTCCTCTAAGGTATATTAATGACATAGTTCAATATTGAAAATGGGTGGTCTTCCCCTTTAAAAGAGTGGACCGACTGTGGTGCTCTCAGGTGGACAGGGAGGGCGTTCCACAGTTCGGGGGCGGCCGAGCAGAACTCCCAGTCGCCCCCGTTGATACGTACAGTAGGTTGGTCTTGGGGGTTTTGAAGATAATTTGGAAGCCTTTATAGTTCAAACTGCGGAAGTGTTGTACAACCAACACAATACAGTACATCTCCTCCTTGCTCTCTGGCCTGTACAGCCAGACACTTGGCAGAGTTCTATTCCTCACACCTGGCGATGCCATTGTCAATGGTGGACTTACACAGGTCCAACTAGGGATGCACGATATGGACACAATTTCATATCTCGGTATTTATGCCAATTATTTCAATATCGATACGATATACGATATTACCGATATTCAATATTTTAAGTGTTGCACCAGTGGAAACTAAGTATTATTCAAAAAACAGCAAGTCAATATCACTTTTGATTTGAAGTGCTATTGGGTTCCCACACATTTTATATTCTAATTGTAGCAAAAGGCAACGATATGGGCAATATTGGCGATAATATGGGCAGCGATATGGCGATATGTATATGATATATATCGCGATATCGTTGCCTTTTACGATACTGACATTGCGCGTGGTCATACCTCGATAAGGATACAATAACGATATTATGCCATCGTAGGTCGCAGTTTACAATGAAACCCAGCAGATCCTGTCAGAGGGTAACGCCTCAGTTTCTATAGCTGACCTGTTGTGACATCACATTGTTCACTCAGTGACCAAGAAAGCCTGTTCTGGCAATCATATGGAGATCCCTGATGTCATCAATATTAAGCCCATATTTGGCAATGACCAAATATGGACGCCTCATATGGCCAAGACAGAATTAATTTGCAAATCAAGACTTTGGATTATCATCACCTGGATCTCCATATATGAAGATCACGACACTGACCTCATCAAACCCTGGATATCCATACATGTCATGGAGATCATCACATAGATCTCTATATATGGAGCTTGTCAATACCTCTACATCTGACCTCACAGACCTCATATATGGATATAGCTGACCTGTTCTGACATCACAGTGATGACTCGACCAGCTCAGCAGAAGGGTATACATGCCAAAGCAGCCATGTGAACGCACCCATGTTGCGCATCGCTTCTGCCCTTAGGTCGTCTTACTGGTATAACTATGTGTACAAATGGAATCAAATGGAATCAAATGGGCTCATTTGGATCCAAGGTTCCATTTGCTCTGGCAATGAATGTGAATCAGCACATTCATCTGTATATTCTGGCATTATTGTAAGTTGGGGAGAGCAGAGAGGGGACGTGAGAGAGCACTTGATTTACTCCTCTTCTCTCTTTTTCTTTCCTCCCGGAGAGAGTTGGTCACCCCTCAAATTGGGACCAATCCAATAAAGAGTGTTTCCTCTGGTGACAGCGTTTATGCCTCAGTAATTTAATCGTCCACCCTACCCCCCTCTCTCTCTCTCTCCAGCTTGATACGCTGCGGTAGCTTCTCCCTTCTCACCCTGGAGTCAACAGCCCCTCTAACTGCTCCTCACAAAGCCACGGGCTGCTGTGGCTGAAATCACCTTTTGAAAAATATGTTCTGTGTGAAAATGTGACGATGTACCTGTGGGGATGGGAAGGTGGTGATATAGCTGCGAATAAAAAGTTGTTGGTTATATTGATCTTCTGGAGCATTATCCCCAACTCATTATGACTTCCCAGTGTCAGAGGACAAAAGCAATTAGCATAAGGATTAGCCCCACGCTAACCTTCGTGACAGTGCTGACTAATAATGTTTGGAGGGGGGATATCATCTGGAGTGGAGAGTCTGGAGACTACTGCGGATATTTCTGTTATTGGCTCGGCAGAAGCACCAGCAATAACGGCATTAGATTCCTCACTTTGAAGACATTGCCTATACCCAGCTGTCACAACAGAACCCATCTCTGCTGTCCTAGAGAGGAGACTATTGCACAACATGTCATCATTTTAGCACGCGCCGATGAGGCGAGTGCTTTAGTTGGATTCCTGTCACGGTGGGGTGGCTCAAAGTTCTGAGCACTCTCCCAGTGTTTGCGGGTTATCTATTCTCAAGGCGCTGCAACATATATTCCATAACGCCGCTTTGGTTCGTGACTTAGCATTTTTATTGTTTTCATTTCCTATTTAATGTACCAAATACTCCCACCTACCACCATCCTCAAATATACATAATAATCTTCTTCCTCTCTTTGCAGCTTCTACCGCTTTGTTTTGGAGCCCGATGTGATCTTCTTAGCAGACGACACGGTGTCTGCGGGACCAGTGGCCCGATTCACAGAACTCCCCGAGTCCCCCCTCCTCACTCTGAACATGATCACTCCTGAGAGCTGGATGGTGGAGGCTGTGCGGAGCCCACATGACTTAGACAACATCCACATGCAGGAGGTATTGACGGATAACCGGTTAATAGCAGCTGTCATTCCTGCTTTTCTGTCCCTCAAATCAAAAAGCTGACGAGGATACCTTGGACAGTGATGCAAAAAGTACTCAATGTTTTTGCCTAAGTAAAAGTATCAATACTGCAATGTAGAAATACGCTGTTACAAGTAAATACCCGGAATTGCTCATAATTGCATTGTGAGCTTGTAGATCAGCAATTTTCAAAAGTCCGAAATGTATACAGGCCAGGGGCTGAAGTGGGTAATGTAGGCTATGTGTTGTAATAATAATCAAGATCTACAAAGTAACAAAGTTTTCAAATAATTGTAGTGGAGTAAAAGTATAATATTTGCCTCTGAGATGTAGTGGAGTAGAAGTACAAGTATTGACAATTGGTAATACTCAAGTAAAGTAAAAAATACCTCCACTTGGGCAGATCAGTACTGTAGTTCATTTCCACCAATGACCATGGGACAGCTTCCTTTGTGTAAATGGTGCATTTATATAGCGCCTTTATCTTACAGATTCACACACACACACACACACACACACACACACACACACACACACACACACACACACACACACACACACACACACACACACACACACATGCCATACACCGATGGCGGAGGAAACCATGCAAGGCATCAACCTGCGCATTGGGAGCAATTAGGGGTTCAGCGTCTTGCTCAAGGACACTTCTATAATATATACATATAATTATGCTCATGATGAGTTACTGTATGTACAGAGTTACTGTACATTGTACAGTAACTCTGGGGGAGCCCAGGATCAAACTGGAAACCTTCCGGTTGTCAAGCGGTTGCTCTGCTCCTGAGCCACTGCCACCTCATGAATGTTGTAAACGTTGTCTTCTTCCCAGGTGAGTGGGGTGGTGACCGCAGAGTATGAACTGGAGCACCTGTTGCTGGAGGGGCACTGCTTTGACCTGTCGACCGGCCAGCCACCCAGAGGCCTGCAGTTCACCCTGGGCATGAGCCAGGACCCCCTCATGCAGGACACCATCGTCATGGCCAACCTGGTAAGCAGCCACCTTCGTACCCCTTAACAGATGCTAAGAGACTCTTATTTATGTACAGTATGTTAGACCAGTGGTTCCCAAACACTGGGTTGGGACCGATTTGTGGGTCGCAGATACATTTTTGTAGGTCACAAGTGAATATCCCTTAATGTTTGGTTTCCTAAATTATTATTTTAAAAGATTTTCTAAAGATGTCCACAAAAAAATCACACATTTTCATCACTTGGAAGAAAATAAAAATAATCATGACATCAAAACATTTCATGAATAAAATACAAATAATCAATTTACTGTAATTCCCTAATTTAGAAAACAAAATTAAGAAGCTTGTGACGCCGTGCGAAGTGACACGTTGAGAGCTTGGCTATTTTCACAAGTTTGGGTCCCGGAGAGACCCAAACTTGGGTTCTATTTTGGGTCGTGTGCTAAAAAGATTGGGAACCACTGTGTTAGTCCACCCAGACAAAGCCAAATCCCTTAACTCTGAGTGGACCAGCAAGGGTCGATTTTGACACTTTAAGATGACATTCTCAAGTACTGCAATATCATGTCATTTTGAAACCCCAACAGGGATATTTCCAGCTGAAAGCCAATCCCGGTGCTTGGATCTTGAAGTTACGCAAAGGGAGGTCAGAGGACATCTATCAGATTCTAGCGTGAGTGTCTCCCAACCATCTACTAATGGTTTATGATTATTTTGCAATCATTACTGTGTTCTTGTCATCACCCAGCCATGTCATAGAAGGATTTAGGTGACTCAGAGCATTTACCATATGATCCTTGTGGGTCACAAGGACCCAAGTTCGATCGCAACTCATTTGTCCCCGCGTTTCCTGCACTTTCCCATCTAAGAAGAACTAGTCAAATGAATGGAGAGGGGTTGTATAACCATGCTAATTGGCCAGGTCCATCTGTAACTCTGTATCAGAGGTGTTTTCAGCTACCTTGCTTTTCCCTCTCTTGCCGGAGGTATGAAAACCATCACTATGGTAACGTGTAGGTCTGCTGACATCGTTGCGGCTCTCTGTTCTGACGAGAGCTGGGAGCTGTGCTGTGCAAAGGCTGGCAGGGAGGGAGGGATGGAGGGAGGAAGAGGGAGAGAGAGAGAGATAGAGGTGGGAGGAGGAGAGAGAAAGGTGCTATTACAGTGAAGACAAAGTGTTGGGATGATTCAGCCAGTCACCTGCCATGCCATCCGCTCCAAACCAGGGGAAATCAGTAGCACAATATCTGTTTTAGCTCTTAGCCAGGGCGTAGGTGTCAGAGGTTGAATATGCTGTGTATAGGGATTAGGGAACATTGGCGTTTTCTGATTTTCCTGAGACAAATGGGAGCATAATTTCCCTTGGAGGCTTTATGCATTTCCTATAAACTGCAAGTGGCTCAGGCTTTGGGCTCTTTGCCTTTGTTGCCTATTCAATCCAATTACAACGCACTTTAGGGAACTAATCTAATCCAAAATCGAATCAGGATACTTTTATATATGATTGACTGATAATTCATCGTGACATTACTTACTGTACATTATCATAGACAGAAAGCTCTAAGAAGCTCCATTCTGTCACTACCCAAACTCCAAAGAGCATATACTGTAATGAGACAAATTCAATGTTTCCGCTGCTCCGTGAGGGCGCTTAACAACAAAGCAATTTTGTGGATCTCCCTCCCATCACAAATACTGCCCGTTTCCGACGATTCTCACATAAGATTTAGGGCACACGCAGCCCTGGGTTCCTCCGGAATCATATCAGACAAATAAGATTTATTCCCCAATCCTCCAGGTGAAGCTAAAAGGTGATGTCATTTTTCACCTTGGCAGTGTCATTATTCTTGCGGTTAGTGGCATTCTGCTCTGTTTAGGGGGCCGAGCCAAGCCGAGTGGGAGTGTCTGTTCTCTCCACCTCCCAGTTCGTGTTCCCTCTTGTACTCCGGGCTGCCACTGCGCCTGTACCTGACAGCGATGAATGAGAAAGCCAGCTCTCCTCTCCTCGGAGCGGGGATACAAATTGATCTCTGGTGCTTTCCAACCACAGCCCCCAAAGGCTGTGGCGCGCAGGCGACAGAGGAAGCGAGGGAACAAACCCAAGCAGGACTGCACTGGGGGGGGGGAGCACTTTGTGCCCAATGAGTGGGGGCATTTGTCATGATGATAAGGTTAATTTTCTGCCTTTAGTAAGCACCGAGGTCATGATGGCTTGCTGAGCATGACAGCCTATTGCTCATCTCTGGCTGAGGTTTTCCTCGGTGCTGTTACCATCAGACCCTGGGCATCCTGCCTCGCCAACCCACATTCTCCTCCACTTGGGCAGATCAGTCCTAAAACAATTATAGTGCAGGGCCAATGTGATACAATCAATACTGGACAGACTCCCTCATTAAGTGTACCAGCGAATACAGCATGGCCGGGAAGTTGTGATGGATAAAAGCGACGCGAAGGTGATGCTGAATGATGATGGAGGGTAATGAATGTGATCAAAGCGCGACCCTGGCAGCTGTCCCAGAATCCACTGTTTGAGTGCATCCGCTTCCCAGTGTCTGTCAGTAGTGGCTCTGTGGCACTGTGTGTCCCTAGCAGTAGGGATGGACAATTGATCGGTCGTCATATCGGTATCGGCCGATGCTTTAAATGCAATATCGGTATCGAACAGATATCAAAATAACCTATTCGTTTTAGCTGATATTTTATTTTATGAATAATGTTTGAATGTGAAGCTGAAAAAGCCTTTTGTGATGATCAAGGCTGCAGATTCAATCGGTGCTTTTCTGGGGAAGCTTTCAAAAGGGTCAACAAACTCAACATGTTGAAACATTTTTGAATAAAAATACTGCTTTCAAGCTGTTTATGTTGGGATATGGACCAACATTTCAATAATAACATGGAATAAAGAGGCATTGCTTTTTCAATTTCAATGTTTATCTGCCTTTTTTTTTTCTTCAGAAAATACAAACTGAGCCATAGAGATATTCGACATTGGTAAATCACACAAAAAAGTCCAATTAACTTGTTTCCATTGAGGTCCCATATATTTTATTCATAGCATACAATATACAGTAGCATAAAAAATAACCCACTAACAAGAACGTATTGTTACGTACATACAGTACCAGTAAAGAAATTATGTATGTGTTCTATAAGTTCACTCTTACATCTGTGAAATAAATGCAATAATTTAAAATATACCTTGATATGGGGCGTCCGGTGGCCTACTGGTCAAGACGCATACCACATAGCCACCGCCACATAGGCATGGTTGCCGCGGCATCGCCGGTTCGATTCCCTATCCGGACGACGTTTGCCGCGTGTCACTCCCCGTTTCTCTCCCCATTTCCTGTCAGTCTACTGGACCCCCCTTGGTCAACAAAGGCAAAAAAATCCCAAAGAACTATTAGAAAAAATATATATATACCTTGATATTTTAAATTATTGCAAGCTCATCTTATTAGAACTATAATGACTGATGTAGTTTTTAAATTTCAATTCTACTTCATATAGTCAAAGTAGTCACAAAGTACCAAATTAATCTAGTTTCTGGGTTGAATTGAAGAGACACGTTTTTTTTGTTACAAGCAACTGTTTTAGCGGTGCTCTTTGGATAAGTCAATCCTCACACGGTACAGTACTGTAGGTCAGTAGCTGAACGCCCAGATTCTGCTGTCACGGTTGTTCACCTTCACTGAAATTAATTAACCTCTCTCTCTCATCATCCACCCTCACAGGCATGATGGCACAGACTCGCCTGCTGATACTGGTGATGTCATAGTTGTGCTCAACAGTTTTCACAGCAAGATCATCAAAGTCAGAGTGAGTTTTTTTTTTTTTTTACCACATAACTTATACCAGATGATGTCACGGCTCAATCCAAGCCCTGGGATTTTACTATTATTATTTAATACCAGCGCTCGTTGTCTAGGCTTCCAGACCGTATAATCGGCCATACAGATTGTTTAAAATTGTTTATCTTGGACTCTCAATTGTGGGCCTACTTTTTACATAGGGTCAATGGCATGCACTTTTAACATCTGTCCATCCAGTTATCCGATTCCGTAGCTCTGGGTCACCGCTTTTTGAGCGGTGGTAGACCGCTCCATAGCATGGCCGTGTGTGTATCCGTGTATGTATCCGTCCGTCCGTGTGTGTATGTAGCCTGAACTACCACTCAGTGACCAGAGAGGGTGATGTTGAGTCTAGTCTGAGCATCAACTGCAATACTCTCTCTCTCTCTCTCTCTCTCTCTCACACACACACACACACACACACACACACACACACACACACACACACACCCCCTCCCCACGACCACCGCTCAGTTCACACGGGTGTGATTTTTATTTAATTCTTAGAGTAGCCAATTTAATTTCACACCTTTTTTCTCCCAATGTATTCATTATGCCAATTAATGCCAATGTATACAGTAAGTCAGTCTTAGTCAGACAATAACTGAACACAAGACAAGACATTTAGTTGCAATCTCACGATCAAGCAGAGTTCCTCTGTAATTCCACTGTCTATTTGAGTCATTCACCCAGGCAAACAACTTTATTCTGTATAATGCCCCTGCCACAAGTATTCCCTGGAGGAGTGAGGAATTCATGGATGAACTTTGAAGGCAATCTGACCAGTTCCTGAGGCAGCAAAGTAGCCTGAAACCATTATGTTGCCAACACCATGCTTTACAGTTGGTACAGGTACAGCCTTTTGTTCAAAGGCAGTTGTAGGTTTTGCCCGGCATTGTTGGATTCATCTGTCCAGCGCACATTGTTCCAGTGCTGCTGTTCTTCACTGAAGTGTCATCTGGCAAACCTCAGCCGTGCATTTATAGCTGTTCTTTATTTATAGCTTTATAGCTAGTACTTTTCTTCCTTCATGACCTCTCATGTACTGTAGATCAGTGGTTCTCAACCTTTTCAGGCCATGGCCCCCCAGAATAACCTGGAGATTGAACTGGGGATCCCCACCCTGGCACAATCACTTGGAATTGTATGAGTTGTGGCATTACATTTTACTTGACTCTGTTCCACATTATTATATTATACATTATACATTTAAATATAGCATAATACAATGAATAAATACCTTTTATTTACCCCTTTTACTGCCCAATTTAGTCCATGCCAATTGATTCCTTCCCACACACATTGCTGTGTGTTGTCACTGCTTTAACCCATTTAGGCCCAGAATTATTGAATGCTTTAACCAGTGAAAAATAGCAGATATACAAGCTCACAGCGCGGCACTGAGTGCTGCGCTGCGAGCTTGTAGATCTGCTATTTTTGAAAAAGTCGTGAAAATGTGTGCAAATCTTTGAACGGTATGTATTTTCAAAGCGAACGATTGTAACTCAAATTTTGCTTCTGGGTGGTCCCTGGAACTAAATATTTTGAGATGGGGGTCCGTGGCCAAATAAATATCAGTTTGGGGGTCCTTCACGTGAAAAGGTTTGAGAACCACTGATATAGTTTCTCAAGAGCAGACTAACTGAGCTCCAGTTAAGTGAAAAGGACCTTTTCTTTGACGATGGCTGGCCAGATTGCTGACATAGAAACATAGGTTTTTCAAAAAATCTTAGAAGGATTCAAAAGACACTCGGTGCCGCGCTGTGAGCTTGTATATCTGCTATTTTTCAACTTGGTGTGAAAAGGCCTCGGCTCAACAGCAAAAAAATAAGGCCAAATACTACTAATCCATATCAAAGAGGATTACAGTGAAAATCGCAGTGACTGTTCATTTATATCGTTTAACAAAGTTGTTTAACAAGAAAGCAATTATAGAAATAGCCGACCTACAGGGTTAGATAATAATATCCTGCAACATATATTACATAATCAGAACAGTACATTATGTAGTTCGCTTGATTATTGTGTTAAGAATTATTTAATAGGAGACTTAATTCCAAATTTACCAAGGATTTGACCTCAATCAATCATGAACAAAGAAGCATAGACTGCAATGATGGATGTCGTTGTTCGCTCTCCCACTCCTTGCAGCATTGCAGTAATTTATCAGACTTTATACTAATCACGTTTTTCCACATTATATTACATTTAGGAAAACAAATTACTTGCATTTAAAAACACCTGCTTAATTTACTAAAGTCATTGAACTACGGCTGTTTTAGCAATAGCAATGCTACAGACTGTATTTATGTATTATATTTAATTATTATTTAATTACAAGTGCACAATACATTCTTAGGTGTGTGTGTGTGTGTGTGTGTGTGTGTGTGTGTGTGTGTGTGTGTGTGTGTGTGTGTGTGTGTGTGTGTGTGTGTGTGTGTGTGTGTGTGTGTGTGTGTGCGTGCGTGCGTGTGCGCGCGCGCGCCACACACACTCTCACACTCTACTGGTAATAGGCCTGTCACAATTATTACATAATCGTCTAATCGTGCTTTTTTGACATAATCGTGATTATTTTTCATAATCGTCATAATCGTTTCCATGTTGAAAAATGTTCATATATTTTAAAAAAGGTCAAAAATTGTGGAAATAGCAGCTTGTAGATCGGCTATTTCCACTATCAAAGTTATTTTTTAAGTAGTAAATTGTCAAATATGTCAGTAATTTCTTTGCATATTTAGGTTATTTGTCATATCTACCATTGTACAACTTCAAAGCCTAAAAGCCAAACAGAAATGTAATTATCAACGACAAAAACACAATTAAATCGTTAATCGCCAATTATTTGAGTGACAATTAATCGTCATGTAAAATGTCATATCGTTACAGCCCTAACTGGTAAGAGAAATATGACTAAACCTTCAGCCCTAATATTACAGGCGAGGGGGGTTTCAGAGTTTGTTTGCCTGGCTATGAAATCTGTAATTATAATCTGTTTCTTTCCAACCGTAGGTGCAGAAAAAGGCTGACAAAATCAATGAAGATCTTTTAAGTGAAGCTACTGAAAGCAAAGGCCTGTGGGACTCCATAACGAGGTGTGTAGTCTGGCTGCATGTACAATTTGGTTATGAGTTTGTTTTCATAATTATAATCTGCTCAAATGTTCTCAATCAACTGGCCGTGAATGACTGCAGTGCTAGCAGTGACTGTTGGCAGTGCTGATTTTTCCATCTATTGTCAATTATACACATGGTTTCAGGAGAGATCGTTCTTCCCGTGGATCCAGACTGCGATATTATGCTGTAAGATCTAGTCTTGCAAAAAATATGTGCTTCTGTAGGTATGTGTGTATGTGTGTGTGCATTTGTGTGTTTCCCCCTAGCGCATCCTAACTGTGTGATCTGTCTCCTCACTTAACGCTTGCTGTGTGAAGTGTTTGGAGCACTTTTGAGAAAAGGTAGGCAGAGTTGCCGCAATCCCTTTTTAATATCTAAAACATTTTCTTTTACATTTATTGCTTTCAACTTGCTGTTCTTACAGTATATTGTGGAAATATCTATATAATCACACACATGGGTGAGGGGAGTCATAAAAGGATTGGGTGGGTGCTGACCTACAGTAGTCAGCTGCTGTATCTTCCCTAGGGTTTATACAGCAGCTGACCAAACACCCACCGCAAGCTGAAGAGGTATCTTCTCTAAAGTGCTACTGTGACTGACACTGATTAAGTAACTTTTTAAAGCACAGTGACAGGTGTTGGTTGTGTAGCTAGCTTGCTGTGATTTAACTCCAGGTATTGGCCAGATATCTTGCTTCATTGATATTTTGTTACTTCATTGATTAGAAATTGAAAAACTTGAATTTCTTGGGGGGGTCCTTGGCAAAAAAGAGTTAAAAAACTACTGATTTAGAAGGCATTTGTAGAATCGGTCTCAGGTTTTAATGGGTTAAGGAACTCACCCCATCTCGGCAACTTAACACAGTCTCTGTAGATATGATGAGGAAAGACAGGTTTGTTCAGGTGCAGGTGAATCAAAACAGAGTATTAAAAGGTGACAGTTCACAAAATGGCTGTGTAATTCAAGAAGAAACTAAGACAATCAGACTTAATCTTGATAGGCTAAGTCAGATGCAGAGTTTGGTCCATCTCTGGAGTTGATGCTGGCAGGCTGCTATGCAGACTGCAGCCAGAGCAGTGTCTGTCCAGAGGTCCGGATTATCTGGTGCATGTCAGCCAAGTGGACTCTCACCTGACTTTTCCAAGCTGCTTATCTGGGAGTCCCTCTGTTGCATTGCGCTCGGCATTATCTGCCCTTCGAATGGCGGGGCCTCCCTCTTGTCCCCCTCTAGTCCTTTATAATGGGTGGCTTAGCCGTTTCAGGCTATAGGCATCCCGATCCCTCGGAGTGCAGCAGTGTGGCGACAACACCGACTGTATGCTCACTCAACCAGTGGAAGCAGCACTTCAAGGCTTGTCCCTTCGTCAAAGGGATGAGATATTGAGCGCTGTATGGTGGGTGTGTAGTGTACTCCAGGTAAAGGGGAGGATGGGGAATAAGATGAGAAGACGTGGTAAAAGGTGATTCTGCCTTTTGGCCGGGGGATACAACAGGAGGAAGGGCCAGCTGGACGTGGAGTCGTGGACGGTAGTTTAAAATGGAGCCAGATCCGATATATCAGTTTGGTCGATATACAGTATGGCCATTATTTAACTGTTTATGACGACACTGGTGTGCAGCCGATGTGACACGATTTTTAACCACTTTAAAACCTGGCTTCCCTATTTTGTCATTATAGGAGACACAATGCTAAAGTTTTCAAAGATTTTCTAAAATAGCCAACATAATAAGCTCATAATGTGTTGTTTTTTCCGACGCCATTTAAAAAAAATATTTGAATAGGGCTTAAGTGGTTAAATAAAAAGTGTATTTTTTTATATATTATTTTTGTAGTTGGACACAAGCCCGGGGAGTGATCACCCCCGGCTGGGTCGCCCGGGCGAGGGTGTATGATGATTAAAGACCCGAAACACCCCACGACCCCAGGTTCATCACTGATGAATTTGTTTTGAACAAATTCTCTCATGTTCAAAACATCGGTAATCAGTGGTGTGGATTCTCCAAAATTGGAATCTGCATCGGACCCAAAGTCGTTGGCATGGGTCGGGCTCTAGTGTAAAGGTTATGGCGTGTAGCATAGAGGAGAGTCTGACATCATGTCCTCTCCCTCCCTGTCTCCCTTCTCACTCAGTGGTGTTTTCCTAGAGCCCCTGGGCCCTAGACCGAGGCGGTGATTGAGCGTGAAAGAGACACACTCCCCTCATCAGCAGTCCGTTAAAGACAAGGACACGCAGTTTGACTGCAGACAAGCCTGCCCTCCAGCAAAACTCCTGATTTCTAGCCACCAAAATGTGCATTGCATTATTATCTATTGCACGGTTATGGTGCATCAGCAGTTGTGGGCAAATCGGTGTGTTCAGAGGCGGTGTCTTTTGAATGTTTGTCCTTATTGACCACGTATGAATCAATGTTACTCTGGCTGACATGTCTTGAAATATCTCATCAGGATGGGACTGCACAGGCGTTATTGACGACGTGCCTTTTATCGTTTTGACTCCAATAAGGTTTTCAGGAAAATCTGAGTCTGAGAGAGATAATTGATTGACAAGGACCTGGCTGTAATCATATCCATTTGAACCAGCGACTGATATTCAAGTGCCATTTCCTTATACCCTAATCATAAATGTACAGTATCCATGCATCCCTGTTAGCTGCTTAATGATTGGATTTAGATCAGTGTTGATTTTGTCTACTAAAAGTATGATGAAAAAAGTTTGTCAACTACCTTTTTATTTCACTGACGAAAACAAAATAAAAACTAAGCTACTGTACTAAAACTAAGACAACTACTGCCAAAAGTGCCAATTTCATCTAAAATTTTTAAAACTAGACTAAAATGTTAGGGAGGGACTAGAGGAGAAGAGATCCAGTCAAACTAAAAGACAAGTGACTTTATGTGTGGTTGTGCTCGGATGTTGTGCTCTGACAATAGCAGATCTACAAGCTCACGATGCGTTGCGCTGCGTTGTGAGCTAGTAGAGCGGTTATTTTCAGAGCGCAACACCCGTGTAAAATTAGGCATTGCGAGTCTTTATGACAGCATCAAGGCCTGCCAAAATACATTTTTTGTCAATAAAACAAACAAAGTGTCAATTTAGTAGATTAAAACTAAAACATTTCAGATGACTAAAACGTGACTAAAACAAAATTACTTTTTATTCAAAATGACTACACTAAATCAAGCTTTGCTGTCAAAATCAACACTGATATAGATTCATCCATGTAATTAAGCTCCTATTAGCAGCCCTCTTACTTGCCATGGAGTAAAGTAAACAGAAGGGGACTGTTAAATGTTTCAGCCTGCTTTCGCTGTGTCTGCACTCTTAATTTGTCGATTACTTCAGCTCTCTAGAGGAGAACCAGCCGGAGAGAACAACACTTAACCTTGTAAAACATACAATCCAGGTCTGCTAGATGATTGCCATTCTCTTTGTAATTCCATTATTATTAAAAAAAAAAAAAAAACTAAAGAAGAGAAACAAAACAAAAAGAAGAGGGAAAAAAAGCCTCTAATTTACCTGCAAAGTAACGCATGGTTTGTTTTTGTCTAAAGAAAAACAATTTACATGTTGGCTGTACAACACAGTGTTATTGCTCCTGGCTCTACAAAAAGCATGGTTTCTAATAGCTTAGCTGTGTTTTGCCATTGCCGCGTGAAATGTATGCATCCATCAAAAGACAGCAGGGCTTATGTAATACATAGCCCTTTTATAGCATCACAGGTGGCAGTTCCAGTTCAGATGATGGAGAGAAGAAGAAGGAGGATGTTCTGAACATCTTTTCTGTGGCCTCGGGACATCTATACGAGCGCTTTCTGAGGTGGGTCACTTGCAGGCATGGACACAAACACTTACACAGAGGCCCTACACACCTCTTCCCTTTTATTAGCTGTGCTCCTCCGAGACTCACTAACCCTCCTCCACTTGTCTCCCTTTCTCCTTCTATCTCATTCTCCGTCTCTCTGTTCCAGAATAATGATGCTGTCCGTCCTTCGGCATACCAAAACCCCTGTCAAGTTCTGGTTCCTGAAGAACTATCTCTCCCCCTCCTTCAAGGTAGCTGCCGTTACCACATGACTACTATGTTAACTTTCTGTCTCCCTGCTCGGTTGTGATAGATTTCTCCCAGTTCCACAGCAACCCCTGAGAGCTTTAGATTTGTTTGTACTGCGCAATGAAAGGATCTGTGGGTTGCTTTTGTGATGCTCTGCTTTATATCTCTCCGTGTTTCTATAAAGATGAGCCTGAATGCAAACGTCTTCTGTTGCCCATCTTAAATAGATAAAATGGCCTTGGGGTGACAAGCAAAATCATTTTGCATATTTTTATGTTTTTTTTTTCTCCTGTGTTCATGACATATACTAGGGTTATAAATGTTATTTTATGCCGCATGTCTGACTGGCTCATATATTCTAGACTTGTTAATGGACGTATTTATGGATGATATTGAAGCGTGTCTGGATGGTTTTGCAGTTTATTGGACTGCAAAATACCGCTTGCATGTCCTAACGTGGCTCTCGGTTAACCCCTGCAGAGAAGGGACTGACTCATGTTTCCAATTTTGAAATGTGATCCCCTTCACCCCCCACCATGTTAGGAAGTCATCCCTCACATGGCTAGATCCTACGGATTCCAGTATGAACTGGTCCAGTACAAGTGGCCCCGCTGGCTCCACCAGCAGACGGAGAAGCAGCGAATCATCTGGGGCTACAAAATCCTCTTCCTGGATGTTCTTTTCCCACTGGCTGTGGACAAGTTCATCTTTGTGGATGCCGACCAGGTAAATGTCCGAATTAGTCACTGACTGTAGGGCAATACTTTACAAAAGGCTGTAATGGCCACTAGATGATTCATGATTGCCATCTCAGATGAGTATTAAAACCTGGCATCCCTATTTTAGGCACGTCATTATAGGTGCACATCTTTGAAACACACACACACACACACAAAACATACAAGCTCACCGTGTGTGGCATCATGACACATTGTGAGCTTGTTAATTGGGCATTTTCGTGTGACGGCATCATGATGACAAAGTATAAAATATAGTTTAAGTGGTTCAGAAACTGTCCATGGGGGCTCACCTGGTAAGAGCTCATACCACATACTTTACAGTAAATAAGGCTGAAGTGCTACCCGCAGCTTGCTTTTGGTCGACTTCCGACTCGAGACTCTTTGCTGCATGTCGTCCCCCCCCCCCCCCCTCCCTGTTTCTGTCAAAAATAAAGCAGAAATGGCTAAAACAATCTGTAGAATATAAGCGTTATTAATTATACTGCAATGTGTCCCTCTGCTCCCTTGCAGATAGTACGAGCTGATCTGAAGGAGCTGAGGGAATTGAACCTGGAAGGTGCTCCTTATGGCTACACGCCCTTCTGTGACAGCCGTAGAGAAATGGATGGCTATCGCTTTTGGAAGACTGGCTACTGGGCCTCACACCTGGGACACAGGAAGTACCATATCAGGTAGACAGTTTGTGTTTAACTTCATGGTTATCTCACCTGGTAGAATACGTACCATTACATAGGCTAAGTCCTTCCTGCAGCTGGCCTTGGGTTTTTGAATCCGACCAGAGGATCTTTGCTGCATGACTGTATGTCATCAACACAATCTCGCTATCCTTGCTTTTCCTGTCTCTCTACTCACTGTCGAAATAAAGCAGAAACCGCTGAAGATATTATAATAATAATAAAATAAAATAAACAGTATAATGACTTGTAGCAAACTGACATTTTACTTCTACAGTACAAGGACAATATTCTAAAGTATTGTTTGAAAAATAGAATCCTCCGTCCTCCTATCCTTCACAGTCAATTGCAGTTATTTTTTATGGATGGAATATGAAGGTAATGTTTTCTTTTTTCTCTCTCTCTCTCAAGGTAGTTGGTGGAATAAATACATATATTTGAAATATTAACATTCGAAACATTCTGGTACTGACAGGAGGTAATCCCTTTGAGGCTATATTCACTGTTTATTCAGTGAGAGACACTTGAGACAGATTCTTTGTTCCTCACATAGAACTGTGAAAGGAGCTGTGAGTAAAGAAAGCACAAAGTGAAACTACACTTCTCAGGTGGTAGATACAGATACTGTACCCATGCACACAAAAAATACACTTTTCATTCTTCTCACACAATCATAAAAATAGATCTTCCACCGTTGCTGATGATGCATGCAGGTGCTATTTTCAGTGGGTGTGGTGGAGGAATTATTGAATTTTCTATGTGGGATTTGCCATTTGAAGCTCATTTCAATCCCCATACAAAAACATGTAAAAACGGCCCGGATTGCTTGCCTTGCGGTCCAGGCATCTAGGCTCATGACAGCACGTCGCGGGTTCGAGTCCTGTTCCCGAGGCTGCGTGTCTCTCCCCTTTCTATCCCTCTTTCCTGTCACTTAAAAAAAACTATCAATGAAGGTAGTAAAGCAGAAAAAGATTATTTAAAAAAAGAAAAGAAAAAAGAAAACAACTTTGGAGGCACCAATATTGTATTTTTAGAAGCTACAGTATATCCTCTTAAGTTCTATATAATCATGAAAAAAGACGAATGGAGGGGGATGCCCTAAGTTTCAAAATGCAGGGGCTCCTCGCTAGGCGCATGGTGCCGAGCGTAGCTGGCTCGTTTTTGAAGTGGCTTAATCAGCTGGCAGCGAAGCAGCTCTGCTGAGCAAAGGAAGCTGCCCAGCGAGCAAAGCTTGGCTGTGCCGCTGGATGAGTGACAAAGGGGAGGGGGGGAGTAGTAAGGAAATCACAGTGATTTTATTGGACACCAGTGTGCTGTCTCGCTGTGCGAGGTAAGACAAAAGCAGCAAGGCTGAGAGCTGATCCGTGCCACTGAGCCCCATGAACACACAAGGCAGCGGCAGGCACGCTGCTGTGTGGTCGGACCTGATATATCACAGAATGGCATGGTAGTTATTTTTGCACCTGAGGATGTCAGATGCCCCACTACATACAATTATTCGAATTTAGGCCTGGACATTTATCTTTATAAAGTGATCCTAGCAAAGGGTATCCCTGTGGGTATACACACAGTAGCACATCAACAAGCCGTTTTCTCACACCTGCATTCTTTCCTACCCCCCTCCCCCCCCCCTCCCTTTACTGCACTCACTGCTCCCTCCTGCTTCCTCTCACCTCCCGCTAGTGCTCTTTATGTAGTAGACCTGAAGAAGTTCCGTAAGATTGCAGCTGGGGACAGACTACGTGGCCAGTACCAAGCCCTGAGCCAGGACCCCAACAGTCTGTCTAACCTGGATCAGGTAACAGAACGCATCAAACAGGACTTTCTGTCGCCTGTCGTCCTGAATTTGCTACGGTTTTGTGGTGAACGTGCCTTTGTGTTTGCTGACTTTTTAGTTTGTCGGACTTTTCGCAGGACCTTCCCAACAACATGATTCATCAGGTGGCCATTAAGTCTCTGCCCCAGGAGTGGCTGTGGTGTGAGACATGGTGCGACGACACTTCCAAAGTCACAGCGAAGACCATAGACCTGGTGAGGCCCACAGACCTTAGATTTGCTTCCAGCTGTCAGAGGCTAAATGGGACCTGGCCCGAGTAACCCAGGGGGTGTTAAATGGCATGCCTAGAAATAGCTAAATGGGAGTTCAAGATAAATGGCACAGAAATATTCCTCTGGTATTTACCTGCTCTCGCAGCCAAGGCTAGAACACCCATTTGCACCGTCCCCTCCAACCCTCAGGGTGAAACTTCATCCTGATAAGAAAAATAATTTTAGCAGCAGGCAACTTCT
The DNA here is from genome assembly GCF_963921795.1 of Nannobrachium achirus. Taxonomy (NCBI): domain Eukaryota; kingdom Metazoa; phylum Chordata; class Actinopteri; order Myctophiformes; family Myctophidae; genus Nannobrachium; species Nannobrachium achirus. The sequence goes on from NC_137829.1 coordinate 27,746,011, forward strand.
AGTGCAGATTTAATGCTTAGAATAATGGAACTGTATAAAAAAAGTGAAGCATGCTCTCACACACATGGCATTATCCATAAGTAACCCGGTATGTTAATAAGGGAAAACAGGAAAAGGATATTGCAGTTTTTTTAGACTTAAGACATTAAGCCGTTTGAGTGGACAAAAATGGGAATATTTTTGTAATGAGGCATCAATTGTCAATTTAGACACACGAGACACAGACAGACTGATGTTCTTTTAACAGAGCAGGAAATCTGATCAGGGCTAAATGTCTGCCACAGACAGTGGGGGGGAATTATGGACCGGCTTGTTGTTAGGAAGTCACTTTGGTAGAATGAGTGATGGGTTTTGTCTGCTCTGTGTGCTGCAGTGCAATAACCCAAAGACCAAGGAGCCCAAGCTAACCGCAGCAGCACGGATTGTGCCTGAGTGGGTTGACTATGACAACGAGATCAAGCAGTTACTGAGACACATCGAGGAACAGGGAGACACAGAAACAAAGAGACAGTCGCCGACTCCATCGCTACAAAAACAAGGTTAGTAAAGACTGCGTTTATGTCAATACCTGGTCAGTATTTGTCTTGTCTACTGTACTAAAGGCTCTTGTTTTTTACGACACTTCTGGTCTGGTCTATTTTTACCTGACCGTGACGGCGTTTCTACAGTAACTCAGTTGAATTTTCGTACTCATTTGCATTCTAGACAGCCAGCGTGATGAACTCTAGCGAATGCCTCCACTATGCTGAAGAGGAAAGAGGCAGCGTTTGCACCTAATCCTCCTGTGAAGCTTGAAGATGTACAAGTGTAAAGAAGAGGTTCCTTCAAAACATGGCCATGGAGTGTTACACCTTTTGACGTGGGAAAGGTTGGAGCATTATCAGAGATATTTCTATTTTTAGAAGGTGTCACAATGTTTATGGTCTATGTCTATGTGTCTTACGGTATCAGAAGTGATGTAACTTAACAGTTGACTTGTCGTATTCTTATTTAGTTTCAGATTTTTGGGATTATAAAATAAACAAGGGACTTCACGGTGGTTACTGGTATTAGATGTTTGTTTGAAGATGAAAGGCAAACACTGCACTGAAACAAGCAAAGAATCAAATGAATGAGGCATACAGTATTCATTCATTTTAAACTTGTCTATAAATGTGGTTCATGTTGTTTTTCTTTTCCTAATTTTAGATGACTCAAGCACACACGTTCATCAATCATAAATCACATTCTGAAGCACACGTTCAACGAAACTTACTGTACAGTACATGTTCTTATGTGTCATTGTTACTGACTACCTTGCCTTTGACTGAAATGCCTAAACCAAAATGTTTGTGATTCATTTGTGAGTTTACACATCTGTTATGTTTCTTGCACTGCTGGGGCAATGTTTTGAATTTGGATGGGCCAGACAACACAGTACAGCAAGGAAAATTGCTGTATTAGCCATCTCTGTCTCTTTGATGCAATGTTGTATTGGGTCCAATTATGGGTAGGCAGATCAGGTCACGCATGAACGAATCCTCATTTGCACAGAAAATGTACGTTCCAGGTAGAACGCAGAATTTTAAGTTATTACAGTTAAGTATGTTTACATCTTATGTGTATGTATATACAGCTGGTATATCAATATATTAGATTTTGAACCTAAATTTCCCAATACCTAAATTTTCAATACCTTGAATAGACAATAATACTCAGGAATCAAATAAGTGTTGCTGCTCCACTGAAGTGCTTTTGTCTCTGAAAGAAAGTGGGTGTACAGTTGGAAGTCTGCTCTCAGCTTATATTTCCTGTGTAAATTCTGGGATGTCCAATGGAAATGTAATTGTCATTTCAAATGTGAGAAATTAAATCTTATCTTTGCTACAAACACAGTCAATACTAATGTGTTTTCTTTGTTTACTGTAGAACAGTATTTTTAAACAAACATATCTAATGAAAGCAATTTTCTGATGTCGCAAGCTAGTCCACACATTAAGGATTAAGGTCAAAGTAAACCTTTAAGCAGCTAGGCTATTCCTCTCCCTGAAAAACATTGATGGAGCCTGCGCAAAAAGTCTTCTTTACACCTGTAAACCAATGATGAGAAAACAATTGGCGGCTGTGGCTCAGGAGGTAGAGCGGGTCATCCAATGATCCGTGGGTCGGCGGTTTGAATCCCGGCTCCTCCTGTCCACATGTCGAAGTGTCCTTGGGCAAGACACTGAACCCTACATTGCCTCCAATGAGTCGGTCGGTGTCAGCTTGTCACCATTGTTGTGTGAATGTGGGAAGTGAGGACGGACGCTGGCGTCGACTGTTTGCCGCTTCTCCCAATGTATGGATGAATGAACCACTGTAAAGCGCTTTGAGCACTTGGAAAAGCGCTATAAAATGAAATTCATTACAAGTTGATGAACAGGTTTGCATGCATTGGAGAAATTTGAGATGAACAACCACTTACTACCTAGTACCTAATGCTGAGGCAAGGTGATCCAATGTAAAAGCTCTCATATTCTGTGCCAGATGCCAAAATGCCTCCAAGGTAGCTGTGCCACGGTTTTGTATGTTTTTCTTTACTATGCAATGAAAAAAAATGTTTTTTTTTTTATAATTCTTTCCCCCACAGAAACAGACACAGTTGTTGTGATTCAGTGGCAAAAAGAATTTTGTCAATCGGACAAATGGTTCCAGAGATAGAGCTGTTTGAATGAAAAAAAGTGTCCATCCACTAGAATGGACACACATTTTCACACATTTTCTCAATCAGCTAAACGAGGGAGCAAACACACAAACAGAGAAAAGCATCTCTCTGATCTCAGGTCATTTTGACATCTTTAAAAAAAAGGGAAAAAAAAGAAATATATTTTTTTTTCCTATGTAAAAAACACAAAAAACGTCATAAGCCGTCATTGGCACACCAGGCTATTGGAAAAAAAAAACGTCATAAGCCGTCATTGGCACAGAATGAGTTAAAGCTACAAAACACTATTTTGTTAAGCATTGCAACCACATAAGAACTTGCACATTGAATACAATTAAAGCTGGGTGTGTTTCAGGGGAAAAAAGATTGAAGCATATCACAAGGAAGAATACCGAGTAGTTAACGTACTGGTATCAATGATCAACCCAATCCTGAGTGCAGAGAAATTCCTTACTTAAATCATAATTAATTGCATTTTTATAGCGCTTTCCTAAGTACTCAAAGCTCTTAACAATGGTACTCATTCATACATTGGGAGGGGAGGTTAAAAAGGTTTAAGCATAATCTCCATTCAAATGAATAAGCATAAATAGAATAGATCTTTATTTACAATTCAGAACAAAAACTCCATTCATATAAAAAAATAGCATTGTACCTGTATTAATGTGTACCTGTACACATTAATCTAAAGAATGGATGTACATTTCAGTGTACAATTCCGAAAGGATGCAGTCATTGCTTTGGAATTAAACTTTTACCCTTGATTGAAATCACTGCAGGTACGTTCTGCATCAAGACACAGCATACATTTTGGCATAGAAACGGCTTTATCACAGCATGGAATCCAACGTTGTATCATTCAAGGACACTGGAAATAATGTCACAGTTTCCTCCAAGATCTCTCTGCGAGTCAATAGATTGCTACAGGGATGATGTCTTTTTGTAGGCCAACCCAGAAGTTACTTCTGCCATGGGTTATTCCCAGTTACCACCAAAGATTTGAAACAGAATTTCTGCTTTGGGTTTTGGATAAATTAAAACAAACCATTGGCCAACAAAGGTTTATAACATGTTTGTTTTTTTTCAACAAAATAATATCCACAAATCATAACAAATGATTCTTTATCACAACATACGTTTTAACTACTTAAACCCTAGTATACTTTGTTGTACATCAACAGCGAAAATAGCTGATCTACAGTGCAAGCTCACGACTCGTCGCAAGCTTGTAGGTCTGCTTTCTAGCCGAATGTTCATTGTTCACCTATTTTCTCTGAGTGTTTGCCTATTATGACATGCCCAGAATAGGGATGCTAGGGTTCATGTGTTAAAAAGCACATTACATTTTCATTCGTGGTTGCAATATTAACAGCCATTTGTCACATAAAACATGAAAGGCCTTTAAGGTTTATTTTAAAGTACGACTTTGACAATTTCAATCTTCATATGATTGGTCCTTTTTTTCCAACTGTGTCAGAGGAGGGCTGTGGACACTTCAGAAACCCACCTACCAGGGACATCATTGCTAGGCAGGTTTTTGTTTTCAAACAAAAAAATCAAATTTTAATCAAGGAGAAGAATGGCTTCCATTATAGCATGCCAACTGTCCTGGAATAGAAAGCCTGCGGTTTCTATCAGCTTCTATTCCCCAGGCAGGTTTCTGAACTGTCCACGGCACAGCCCTCCTCTGAGACACAGAGAGTAGACACACAAAAATGGTGCCATTGCATAATGAGCACTAGTGAGGACTGATTATATGAATATGGGTTGAAAATGGCTGAAGTCGTCCTTTAACCACAGACCTTATATTCCCTGCCAGAATTGATAACCCAAAAAAGCTTTGGAAATCTGATGTGGAGAAACCACTAAGAATTCCTGTGGGTGGGTTGTAGTACTACAAACTGTAGCAATCTCGGGATGAACTGGCATTCCTCAAGTTGGTGTTTTCCCTTTAAAATCGGGAGGTAAAAAATAATACAAATCAGCTCCAGCTGTGCTGGATGTGATTTTCTTTTATCAGTTGAAGTTGAACTTGAAGTTGAAGGGTCCAGAGCCAAAGGGATTGAAACCCTGGTAGCCCTGATGGCCCTGATGACCCTGATGAAAGTGGTGGTGATGGTGACCTCCCTGCTGGCTCTCTGGGTCCATGGGATCTTCTCCGTGGTCAAATTTTGTTCTCATCTCTGCAGAAACGAAAACATCGGTCCACATTAACATGTTACGAATACAAGCTCACAAAGCTTGCTAGAGTTCTAGTGCACGTTGTAGGAGTGTGTACATTCTTAACTAAACATACCTCCCCCTGACCTTTCTACTGTAAATAACATTTTTTTTTCTATTTGTCTGTCATTTAATGTTGTATGAACTGTAAAAGGGACCCTAATTTAAACAAGCCAAAAGCTTTATTGTGTTTTTTATACTTTTAGCTGACCTTGTACCTGTGAACTGTATTGTCCTGTACCTTTTCCCATGCAGACCTCTATTAAAATCTTCAATCAATCAATCAAAAACTGAAAAAACTACCAGCTATGGTTTATTTCTGATGGAGGAGCCGTTTGATGGAAAAAATGGATCTCCAAAATGGATACATTGACATGGAAAATGTCGACAACCAGTTCCAGTGCCGTAGCACTGGAACTGTTCACATCATGTCCTCAGTGCATTGATGCGGTCTGACACTCAGCCTGGCCTGACATTCACTGGGTGAGTGGCATTACGCTGACGGACAGCTGAATAGTCCATGTAAGACCTTGGGCCTTTTACCTGGGTCAGTGAGCACCTCCTTGGCCTGAGCGATGTCTATGAACTTTTTCTCTGCTTTTTTCTTTTCCTCCGCGTTCTGGAAATTGTCCGGGTGCCACTGCTGTGCCAGCTTCCTGTAGGCTTTGATGATCTCCTTTTTCTGGGCCGTTCTGTCACAGTGACAAGAGATGCGTAAATTAAGTATTAGACAACAAACAATATTTCCCCATACCTACTGTTACAGTATGTTGGCCCAGTTGTTATGGAATCATATTTCCATTTTCTCACACGTCTGTCGTTCTTAGGGTTGGGATTCGGAACCGGAAGAACCGGATCCAACATTTAGAAATCAGAATCGGTTCCTTCACATTTGAATCCGTTTCTGGAACCAGGTTTTCTCACTGCTAAAGCTGGTTATGTGGACTTCACGTCTGCTATATAATTACAATACCGGTGGTTCTCAAACCTTTTAATTTCAAGGACCACCATAACTCGGAGAGTGTAGAAATTACGAGTCCATTTGGTTCCATTTGTACTCAGAGTTACAGACCGGTTAGGGTCCATTTGGAACCCCCTATAGAGATCTTTAAGGGAACCGTTAAGGAATCGGAATCGTTCAAATCTACAAAGGATCGCAACCCTAGTCTTTCTATCACAGAGTTTTATTCTCGTAATTGAGACCTAGAATATCTCAGTATATTCGTGCAATTGTGAGACCAATAATTCTGAGATATGAAATTGTATTTGGAAAAACAAAACAATAAAAAGAGCAATTCAGGCCTTTTTATTTTTACTCAGTGGTCGGAAAAGGGCTTCCATGAATTGTAAAGCCAGCGCAAATATTGCCTACCTCTTCACTCCAAGGATCTTGTAGTAGTCCCTCTTCTGAGACTGTTTGAGCAGCCGTTTAGCTTTCTCCAAGCCCTCTTTGATCTGACGGTCATTCTCGCTGTGCTGGCCAGCGGTCTCATAATCCTTAATAGCTGCAAGTGTACAAGAATCATTATCAGTTATTGATTCACCGAACTGGCCGATATGTGAATGGTGCTCTGGACATTTTCCCGATTGATCTACTTTGTTATAAACATGCTCCCCTCTCCAAAAATGTTATTCCCACAACAATTCACCCTTTGTTAGCCTCCTGGTTGGTCCCTGACTGACCAACCAGCAGGCTCTATCTGCCTTGTCCCGCCCTGGTTCTGCCTTTTTTATGTTGAATTAGCTAAAACATCATTTTTGGAGAAATAGAAACATTTAAAAACATGCTGATTCACTATGCTGCCACTGAGCAGCTCCAATTGACTGAAACAAAGTTTGAAATTAGAATTGAGCACACAGAATAACAATATGAAGCAACCGAATTAACATGGCAGTGGATGGAATGTCCCACTGAATGTCCCACCAAGACACAGCAACCAATGGGTGTGGAGAGGGGCAGGACAATGGGCGGGACTTGACAAAGGGTGAATTGTTCATGGTACAGACATGTGGTAATCACCTCACCTGAGTTTAGAGTGAATTATACATCCACATTATTTTTCTTTAGAAAATGCACTGTACAGTACATCAGTGTTTGTATGTTTATACAAGTGTGTGAAGATTTGAGGCTTGTCATAGGTGTACCGAGGTGTGTGTGAGTGAGTGTGCGCCTGGGTTATTAAAATCTACTGCTTACGAAGCGGAGGTCCACGGGAATCTGACAGTTTAAAAGCCTGCGTGAGGTCTGATGCTCCCACCCGCTGGGGTGTTCACGCCTTAGCAGATAAAGTGTGTTAATGGAAATCTACCCGGCAAACATTCCCTGGAGTTGCAGAGCTGAGGGAGAGGAGCCTTGGCCCGGGCTTTCATTATTTCCCAGACTCGACAGCCTGCAGTGAGATTATTATTGGACATGGATCTCTCCGGCTCTTTGGTGCATTTAAAGTTAAAATGGCCACTAAACAATTGGAAAGGACATGAAAAAGCAACATGTATCACAGTCTATTAATGGCCCAGTCTTGAGATTCTGTTGGTGTATTGTGCTCACTGCTCACTAGTGATGGGTACCGAATTACGGTACCAAGCAGGAACCGATAAGGAAATGGCGGTTCCTGGCTACCCCATACAAATATTTATCGGATTTCTCGACATGCTAGTTAAATACATAAATAAATAAGGCTTCATGATTACATTACATATCTTCAAAGATGTATTTGACTATTTGTCAGGACCTGACTAACTTAAGCCTGACTATGCGACTTGTATTTCTCCACACACACACACACACACACACACACACACACACACACACACACACTACAAAGCAGCAGCTACGAGCGTCACTAGCAACAGCCAGGCAGGCATGCAGATATGGACCGTGGAAAGCACTCTAAAGTGTGGCTTCATTAAAGCAGCAATAAGACTTCCAGTGGTCGATCTCTTCAGAATAAGAGTATAACTGAAGCCATTGAAATATGATTTATTTGCACATTATAAATTAAGCATTTAAAAAAAGCTATACAACACAAATTATGTTTCTGTGTAAAAATAAAAACATATTTTTAACCATTTTGGAACCGAAATATGGAACCGATAAGCAGAACCAGAACTGGACTCCAAATCCAAACGATAGCCATCCCTGTTGCTCACACACAGAGGAGGCTTTCATTAAAATTTAAAAAAGGGTTTTATAAATAATCATAAAATGCAGCCAGGAGAGGGGGAGTGCAGATGGTACGGCAAAGTGTGGACTGAGATTCCAGGGTCCGTTATTTCTGGACTACAGGGTGGCTTGACAATTTATAGGGGATAACATGGTTTCGAGCTTGTCTCTTCCACAGCCTGCCAGCCTACAGGAGATGCATTACACTCAACGCGTGTTGGAAACGGCAACGACTAATGGCCATGATAAAGGAGCGGCGGTGTTCAACTCCAGCCTGGGAGCCACGACAGCTGTAGATCACTCAGGTTGTGCTTACTTCTAACACATCGTGTTCCAGCCCAGAGGGGTAATATGTTCTATATAGTTGTAATGATATTGGATAACCTGGAGGCCTGAACAGATGTGCCATATTTAAGTCTCACTTTCAGCCGAAACTTGGGGATATGAATCAACTAAATCACTGTCGTTATGAAAACCTGCATGATGCGGATGATTATTATGACCATTATAACTGATGATCATTTTGCTTGGATCAAACAGATTTTCGAGATGGACAAAAAGTCTGTGAATTTTGACTTAATAATTTGATGTTTAGTAGATGTAATCAAGGTTCTACTGTACATTATTATCGTGTGCAACAGTGATGACAAAACTGGTAGTAAAACTGCACATTCATCCTAGTTAACAGCAACCTAGGCTAGTCTAAAAGTCGAACTAATACATACATTTGAACACCAACAGCATTATTTAAGTAAAGACACTGTATGAGTGGTAGTTGATTTAGTTTTAGTCATAGTCTTTCGAATACAATTATTTTGTTTGTCATGTTTTAGTCTAGTTTTTTAGTTGTTGATAAAAGTATCAATATATTTAGCCTTAGTTTTAGTCCGTTTTAATTAGTTTTCGTCAGTGAAAGAATGTATGTGACGGAATCATTTCCAATAGCCACCATGCCGACACTGACCTTCGTCATACTGTTCATCTTGGATGTAGGCCTCCGCTCTGTCCTTCAGGGCGTTGACGTTCTCTGGGTCTTCCTCCAGGACCTGGCTACACACCGAGACCGCCCTGCTACCTTGCTGGCCCTGTTCAGTACACATGACACTAGGCCTGTCACAATTGTTACATAATCGTCTAATCGTGATTTTTTTTGACATAATCGTGATTATTTTTCATAATCGTCATAATCATTTCCATGTTGAAAAATGTTCATATATTTAAATAAAAAGGTAAAAAATAGTGGAAATAGCAGATCTACAAGCTCACAACGCGTCGCATTGCGACGCGTTGTGGTTATATATATTATAGTAATATATATATTATATATATATATAGCCTATATATTTAGGCTATGTATCATATCTACCATGTGCAACTTAAAAGCCTAAAAGCCAAACAGAAATGTAATTGTCAACTACAAAAACACAATTAAATCGTTAATCGCAATTATTTGAGTGACAAATAATCGTCATGTAAAATGTCATAATCGTGACAGCCCTACATGACACACACACAATCCTATAAGTCATGGATTAGGTACAATTCCATAGACCGTAAATAAAGAATAGACAAAGTGACGCCATTGGTTTCAACAGACCCGCTTTGAAGCCTGTTTTTCAGCTATTTCAAATCCGCCATCTTTCTATATCTGGTCAGAAATGCTAACGGAAAATAATGCTATTGGCTGCAACAGCAGAGAGGGTGGGTCTTCACTCGTTAGAACCAGTAGAAACCCTAGAAACATAGCCTACTTTATCATTCATTTTAAAATGAATGGCGCCATAATTTACCGTACTAAACGCATATCAAGATGATTTAAAAAAATATATTTTAAACTAGCGATTGAAAACATAAAATGTTTATGAAAAGGTTTACTAAGGTAATAAAATCAAGGTTAAAGCTTGCCCAAAACCTCACTGACTCATATTGAGATTTGTATGTATTTCTAACAGCGACATCTACTGGGCCATTAATAGGAAAGAACCTGGAAGCAGAGTCCTGCAGGGTCCGATTTTGACAACCCGCGCCCGCCCCGCCCGTCATTAATCAGATCTGTGGACCGACCCATTACCTGTGATTATATAAAAACCAGAACTGCCCCGCCCGTCAAAAAAGTTAACCATCGCCCGCCCCGCTACCGTGATTAAATACAGTAAAGTAAATAGCCTACAGCCGTGCACCACTCAATCATCCCTGCATGCTGTCCTCAGTGTACCCGTCGCGTACCAGCGGGCCCCGACCCGCTGCAGGACTCTGCCTGGAAGTGAGCTTTGATTCCAGCGAAGGGGGTTTGCCCCTTGGTATAAACACAACGACTGGTGTTTAAAAAGGTTTATGTTTTAGTGTACTGTAGGTGGCTCATGGCAGCAAATGAGGCACAGTACCTGTGCCAAGGCGTGGCAGATGCGCTGCTTGGCGTGGAGAGTGTAATGATGCACGTTGGGCTCCGTCTTCATCACAGCTTCGTATTTGTTCACCGCGTCCTCGTACCTGAAACGCAGCGAGCAGGTGGGCATTTTAATTGACACGCAAGACGCTAGGAAAAACAAAATAATTGCTGCAGCCGCCAGCACAGAATCTCTCAAATTGACTGTTGATTATGCTTAATATTTCAGGAGACATTTCAATGAATGGCTTGCAGTTGAGAGGGCGTTATTTCATAACATAAGGATACATTACCGTATGTTACTGATGTTTGAGGCGTTTCAGAGATGCGTTTGAGGCATGTCAGCAGGCACACACACGCACACGCACACACACGCGCACACACACACACACACACACACACCTTTGCTCCTGGATCAGCTCCTCTCCGGACTGGATCTGTTTGTTGAGTTTCTTCACTTGTTTGTAGTGGCTGTAGCACTGCTTGTGATCAGGATCCAGCTTCAGGCATTCACGTACCTCACTGGAAACAGTGTTTAGTCGATCACTCATGAGCCTTCTTTATGTCACGCCAGTACTTAAAGGACAACTTTGTTTTTTTACCACAAGGGTTCATATTTTAGATTGTAATTAGAGAAAAGAAAAAGTGAGTGTTAAAATGTTTTCATTTGCTTCGTTCTATTGTTTTATTGCGTTTACCGTGTTAAAATGTGGGGCATGCGTACACATGGGGCATGTGTACAAGTGGCTAAATAGGTATTTTTAGACACAATAAGCCAGCAGTTTCTTTATTGCTATTTACAGTAACACGTCTATCCCCCATAAGTCACATCCAACCACGAAAGGTTGCGTTGCATCTTGGGAATGGGCTTATTCTGTGTAAAATGACATATTTAGCCACTTGTACGCATGCCCCCAACCACTGAAATAAGAATCTCTAAAACAATAGAAAGAAGTAAATGAAATAATTTTAACACTCATCTTTTATATTATTTAATTACAATCTAAAATATGAACCCTTGTTGTAAAAAACTAAAGTTGTCCTTTAATTAATACATGTCTCGTTGGTTTTGTTGTATGGCATAGATTTGGACCGCTAGAGAATTCCATCCATTTTGTATTATTTGAAATTAGATTTCTGATAGCTGACACGTGACTATTGTTATAAGAATTCTACTGCATTTGTTCAGAAATACACAGTTAGTTTGGTACTTAGGGCTGTCACGATATGACATTTTACATGACGATTAATTGTCACTCAAATAATTGGCGATTAACGATTTAATTGTGTTTTTGTCGTTGATAATTACATTTCTGTTTGGCTTTTAAGCTTTGAAGTTGTACATGGTAGATATGACACATAACCTAAATATACAAAGAAATTACTGACATATTTGACAACTTACTACTTAAAAATCACACCCGTGTGAAGTGGAGCTGTGTGTGTGTGTGTGTGTGTGTGTGTGTGTGTGTGTGTGTGTGTGTGTGTGTGTGGATCATGTGTACCGATTTTTGTGACATTTGAAGAAAATATGTAGGAAAAGGAGCAAAAAGTGTGTTTTGGAGAAAATTCAAGATGGCGGAAAATCTATCATGGCGCAAATGGGCGTGGCCTATATGGGGAGATGCGTCATGACCCAAGGAATCCAGGGAAAACATAATTTAAATTTTCCGACCTACGGTTCAAGAGTTACAGGCCAAAACGTAAAGTGGGGTGTTATGGCGCCACCATGCGGCCAAATGACAAAATTATTTTTTATTTAATCCTTGAAATCATTATGAACCTCCTCTCCAAGTCTTGAAACTCTAGCCCCTATGGTTTGCGAGAGACAAATAATTGAATGTGAGTTTTTGCAATTCCCATTATAAGTCAATGGGGAAAATTAATTCACTAATAAATTAATATCAATTAAACTATAGAACCTTTCTCTTAGAAAAGTAATAGCCCACGATTCCCGAGTAAGCCGGTCGATTTGATATATGGCGCGAGTGTGTGGTGGCAAAACTGTGGGACTAGTGGCGTGCCGAAGTTTAGGAAGTTCAGGCTACATACACACACACACACACACACACACACACACACAGACAGACAGACAGACCCACACGGCCACGTATAGGGAGCCTGTGCTTCACACAGCTCCAAAAATAACTTTGATAGTGGAAATAGGCGATCTACAAGCTCACAACGCGTCGCGATGCGACGCGTTGTGAGCTTGTAGATCTGCTATTTCCACTATTTCTGACATTTTTCAACATTCACGATTATGACGATTATGACAAAATAATTGCGATAATGTCAAATAATCACGATTAGACGATTATGTAATAATTGTGACAGTTAGTTTGGTACTAATCTGATATGAGAATAATAGGCAGTGGGTCTTACGTGAGTGACATCTCATGGTCTCCAAGGTTGTAATAGATGGTAGAGAGCGTGTAGAAAGCCTGAGTGTTGTCGCTCTTCAGCTTTGACGTGGCTTTAAGGTCACTGATGGCCTTGCCCGTCTCGCCCATCTGAATGAAACACTCTGCCCGCAGCTCGCGAGAGGCCACATCCCACACACAGGTCTGGAAGGACAGTAGACATGAGGTTAAACCTCAGGTACAAATGACACATACATACAGTACATGTACTGAAGCTTTTCAATCTGTTACCATGGCAACGTACGATCTTTCAGTTGGCCAGGATGGCAGGAAAGTCAGGCTCAAGATAGACTTGGGTGTTTCCTGTAGGCAAGGCCTGGTACAATAGTGCAGGGGTTCATTTGATTGATTGAAGACTTTATTAAAACTTTTTTGTCTCAGGGCACCCCATAAATATTTGTTTAAATCCGAGGCACCCCCACATTATAATTTTCACCCCCAGCACCTTATATTTATAGCATATCGTCGTTGTCGGGTAGAAACCTTGTATGTCCAAAACTGTTTATTATCTATAAAATGTACTAAACTAGTGATAACAGCCGATCTACAAGCACACAACGCCTCGCACTAGTTTTGTGCGACGATCTTGTATGATGAAGCAGAGCAAGAGGCGTACACATTTGAAACTTGGAGATACGAGGTTTCTGCCCGACAGTGATGATATTTTAGTGATTATGTTGAGAGGAAAATTTGAGATAATAGCCATTTTGGTTAGAACTGACTGAAAATAACTTTGTACTTCAAGTTTAAAATGATACTAAGTGTCCAAATAAATCCCAAATATTATCAAATTGTCTCGCGGCACCCCTGGACTGCCGTCGCGGCACCCCAGGGTTCCCCGTCACCCACTTTGAAAACCCCTGCAATAGTGCACTGATTCTCAAAGTGGGATCTGGGTTCCTTGATGGGGTTACAAATGGACCCCATATGGGTATGTAACTCTGAGAAACCCATTTGCACACTGGTGGTCCTTGAAATTAAAAAATGTTTTGAGAACCACTGCAATAATAGAATCACGAGTGTTCATTTAACTCTAATTGTACAAACGGAGCCGGTGGAGGGTACATTTTGTTCAATTTGTACAATCAGTTAAATTAACACTGGGGGACTGTACAGTGTACTCGCCTCAATGATGGCATCCAGCTGGACAGCGGCGGTCACATAATCTTTGCTGTCGAAGCTGTGGTGTGCCTGGGTCACCAGCCGCTGAATTTCGTCCGACTTGACGAGCAGACTCTGAGCCTCCTCCGCATCTTTTTCACTGGGGTTGGACTTGAGCTGAGCACGGGGAGAAAAGTGCATTACATCAGGCATTTATGGCAGTGATTAAAGCAATTTAAGCACCACCTGAACGGAACAGAGGAATTTCTCAAGTCTGATGGAGGAAGGGGGGGGGGGGGGGGGGGGGGGCGAGAGAGATTTATGAGGTGGACATGGGAGGAAGCGAGAGAAGCAGTGGGCAGGCGCTGGGGAGGAGCGAGGAACACGCTGTAGATCAGCAATTCACAGTGTGTTTAGTTCTGTCCACTTGACTTCTCTCAAAGTGGGCAAGACTTTGCATTCCCTCCCCCCCAAAAAAAAGGTACTTGTGCCAAGTGTACCTCTTAAAAGCACTGCCAATCACGGCAGAGCTTACTTACCGTCCCCCCCCCCCAAACCCTATTACACTATAATCATCCTCATCATAGAGGTCGTCATCTTCGCGATAGCAATCTCAGCTAATGGCACATCCTTTTACAAATAGACCTGGCTCTGCTATCGGTGTTCCTGCTAGCTCAGCCCTGGGAAGAGGGGTAATGAATAAATGTGATGCATTACGCCATGCCAACGTATTGGACTGCTGAAGCAGCAGGACAGCGTGCACCTCCAGCCAGGCCCTGTCGACATCACACTGGCAAAATATGGGCCACATAAAACCCGTGCTAGTCAAAATGCCTATTGCCCTCTGCTGGGAATATGGCTCAGTGCCCTCTTAAAGCTGGAGTTATGACAGTTGATTTCAATTAGAAAACTTTCCGCACCTCACCTCGGGTACTCTCGTAAATTGACTTTTCTTTTTTTTTATAAACTATATTGAAATCAAATCCAAAAAGCATTATAGCTTAGTGGACATACCCTTTCCACCCAAACTACCTGGAGTTTCACATTACAGCTTACAAATAAATAAATAAAGACACCCAACTGCTAGGCAAAATCATGATGCTGGGTTCTTGTGCATTATTTTGTTATAAAGACGGTGAGCAGTTTAGGCCACAAATCCTCAAGGCAGACCTTCCACAAGCCCCTGGCAATACATTACAATAACAGACACTGACCTCATATAGCACCGTTCTCAAGAGGGATTACCACGGCATTGTTCTTGGCATGACGGAACAGAGCTTTAAGTGTTATCAAAGAAGGGGAGCTCAGTACCAAGGGCATTCATATCTGCTGGCAGTTGTTATGCCACATCTCTGTGTAAAATGGTAATTGTAATGGAAAATCTCTCCGAGCATTCCACTCTTAATCCTTCTTAATGAACACCTGAAATGATATCTGAAGGCCAACGAGAGATTTGGCTACCAATTTAAATACTATTCCCCTTCTTAGATTATGGTTTATGAATGCACAGCGTTCCTGTTTTTCACATGGCACTCAATCTATTTTAGGGCTGGGTCAATCTATTTAGGTATTTCTTAGGGCGACTTCACATCAACAGCACAAATATTTTTGAAATTTTGAGGCAACAAGTGACATGTTTTTAAAATTAAAGAACGATTAAGCAGATCTACAAGCTAAGTCACATTGTGAACTTTTTTTGCCTCTGAGAGCACCGCAGCCTTTTTTATGTAAAGCAAGAACTGAGGTTTGGCCCCTCCCCTTACCCTGTACTTAGTGGTTCTGTGTTTATTCCTACTAAGAACAACATTACATGTTTAAGGCAGTAGTGCTGACTGACGTCTTGAGAGATTAGCTTGAATGTGATTTGACAGCCTTGTCTTAAAGGGATATTTCACTTTCAAAAAAACTTTTGTAATTTTATCGTCTAATCAGTAACACCCTGAACAGTTTTTGATTTTCTTCATTCAGTATTTAGATATTTGATGTAAATGTTATCAGGCCCTCCCCGTCCAGGGCCCCTCCCCATACACACCCATTGTAACTTCAAACTCCATTTTAACCATGATAGATTCTAGTGACTCATAATACCCTCCTAATATGTGAGCTGGCCGTGTTTTTTCGATAACGTTTTTAATTTATTAAATATTTTTGTATTGTATTGAATTATTTCCATTTTCCAAAATAATTATTAAAAATAAATGAAAAAGGTTATTGAAAAAACACGGCCAGCTCACGTATTTGGAGGGTAGTATGAGTCACTAGAAAGAATAATGGGTGTTTTTAATGAATCTATCATGGTTAAAATGGAGTTTGAAGTTACAATGGGTGTGGATGGGGAGGGCCTGATAACATTTACATCAAATATCTAAATATTGAATCAAGCAAATTAAAATCTTTCCAGGGTGTTCACAAAAGCCTGATTAGACAATAAAATGACCCAACGTTTTTTTTAAAGTGTAATATCCCTTTAATATCTACAGGCTGCTGTGGACACTTAGAAAATAACTACTTAAAAGACAGAAAACGCCTAGAATGTTGCAATATATTATTACAAGAATATACCAGTGTGCTACCATAATCAATCCTATAAACCGTATATAGAAGAAGAAAACTCACCAAACTACTAGGTTTCTTCCAATCAATTATGTGGTTAACAATAGCTTTATAATTGTCTGTGTACTGTGTAGCAGTTAATTTCAATTAATTATCTTTCTCTGATTAATTTGAGCCCAACCTTGCTTGCTTTTAGACTGAACCAATAGATTCATTGTAGCGTTAGACTAGACCTGCAGACCAACACTGACCCCTCCTGGTGAACTTCAACAACAGTTACTTCACATTCACTCTTGCTTCCATGGACAACATCACTGTTGTCCACTCTCTTAACCCATTTAGGCCTAGAATTATTGAATGATTTAACCAGTGAAAAATAGCAGATATACAAGCTCACAGCGCGGCACCGAGTGCCGCGCTGCGAGCTTGTAGATCTGCTATTTTTGAAAAAGTCATGAAAATGTGTGCAAATCTTTGAATATATGTATTTTCAAAGCGAATGGTTGTAACTCAAATTTTGCTTCTGGGTGGTCCCTGGAACTAAATATTTTGAGATGCGGGTCCGTGGCCAAATACATATCATTTTGGGGGTCCTTCACATGAAAAGGTTTGAGAACCACTGACATAGTAGTCTCTCAAGAACAGACTAACTGAGCTCCAGTTAAGTGAAAAGGACCTTTTCTTTGACGATGGCTGGCCAGATTGCTGACATAGAAACATAGTTTTTTTTCCCCTAAAAATCTTAGAAGGATTCAAAAGACACTTAACTCTCTTGCCGCTGAACGAACGCTCGTTCTTTTATCCACGGCACCATAACGAGTGTTCATTCTTTTACCTGTCTGAGCACTGTAAGCAGATGAGGGGTGGCGCGGGTGTGTACAGTAGCAGCAGCTCCCATAACGTTAGTGTCAAATCTGGAGCGCAAGTAAACAACAATGGCGGTCGGGATCACTTTTCCCTTCCATTTCTATGCCTGGATCTAGTTTCTCCATTTCTATGTCAACAACTAGTGCAACGAGGGACAAACTTCAGCCTCGTTCATTGGAACGGAAGCACCCGTTCAACACGATGATGAAGCTGTTCTTTTACAAAAAATTGCTGTTGGAAATAATGGATGGATATTTTTTTTATAAAATCGCAAAGGTAAGCTACTTTTGTGGCATTAAAAGTCATCCTTAGATCCTTATAGCATCATACAGTAAAATGGCGGTAAAAGAGTTAAAGTCACTCACCACTCTCTTAAAGTCGCTCTCAGCTTCGTCCAACTTCCCCTGCTTCAGAAGGAGGATTCCTCTCTGAAGCCTTGCCTGTTGAGAGAAGGGTGGAAAATGTGTTCTGTTGCAATGTTTATGTATACAGTAATCTAGGTTGCACAGCTGATATAACAGTCTTCTTTCCCAGAACTGACTAAACTTGCCGAGATGTTGCGATACAAAATATGCACACACATAATCTTATTTGTGTGTAAATGGGTTCTTTCATACACATTATTGACAGGTTCCTAATTGATTAAGAATTGTGCCTGCACAAAGGAAATCAACATCTTATCCTGTGTTTCTTTTCCCGACTTAATAGGAAACGTTATATCCCGACTTAACCGTAGCGTGCGGTCTGTGGAACCCGGCACTGATGCAAAAACCCAAATTCCCATCCTTTGGGAGAAAACTGCAATGGACTGCTGTGAAGGAAAACGGATTTATCTCGTAATCTATCTCCAGATCGCGTCCTTGTTTAAAACAAGCCCTTCTCTCTGGACCATAACAAAAGCACGGATGGCAACAGTTGTATTTTTTCTCTTCTGGGTGAAAGAAAATATGACCATCGTGACCGAGCGGAAGTAATCAGATTACATTTGGACCGGTGGTATGTTCAAGGAGCCTTGGAAATAAGCTAAAAACACAGAAAAAGCTACTGAAATCATTATATACCCGGGAGTAGATGTGTTAAAAAAACATTATGCTAATGAGTGATGTGCATTGTGCACTACTTACAGAGGTGAAGTCTGGTTTGAGTTCTATGACTCTGCTCAAATCTGGCAGGGCAGATTTTGACTTCCCCATGGCTAGGTAAACTGTAGCTCTTCTGTAGAATGCAACGTAGTTTTTAGGATCTCCGTCTAGACAAGAGCAAACAAAATCATTACTAATCAAATAGTATCAATGCAGTTCAATTGTTGTCCTAATAAAGGTAAGTGCTGAGCCCTGAGGCCTATCTTCCAGTTTCCTTGGCGTGCGGCAGCTTGATGTACCAGTACACCCCCTGGACATGACGCTAGTACTGTATGTCGCAGGCACTTACCCCAACATCCAACCCGTATTAGTCTGGTCAGGTTTTGTCCTAATAACCTACAGTAAACATTGACAATTTCTAAAACAACTATTTTGATTGGTTGTGTATGTGGAATAAGATCTTTATTCGCAGTTGAACTGACTGGCTAGCACGTTGGCCTTAAGATATGTACAGATAATCTGAATATTATAGAATCAAGAGGCGCTACTTCAAGCTGGCCTGGTATGTATTGTAATCAGCTATGACACAAGTTCCCACATCTATGTCTGTGTGTGTGTGTGTGTGTGTGTGTGTGTGTGTGTGTGTGTGTGTGTGTGTGTGTGTGTGTGTGTGTGTGTGTGTGTGTGAGGTCAGGATGACTTGTACGTATCATGTGCTTCTATCCTGTGATAGGATGATCCCCTATCTCAGAAAAATACTTGTGTCTCCAGCTATGTTTGTTAAACAGCCTAAATCCGTTAGAACCGGGAAATTTGTGTCATTTTAGATTTTAGCATTGGCTATTCAAAAATAGCAGATATACAAGCTCACAGCGCATTTCTTTGTGCCGTGGTGCGAGCAGCGAGCTTGTACATCTGCTATTTTCAACAACTACTGGTTTAGATGGCATTGGTCTTAACGGATTGATCCAGAACTCTTCAACACCTACCAACAGCAGCATGGAAGTGAGAGAGGGCGTCAGCTAACTGGCCAGCAGCGAGGAGCTTCTTTCCCATCTCCAGGTGATTCTCCACACTCCCATCTCTGCTACACTTCACTCCTGAAACAAAACACAAAAATACAGTCTGGCAATTAAACACAGCACAAGCAATGCTGTCTCAACCCTTTTAAATTTGTATATGATCATTTAGTTTGGTATGAATTTGTACATTTGTACAATCTCGAGAGTTACTGGTCCAGTTGGTTCCTTAATTCTAACTATCAATCATTTACCATGGGGATTGGGGACACCCTGAAACCTCAAATAACCCTGGGGGTCCAATGGCCACAACATTAGTATATAGGTTAGTTAGTATTATGGTTAGCATATTTGTTTCTATTCTATATGTGAACACATGTTTTAGCTGTAACATTATTAACCAATATGCCAGATTCATTGCCATGGCATAGGTACAAGGGTCCTGCTGTTAGTTTGGAGAAGATTGGATCAAGACTAAGACAGATAGAGATGACATTCTAACCCCGACAGGTGTCAATTTAACCACCACTGTGAATATTAAGACATGTGTGGCAGAGCAGAGGCTACACAACACACACTATCATGTGAAACCAACCATTACCCAACGTTAGCAAAGTAGCTAGCTTGCTGGGTCAATCTGAAACAGAACAGAACCATAAAGTTGCACATGCTAACAGGGAAGCTAACCCTTTCCTTTCACGTCAACGAGCCGCCTAATGCAGTGCAGTTGTCCTTACTGACAAACGCTCAAAGCTCAGACTAACTGGGCAACATTAACTTTATACAGCCCGATGCAGGACAGTCTAGAAGCTTACCTTCGTATCGCAGATCAATCAAAACAAGCACATATGGGATGAAAGTCAGGATTTTGTGTGCTACATGGTAGATTGAAACCATGATTCAGTCACTCGATCTATTAAAAAAATAAACAAAACAGCTATAAGGTTTTAGTGTTATTTGAAGTGTGTATTTACTAGTGCCAGTCCCATGTGGTTGACAGACAGCAGCTATTCAGTGTAGTGATCATTTGACATCACTTTCTTTTCTGTCAGGACAGGCTGCTCAGAGTGAAGCCTGTCGGCCGGGTCGTGGTCGGCCGCGATTGGTTGGGATCGCTGGAAAACTCCGCCCACCACGGTTGGATCAACGGAGAGGAGCCACGGCAGCATAATACAGAGAGCGTGTGCCACTCACTGCCACTGGTACTGTACACATTAATACACACATTACTACACAGTGGTGGGAAAGGTACTCACTTTCTTTAGCCTACGTTAGTAAAAGTATCAATACTGTAATGTAGAAATACTCTATTACAAGTAAAAGTCCGGAATTCAAAATGTACTTGTCTACTTGAGTAAAATTAGTTAAGTATTGGTATCAAAATGTTATTAAAGTAGGCTACCAAGGCCTAGTAGTCATAATGCAGAATGTCCCATTTCACACGTTTTCAAATGAAGTCCATAACAATCTTTTGAAAATGGCTGATTTACAAGCTTACACATTTTTTATTTTGTTTTGACTAG
Source organism: Nannobrachium achirus (assembly GCF_963921795.1). Taxonomy (NCBI): domain Eukaryota; kingdom Metazoa; phylum Chordata; class Actinopteri; order Myctophiformes; family Myctophidae; genus Nannobrachium; species Nannobrachium achirus. The sequence continues at coordinate 27,767,031 of NC_137829.1, forward strand.
TTACTGAATGTCAGTCTCCAGGTTTTCTTCAGAAAATGTATGCCACTGTTTTACTATGAGAGTCCACTGATACAGTGCTTCTCAAACGTTTTATTTTCAAGGACCCCCATAACTCATTTACAGCTAGCTATCTATGTGTTTGTCTATACTCATTTTGTGTACCCTGACGGCTGGACCCTACCCATATGGCAAAAATAGAATATTGATAAAAATGACCACCACAAGCCAGAATGGCGATGACCCCTGTAGTGGAGACAGGAGAACTGGGCAGTGGGTGGGTACTATAACTGGCAGAGGGGCAGTATTTTTGTTGTCGTTTGCAAGCTCAGTCACAAATTTCACTTATGAGAAATATTGCCGTTTTAAAGGAAGGTAGGGATTTATATTCCTTTAAGCCCTTCGATAGGGTGTTCCACATTTCAGCGGCATAGCAGGAGAAGCATTTGACAGATTAGCTACAAAGATGAGCAGAGTCAGGTTAATTGTTTCTGCCTATGGCTCCGCTCCTGGATGTAGCTGCAGGGATTTTCTACAGCTGAAGCATAGGCCTACATTAGATTTTACATTAGATTTTACGTTTTAGTGTATTGTAGTAACTGGCTGGCCCACCAAACCCGGGGCAGTTGTGGGAAGAAATAGCCTACCCTATGGGGTATGCCCGCTTACTCTGTGAGCTACTGGGGCTCACTGGAAAATATTTTGACAATGTTATGTTTATTTCTTTATTTGACATGGACATAACAATCACATTGGACGAACCAGATGCATTGCTCAAGCATGAGTGCTAGTTTTCAACACCTGTCCACAGGAGGCTTTTCTAAAATAGAATAGTCTAAAACCCAATCAAGTATATATAGGCTATATACACACACACACACACACACACACACACACACACACACACACACACACACACACACACACACACACACACACACACACACACACACACACACACACACACACACACAGTTGATTTGATTTCAACAATAACTTGAGTCCTCAGTTAACACATTACCATCCGATCCGTCTCTAGTTTCAGATCTGTAGGCAAAGAGTTCCGAAGAGTACTGAGAAGGCAGACTGTCCAAAAGAGTTCTTGCACATGAGAACAATACAGTCACCATTTGTTGAAGCTTGTGTAGATGCTCTACCAAAGCTTACAATCTCACTATAGTACAATGCAGTATTTACTAATATATAGTATAATGCAATATTTACTAATATATATGAGTTACTTTCCAGAAGTCACACATAGGAATTGGTGCTGGACGTTTTGGTGGTGCTTGTGATTCCAGAGATGTTGCTGGCTGTACTCGCACTGCTACTCTTTTCACTCTGAGCTGGAGACACGTAGGTTTCCTTGGGTGGAAGAGCTGTGTAGACCTCAGGGAGCCCATAGACAGGGAGATCTCTTCTCTTCGAGCTGTGAAATTCATTACGGGGAAAAGAAAAACAAATGTGTTTGTGTTCGGTGGGTTGGTCTACTGAATTGAAATTGCACATGAAATCATTGTTTTGAGAATTACCTCGATTGGCACCCTTCCTTCCCTGCAAAGCTACTCATAATAAGACCCCCAACAGTAAGGAGGGTAGAGCCCCCCCAGCCGATAAACACACCAACTCCTATTTCAAACCTGAGAATAAAGGCAGAGTTCAATCTGTATTTACTTCATAACAATATTGGATGCATTTTGTTTAATGTGTGTTTGTTGCTTTACATACCTTTGAGCTTTGAAGTCAGGGTTTTGAAATTCTGCCCTTACTTTGTTCCCGTAATAAGAGAATGCAATCATTGAACACAACCCTAAAGGTAGAGGCACAGTATTTATGTTTAGCACCAACTTACTGCATGTTTCATTCTGCATGTGAATTTTGAGAGAGAGAGAACAAGAAAAAACTTTTACACATGTATTAATGTTTACCTGAGATGAGATAGTTCATCCCTCCAGCAAAAGTTACTCTTGCATTGGAAATCTCCGATCCTCCGATCTTGGTGCATTTCATGCCCACCATGACAAGCACAGATCCAAAGAATGCCAGGATAATAGAGGTGATGATCAGTGCACGGCACATGTGAATGTCCCCTGTCCAAGAAAGGAAATAATTTATACTTGTACGGCTACAATAGTCCTATACGTCCCTAACCGCTCCCTCAGGTCTGCCAGTGCTAACCTGCTTGACGTACCCGATATGAGTATGACATATAAAAAATATGGTAAGGCAGCTTTTTGTTTTTATGGCCCGACTGCCTGGAACAAGCTCCCAGCTCACCTAAGACAGGCTTCCTCTGTGGATAGTTTCAAAGCACAACTTAAGACCTATTTCTTCACTCTTGCTTTTAGTTGATTTTAATTTTCTCTTACTCCTATTTATTCTTCATTGTTTTGGATTGTTCTGTTCTTAGGGTCTTATTGAAGGTTTTGAACGTTTTTCTGCATTTTATGGTTTGAATATATTTTGTTTTTATCATGTATATAATCTCTTTTGCACTGTAAAGCACTTTGAGCTGCATTCCTTGTATGAAAGGTGCTATACAAATAAAGATTATTATTATTATTATTATTATTATTATTATGTTGCAGGCCGAAAATATGTTATTTTCAGAGGTGACACAATCGTATGGTGAAGTTCATGTAGTATAAATTGAAATAGGCGCAACAAAGAAAACTGCACAGTGCACACCATTGAAAAGTATTTTCAAATTGTATTTAAAAAGACCGGGCTGAGGAATTACAGTCACTTACAGTTCAGTGCAAGCATAGATGGGATTCCCTTGCAATCTGAGACTCCTGTCGAATCAGATATGCAGTCCTTCCAGAGGTTGGAGAAGTAGTTAGACGTGGTCAGAACAATGCTGTCTACCTCAGACCAGGTCCAGATCTCTGTGACCATGGTGGAGCAGACCAGCATCCATCCACACACACAGACGGTAAAGCAACCGATCTCCATGTACATCACCACCGTCCTGTAATTCATGCTTGCCTCTCTGAATGTTCGACAACCAAACAGAAAAACAGAAAAGCAAGGCCGAGGAATGACACTTGGGCAACTGTTGCCGCTATCTCGAACTAAACTGAGAATGACCAGTGAGTGAGAGAGAGAGAGAGAGAGAGAGAGAGAGAGAGAGAGAGAGAGAGAGAGAGAGAGAGAGAGAGAGAGAGACTGTGATCAGCTATACCCTCCCAACTCCCATGCATCACAAGTCTGTCTGTCTGTCTGTGTCTCTTTCTCTCGCTCTCTCTCTCTCTCACACACACACACACACACACACACACACGCACACACGCACACACACGCACCCCCCCCCCCCACCCACCCCCCCACCACACACACACACACACACACACACACACACACACACACACACACACACACACACACACACACACACACACACACACACACACACACACACTGGCGAGGCTGAACCAGAAACAAGAGAATGTGTTTTGTGTATATAATCACATCTCTTGCTTTGGACTTGTGGATGGCAAGCTGGTCACTGCTGACCGAATACTTTTTTTTTCTTTGTTCCATGAAGGTCATTCTGACGACATGCTGTGTTTGTTATTGATATGGTACCCAGGAGTAGTATATAGCCTACCACCACAAGGTTCTGTCTGCTATTTAGTTCTTGGTTGAAGATTGTCGTTTCACCAAATTGCATTTTCTTTCTTTTGTTTTGTTGTAATACATAATAATGCATATACAAATACATAAAGCACACATAATGACACAGCATAGGGTTTGACAAACATTTGTCATTATACATGTCTCCAGTAACATGTCTAGACATTATCGATAGGACTTACTTTCCAATTTGAGTGTATGAATTTGAGTTAAAACATTTAATATCATTTTGCAATATGTATAATCTCTCCTCCACTTATAGTTGCATCTACTATAGGCCTGTCACAACTATTACATAATCCCCTGTTCGCAATTATTTGGGATAATCAGAAATATCTTGTAGAAATAGCAGATCTACAGGCTCACAACGCTTTTCATCGGAAGACGTTGTGGATTGTGTAGATCAGCTATTTCTGAAAGTATAATATATATATATAGGCCTATGATAATATATATCATAGGCCTACATTGTATCATGTGCAATGTTTGTTTACAAAGCATAAAAGGCAAAAAGAAATGTATTTTTAATTTAAATGTTCCAATTTCCAATACCAGAAACACAATTAAATCGATTATTTGTATGACGATTAATCATCAAGTTAAATGTCATAATAGTGACAGCCCTACCGACATCCCACCTGCCAACAGTGTTCATTTTGTCGACTAAAACTATGATTTTTTTTCCATTGACTACCTTTATTCACTGACAAAACCTAAATCAAAACCAAATCAAAACTAAGCCATGATGACTAAAACTAAGATTAAATCAAAAACTAGACTAAAATGTTAGGGAGCACAAATGGATTAGAGATCCAGTTTATGTTTGGTTGCGCTTGGGTGTTTCGCTCTGAAAAGCAGATCTGCAAGCTGACAACGTGTTGCGGATATTGCCTATTTTCAGAATGCAACCAAGTGTAAAATGAGGTATTACAATGCCATGAAGGCCAGCTAAGATACATTTTTATCGACAAAATCAACAGTAGATTTACAGTATATAGGAGCCTATGTATTTCCGTGATTTTGGATTGTAGATTTTTGGAGACATGTATATCTTGATTCTTGGGGTTCTCAGAATGCCAAAAAAACATGTCTCCAATTTTTCTTTTGGGGTTTAGCATTGTAAGTAATTGCCCAAAACAGGAAATGGCAATAACTTCCTGTTGTCAGGGTGGGGGTCCCTAGTTCAAATATGTTTATTTTGGGGGTCACAGCCTAAAAAGTTTGAGAACCACTGGTCTAGACTAATGAGGAACCTTCCTTGATAGTGTAGCGGTATTCCTCAAAAAATGTCTACATTTGTTGTTGAAAAGATTGTGCGATGAAGTACTTGTATAAATTAGCCTGACAGCCACACTCCTGAGAGTTTACAGTAAACATCCTACGCACTCCCATAAAGCCCACATCAACACAGTGCTGCATGGCGAGCACAAGCAATGTCATCTTGTTCTGACAAACCTATTGTCTCACCTGCTCAAATAAAGAAGCATCCTGTTCCATCCGTCCTGCTGTTGTGACTGTTTCCTGTCCACCCAGATTTTAACACCCATCGCAATAGGAGCTCTCTGCAGTAGTAGCTGGTTCTCCTCTGGTTTCGTCTACTGGCCTCAGAAATGAGGAAGCGTCTGATCCAAGTGTTTGGTTTCTTGATCTCAACGCTGGGATGGCTGTTTGTGCTGTGCACCATGGCCATGGACTACTGGAGGATCGTTCAACTAGGAGGCCAGGGAGGGTCCTGGATCATCAAGGCGGCTTGGGTCTGGTCCAACCTTTGGAAGGACTGCTACACCGACACCACAGCAGTGACCAACTGTAGAGACTACCCAGTGCTCTGGTCTGTCACAGGTAAGTGCTCTGCAGCAGTCATTCATATCCGAGGAATGATGTTTCATACTTTCAGTCTTTTTGTGCTAATATAGTAATATATGTATGCCTAGAAATACTGTACGGTAGGCTATGGCCCCATAAAGCACTGCACTGACTGCACTGGTCACTGGAGAAATGTGATTCTTTGTGCTGCATGAAATATATTTGCTCACACAGATATTGTGAGGCCCTTTGGATAAAGGTCCCTGCTGACTCTATCAGTTAATGTTTCAACAACAAAACCACAATGTCCTAGGACCTAGGGCATTCACGAATAGTGATTTTTATTATTCGAATTATTCGACCTCAAAGTATTCGAATAGTCGAATATTCGACAGGAATGGCCAAACTGGCCAAACTGTCAAATATTAAGTAAGCAAGAGACGAACATATTTATCTGCGGAACCGAGTCACATTAAATGTAATACCTACAATTCCAAGTGCTTGTCAGGGTGGGGGTCCCCAGTTCAAATATGTTTATTTTGGGGGTCACGGCCTAAAAAGGTTTGAGAACCCCTGGTATAGAGCATTAACAAATTCATCCACCAGGGGCATTGACAACTCATTCTTATGACTTCCTATCTAGCCAAGCTTTATAACTATATATTTTTTAAAGAGAAAACAATAAAATAAAATAAAAAAACGAATATATTCGACTTCGGTGAACAATGTTGAATAGTGACTTTGATATTCGAATATTCGAATATTTGGTGAATGCCCTACAATGTCCTGGGTTCACTTCCTGTGTTGGACAACGTGCATAGGCCTACTGTCTCAGCATAGATCTCGCAGCATGCCATGAAATGCCATAATAGCGTCAACTAAACAAGTGGTTCTCAATGTGGGGTCTGGGGTTTCCAGGGGGTCCCCAGATAAATTATGGATAGTTAGGAACCAAAAGGAGCCCACACAAATGTACGCTCACTCAGTCACGGGGTTCATTGCCTAATTCATACAGTTGTAGAAAAAGTACTCACATTTATTATTTAAGTAAAAAAGTATCAATAGTGCAATATAGAACTCTGTTACACAACTACTCAATTAAAGTACAAATACCTTAGAATTGTAGTTAAGTACAGTAAAGGTACTTAGTTAATTTACACCACTGAATGCATACCACACTGGGGATTCTTGACATTAAGCGGTTTGAGAACCACTGCACTGAACAACATCAGTTTTGGCCTATTTGGCTCTTTTTCTAGATAACCTTTTCTACACTGTAAAAAATAAAAGTTGAGAAAACTCAAAATTTTAAGGCAACAAACTTCAGAAAACTTTTAAGTTAGACAATCAAACATAAAACTTTAAGTTTTGCTTAAATTGGTTTAGTTGGTGTATCTTAACATTTTAAGTTGCCTCAGCTTTTATAATTTTTGCTTAACTTAAAATTCTAAGTTGCCCTAAACTCAAAGGTTTTCTGAAGTTTGTTGCCTTAAAATTTTGAGTTTGCCCAACTTTTTATTTTTTACAGTGTAGAGATGAACAGCAAAATTGTATTGAAACTGAATCTTTACAGCTCGATTCATTATTTACATTAATCATCATAGAAAACATGGCACTAACATGGCTTTCTTCTATTTCTACCACAGTTTATGTCCAGGGAGTGAGAGGATTGCTGATGTGCGGTTTAACCCTTGGCTTCTTTGGTGCAATATTTGCCTTCCTCGGGATGGAGTGCACATATATCGGTGGAGCGGAGGGGACCAAGGACAAACTGCTACTAGCCGCGGCAGTATTTCATTTTGTTGGCGGTGAGGGCAACACACGTGATGCACTAGTCGACCAGACCATAAATGACATAAGTGTTTTGCCCACACCATGTCTTGGTTTTAACCGAAACCTCCTCTTCACACAGGGGTAGCTGATATAGCTGGCTACTGCTTATACATCAACAGGGTTGCCAGGAGTACCTTTGCTGCCACTTTAGAGCCAGGAAGATTACGGTACAGTGAAGTCAATAGTTTGAATCTTTCTTGCACATAGCAGTACAAACCAACACATCACATAATTATATTATACTGGTTTCTACTGCTCTGTTAATGTCAATGTACAATACATAGTATGAAAAACTGCCCTTGCTCTTGGATGATTGTTTCTGATTAAATGTGTTCTGGTTTTACTTTCACCCTAATGGCAGGTATGACTTAGGAACTCCGATTTTTCTTGGATTGGTGGGGGCTTTCTTCATCCTACTTGGAGCTGTACTTTATGCTGCTACAGTGTTCCGGGTAATCATCCCTAAAAGGTAAATACACTGTAAAGTCCTACGAATGGATATATTAACACTCAGGAGTTTACTGTAGGCCTATAGGCTACTACTCAGGGTTTCTCAAAGTGCTGTGGCACCCTTGCCTTGGGTGGTGTGATGCAAGTCCTGGGGTGCCGCAGAATACTTTGATAATATTTGGAATTCATCAATCAGTTTAACCACCATATATATATATATATAGTAAAATTGACCTGAGTTGCACTGTACTCAATTGGTGCATTCTTTTTCAATCTTGAAAAAAGTATTTTCACTAAAAACAACAGATCTACAAGCTTACAGTACAAAGCGTAGTGAACTTTTTGGGTGAATGTTCCCCCCAGAATAGGGATGCTGGGTTTCAAGTGGTTAAACATCAAGTATAAAGTTCATTTCAATCTGTCTGATGATGGAAACGGACATTGTCTCAGGTTTTCCTCCTGACATACTGTATCTTAAAGGGAAATATTTACATATTTATGCACTGTAATATGACATAAAAGTAAGGTGCATTCATTCAGTAGTGCCGTGGATTAAAACGTTATTTATAAGGGTGCCCTGAGTCAAAGTTTGAGAACCAGTGAACTACTTGTTGATTCATTTTATTGTTGTTTGTGCCTTCCAGAACAGTGGTGTATGCCTATGCACCACGCACATACATGGCTCCTCGCACTGCAGGGAGAACATATTCTGGTGGATACTACAAACCTGGAGGGAGAACATATACTACTGGATACTACAAACCACCATATACAAGTAGGCAGTACGGATCATATATCCTGGGCTCTGGAGGATCCAGTAGCTCCAAGATCTCAAAGCTCTCTCAGACAACACCCGAGAGAATGTCAGAAAGAGATGCGTTTGTGTAGCTATTACAAATCTGTCTGACTTAATTGGCAAAGTAGTTTAGGATGGTGCATGTGATGGGTAATATGGAATGTATGTTTTATTTATATACTGTACTTACTTGTTCTGTATATACTGTATGTAGGCCTATGTCTCTTCACCTCATTTTGTACAATTGTAAATCAGTAATGCTTTCATGCTCCTGTTGTGATTTGAGCATTTCTTGTATACTAGTTGTTTGATAAATAATTTGACCCCGTTGTTGCAACGTCAATTAATTTACACAATAAAGATTGCTTTATGTTCATGAATGTGGATCACTTAGGTAAGCTTTCATCAAGCAACCACTGACAATCAACCAAATTATGTTCATAATTTTGCCATCCATCTAATCTTAATTGAAATCATACGATTTAATAACGAATAATAGGCCTAGTCATCTTAATACTAGATTAATTTAACATATTATGTAACAGATACTATTAAGGTTATAATCACACAATTAGTTTAATGGTGTAAACATTTCTACGTGCTATTTACAACTAAGTCACAAATTCAAGACCTCTGTTTGGGTTCAGACATCATGTATCCGTCTGTCTTTCAATGTTATATGAGATACTTAAAGTGTGGTTCCTGTGGAAATAAGCCTCTGCTTTCTAGGATCTCCTTTTAGTTGACCTTGTACCAGTGATTTGTACTGTCATGAAACTGTACTTTTTTCTATTGCAAACTTCTAATACATTCTTCAATCAATCAATCAATTGTTTATGATTCGACACAATTTCATGGTCTTAAATACACAACACAATGATCAGTTATTAATAAAATCATGAATTACCTATACTCCTGAAGAGGATAGAATTTGTTTGCTATGTGATTTGGTAGCTTTTTGTTTTGTTTTAGTTTTCTAGTTTTCGTCATATTTTAGTCATCTGAAATGTTTTAGGCTTTGTCTAGTTTTAGTCGAATAAATATCATTTGATTTTAGTGGACTACTCGTAGCAATACCAACAGTAACCACTAGATGGCAACATTGGGAAATTGTGTAACGTTATGACGTTTGAATGTAAACAAAACGTTCAAAACAACGTTTTGAACAAAAAGTAGGGCAGTTTGGTGAGTTTAGCTTTCAAGCTAACGGCAGTGTGTGTCATTGTTCATAAATAAATGCGCTATCTGTGTTGTAGTCAACAAACAAACCGGAAACCGGATCACACTGCTCAGTTTTAGAAAGAGATGCCGGTGTTTGTTTACCTTTAAGGCGTGCGTGGGCGTGGCTTCTGACACCTCAGAGCCTATCCGCGCCGTGGATTGGCTCATTTCACATGACACGTCAGAATGAAGCCGCACGCGCTTTGCTCAACACATTTAAAACGGTTCCCAGCGAGTTTCCGACGCACACCTCTCTCAAGCGAACAGAACAGATCAGGAGGAGCGAACTTTCTACAGAACCTGCCAAGTTGAGCCAACGGACATCTATCTGCTACAACAGTCAGTTACAGTTGTCTTATTTTGAGATAAACAATCAGGGTACCTTTCGTTCAGTGGTAAGCGTCGACAAGACAACAACAATGACTTTGTTGAGCTCGAAACAACCGTCAGTTGCCGCCGAGGAGCAACTTCTCGTCACCATGGCTGCTGGAAACGGAGCCGTTGCAGGAGGAGGGCCCGTCGTGCACGGCGACGGCGGCGGCCGGGGAAACAGCTTGGAAAGTGACACGAGAGATCTCATCAGCACTTTCCTCATGGACTTTGCAGGCGTGTCATCATCCTCTCCAAGCAGCAGGAGACGTCAACGCGACGCTCATGCGACGATGAAACGAGTTGTGGAGAAGGCCGTCGAAAAACACCGGTACCTGTTCAACGGCATGATCCGCAAACTGAAGTTGGACGGACGAGGAGATGACATGATGATCGGCGTGGGTGCAGTAGCAGCAGAGACCTTCAGTGATGGCATCACAAACTGGGGTCGCGTTGCCAGCCTGGTGGCCTTCGGGGCAGTCGTGTGCCAGCAGTTGAAGGAGGAGGACAGGGAACGGCGCGTTGGACTGGTGGCCCAGGAGATCTCCACGTATCTCCTGACCCAGCAACGGGAATGGTTGGTCAAGAACAATTCGTGGGATGGTTTTGTGAAGTTCTTTCGCGTGTTGGACCCAGAGTCCACGGTGAAGAGCACGCTGCTGATGACAGTGGCTGGGGTCGCTGGCGTTGGGTTGGTCCTGGCCCTGTTCAGGTGAGTGTGTTGTTGGACTCGAGAGACTGTTTCACCCCGACCAAATAATGCAGTGTTTCTCAAACTACAAGGTCTTCCCTAACTCTGGCAGTGTACAAATGGATTCCAATTGTATGCGGTTAGAGTTACAGACTTTTGTGGGTCGATCTAGACTAGGAACCCACATAGTTCCTAGATTCCATTTTGAGAACTGAAATAATGGAACATTTGAGGACATATGTCCATGGCAATGAAAATAGAGGTTTTCCTGGTTTGAATGTTGAATATTTAATTTTCTTTGTGTACAATAATTTCCCCTTAACTCCTTTTCATTTTCATTAAGGATTAGGTTTGTGCAGTTTGCACCATCCACCTGAACTCATGTGTGTATATAATATAGCCTACTGTATATAATGAAGCTACAAATATATATTTAATTTTTCTAATAATGCACAATGTCTACTCTATGCATTTCTTTTCTAATAAATCTATGAAAAATGCACATTTTGTCTGCGTCTGAATTCCTTACTGTACGTTAATTCCACACAGGCACCTGAGGGTCAGATTCTAAAAACTATCTATATCAGTGGTGCATATATTCAGTGGTGCATATATTCAGGAATTTGCACACAGAAATAGCTTGGGTTAAACCTAATTTTCAATGTTATCAAAATGTATCATAGCTTTTAAAATTGGGTTATTTAAATTTCCCAGCAGTAAACAACTTGGTTTGGCTTCTAAAATTATATGCAACATATCTACTTTTAAAAACAAAGCTACAGTGGGAAAGTGCTCCACAACACTGACACAAGGATTCCAGGATAATTAAGAACAACTTTATTTGTTCCATACAAATTTGAACATGAAAGAATTTAGTTGATGGGGAGGTATTTCACAGAGGGTAGAGGGATGGTCATCATGGTGGAATGATCAGTGAGCGGGTTCTGTAGAAGGAGAAAACACCCAATCAAAGATTTCCCATAAACATATGGAATACAGGTAACTGGGAAATAGAAAGCATACTATACAATCCTTTAAACCATGGGTCTTCAACAGGGGGTCCTCAGAGTTACTACAGGGGGTCCTCCTAATCTTTGAGTGATAGAAACGTTTTTTTTCCCCCTTAATCATATTAACCTCTTGAACTCTAGTGTCCATATTCTGAGAACTTTAGACAAAAATAGCAGATCTACAAGGCAAAGAGCTTTGGTGTAAAGGGGAAAAAGAGCAGACTAAGTATAGAGCGAAAGGTAAAGTTTATAAGTACCGGTATTGGCGGTTCAAGTGGTTAAATATCTGAAAACACAAACTGACATGAATCCAAAATACAGTGACGATTGTGTTGTCAAACAATGAAACTATATGGAATCTATAAGGTAGTGGGGGTCCCTGCTTCATCTCTCTCAACTAAGGGGTCCTTGGCCTGAAAACATTGAAGACTCCTGCTTTAAACTCAAGCAAGATACCAGCAGAGAAACAAAAGTGTGACTACCGGTAGTTGCATTTTGTATCAGTGCATCACATTTGTGTATTAATGTCCTTGTAGTTTTGACAAGGACATGCATGTCATGAGGCTACATCTATTTTATCAAATATCAGGTTACTTACTGGCTCCCACAGCTTTCCTTCCTGCAATTAAAGTGAAAGTAGAAATTATTGTCATTAGATCAAATAAAACTGCAATAAAAAGGCATAAATAAGCATAAGCAAGTCTAAAGGTAATTTTTGTTGAGATTTTCTGAACTTACCCCCATACGATACTTTGTAGTACAAGTACAGTATGTCATGATGACAACACCCGGCCACATCTCCTGATAGGCCTTCCCGTAGTAAGGGCTCATCTTGCCCCACCAACTTGCAAACAAGCGTCCAGCCATCTGTGTGGGGTGCTCTGCGAGGAGGTGTGAGCTTGTAGATCGCCTATTTTCACAATGTTTGCCTCTTTCTTACTTAATATTTGCCAGTTTGGTATTAATGTCTTAATAGTTCTTAAATTGTCACTTTATAAATGTGCAGATACCCTGTACACACTTATACTATGTTGGATTATTTACCGTTGAGTGAGAATTCTTTATTTACATTAAGCTTATCATCTGGGGACCCCACAAAATAATTTGGGGACCCCACTTGGGGTTCCTACTCCAAGTTTGAGAACAACTGGTCTAGACTCTAGACTAATGAGGAATATTCCCTGTGTCTTCTGTTTCCTGACTTAACCCATAGGGCAGAGTTCATTTCGTTCACTAAAACTATGATGAAAAATCTTCGTTGACTACCCTTTTTCACTGAAGAAAACAAAATAAAAACTAAGCCATGATGTTAGGGAGGGACTAGTGGAGAAGAAAGAGATCCAGTAGAACTAAAAGATGTTATGTTTGGTTGCGCTACGATAAAGATCTTGCGATATTTAGTCGACTAAAACTAGAATAACACTAACATTTTTCAGATGACTAAAACTAAATAAAAATGTATTCAAAACTATGACTAAACTAAATCAAATCAAATAGATGAAGAGATACAGAGATCTCTATTATATGGGCATAAAAGGGACAAAGACAGACAGGCACTATCTGACAATGGGTACACTATTGCATATTTGGGCATGCATTCCCAACTGGAATTGTTCTTAAAAGTGCTATATCAATATAATTGTCCTTACTATCTTATGGTAGAGAGATAAATGCAAAGGATTTTTGTGGTAGCTTTAGCTGCATTTATGTGGTTTTAGAGCAACAATGCCACCGTCTGGCAGAGTAGTGTTACAGCAGGGATGAGAGTTTAAGCATCATCAGCTTCAGATTAAAGGGCAGAAACATCCAATGTGTTCCCAGTCCAAAGGGGCTGTGAGTTAAGCCTTAGCAAGGAACACTCAATCTTTCTTTTGATTTCAGCTTCGGAAGATAACACCAAGATGTAGGCCTAAGCAACTCATAGCAGCCTATTATTCACTTGTCTGTGGATCCCTCAATGGCTTTGTGATGCTTTAATTTCAATAACATAACATAAAATAACATCATTTCAATGATTTGTCCTTTGTGTTTTTCTTTAGTTATACGTACAGATGTACAAGAGACCCCCCCCCCCCCGCCACTGACCCTTATCCAACACAATCTATGATCATCTTGTGATGAAAGAGATGCGATCCATTTAATGAACTAGTTATTAATGTGTACAATATTCATTTAAAAAAGGATGTATTTGAAAATGAACCAGTGTGTAGTTTTTATAGTGGTTACCTTGTACACACCTGTCCACCACAGGGGAGGGTGTGTATATAATATGCACACACGTATTACATGTCATATATTATATAAAGTATTTTATACATACATACTGTACAGCCTCCCGGCCCTTCCCCATCCTTTGCCTCACCTGCCCTCCTATTGCCACCTTAGTGTAGGTACTGATAAGGAACACTTGTATAACTATTATTATTATTATTTAAACATTTTCAATATAATTTAACAACTTAAACTATGTGTCACAGCACTGCTTTTGGTGTCCCCCTCGGGAATTTCTCTTCAGAAAGATGTCATATAGCCTAATAATCGCCCTCAAAGTTTATCGGATTTTTGCTCTTGTTGAAAATATTATATGCACACTGCTCTCTGGAGACCTGAAAGAGGAATTCTCTCTTCCCCGCAGTTTCCGGAATGAATATTTGAGTAGACGTGACATCATGCTAAGACAGACCAAAGGAGTCATAACTGGTGAACTATTAAATGCCTACAAAGCGTGCTCTTCCCCCTGCGCTGTAGTCACGCATTTTACCTATCACCTATCAAAAGGGAGAGGAAGAAACGATAAAAGCGTGGTCTTTTTTTAAACCTTCACATATAGTAGTTTGTGCATTACAAAAAGCATAGTTAATGGTTATGTTGTGGACAGGAAGGTGGAGAACATAAAACCTGATCAAACGTGTTAGACATGGGTTTAAACACTGTCATTACAGATTAACAACATCAAGTGGCTTAAAGTTAAACACACGTCTTAAGATATTTTTAACAACTTGTTTCCACATACAATTAACAAAAAGTAGAAAAGATGTAATAAATTATATATAAGCAAACATTTCATTTTTACGTGCTTCGCAAAGATGTGCAGGGTATGTCTTGCATAGAGTTGTTGAAGGATAAGACAATTCTAATATTTAATGCAAAATGTGAAAGATGACCATATGGCTACCTTGCAGAAAACTCTAATATGCCTAGATCAGGCAGTAAACTATGTTAAACTAAAATGTGCCCTTGGAATAAACATGGAAATGACTCAAATTCAAACTGCTGTGGGCTCCCAGAAGTCAATATCAGCAAATCCTTTTCACAAGGCAGGGGGGAAAAAAAAGAAAATGTACAGTCCATCCTTTTACAAATTCATGTGAAGATTTGTCAGCATCTTTGACACAAAGTGCTTTGTGTTCATATTCCCTTAGACATATGCATTTTTATCAAAATGTTGTACTTTTGAAGAGCTGCTGTAGTCTGGTGGAGGCCTCTGGTTTATAGACCTTGCATGGCTCCTTGGGTAGTCAGAGATATGAGACTGTGAGGCAGGACCTCTGTAGGTATAGCGTCTGTAAGAGAGACAAAACAAAACATTCGCCTTCACAAATCAAAAGCTTGTGAATCTACATACAGGAACACATTTAGTACAATGTGTATGCCTACTGTACAGTATATACTGAATATATTTGCATTACATAATGCAGTACTTCCTTTTTCCTGTTCAATATAACACAGGGATAAGAAGGCCTCACAACACATATTTCTAGTTGTGATGTGGAGATTTGGGTTTGTGATGTGTGACTCAAATACCTTTTGGTGAAAGTGTCTGCAATGGAGTAACAGAGTATACCACCGCCTAGAATACAGAGGATGGAACCTGCCCAGCCAATGAACAGAGCAGCACCTAGCTCATACCTGGAAACAAGTTAGTTACAGCAACATTAAGTCTATTAAATTGTGTAAGCCACTGTAGATAGTCTTTTTGCATGTTGCAGGACAAACAAATGACTTACTTCTGTGCAACATACAAGGGGTCAAAAAACTCTGTTGTAATTCGATGTGCATAGAGGGAACACGCTGATAGTGAGCATAGCCCTTATGGGAAGAAAGAAATATACGGTATTCAGCATGTAAGATCATGAGAACAACCATGATGTTTGGATATTACTAGGCATGTAACGATTCATCGTAAATCAATTAAAATCAAACTGGTGACAATTTAAAGCGATTTAATAAAAAATGAATCCCAATGCAAACAGGACACAATCGAAAAATACAGGATCTTTGTAAGAAAGTAAAATAGTTTTCAATCATTCTACTCTATTGAAAAGAGGAAAGAAAACACAGTATTGTAAAAACGAAAAAAAAGAAGAAAAGAAAATGCGGGATTTGTGTTGTGTTTTTTTTTCAGTCACTTAATAATAATAAAAATACATTTGTTTCAAAAATCGTATTGTGAACCTAGTATTGTCTTACGAATCGTATCGTGAGTTGAGTCAATCGTTACATGCCATATTACACTTGCTGTCTACTTAATATACTGTACATACCACTAAGAATGAAATTTACACCGGCAAAACAGGCGATCCTGGCTTTGCTCTTTTCAGTTCCTCCAATTTTGGTACATTTCATCCCCACAAGGGCAAAAATGGCACCAAAGAAACCCAGACAGATGGCCGCAATCATCAATCCCCTGCATGCCTGGATGTAACCTGGAAGAACAGAATACACAACTCAAGACACAGGGCTTGAGAATTGCAAATCAGCCTGTACTTCCATTATGTCCATTATTCTGCATTCCCTGCACCACCACCTCTTCATATCCCCGTTACACAAGGATGCACAAGGTCTATAGCTGCACAGGTGACAAATTTAAACACAAAGCACAAGGACAATTTGTCAGCAATAACCATAATTGTCTCAAAGGCAGTCATGCTATTGTGGAGACGGTACTGGCATGAAGTGTGTGATTCGGTTGTGAATTAGAGGCAAATATTAGCTTAGTGGTTAACCCTAACTACTCAACCATGCTAGAAACAGCCTGCAGCTCTCTATAAATCTAATTTATGGCCTTAAAGTCCTGAGGACTAAAGCTAAACATTGACATATTTGGAGGTAGATGAGTTGTTCCCTGGAATGGACTCACTTGCCTGAAGCTTTAACCAATCTATTAGCTCTGACCAACAGTAATGGCCAACAATGAGCTTCAACTTGAACTCCCTAACAAAAAGTTAGAGAAGGGTAGAGTTGTGGTGGATAGCACCCATTAGACAGGGACATGGGACATCATTATCAGAGGATGGACCAGTGCTAACCGATTGTCAGGAAAAAATGCCTTCAGTGCCATTCATTTCACATGAATCTCCTTTGGACCGACAGCCAAATAAGCAGCCAAATAACAGCCAAATAAACCCTCGCAATAGAGTTCTTAGAATCTGTCAACATTTTTAAAGACGGATATGCAAAAGGCATAGTTACACACATTGAGATACACTCCAAAAATGAAATACCGTACCATGTCCTGTATAGCATGTTAGTTTACCGTGAGAAAAATAAGAGCCGACCTGCTAATGCCAGCATCGAGGGAAAGTCTTTACAGTTGGAGACTCCTGTTGAATCAGTGACACACGCTTTCCACAAATTAGACCAATAGGTTGCTGTGGTGATGACCGTTCCATCAAGAGAGGATACCTTCCAGTAGTCCGTGGGTAAGGTGGAGGATATGAGCACCCAGCCAGAAGTAGACAATACAAACGCCAAGATCTCTGTAACCATGCCGGTCATATTTAACAGAACGTGCGTCTACACCACTCTCACTGTCCGCCTGTGTTGTTGTGGAGCTCAAAAGTCGTTAATGGTTCCCCAGCCAGAAAACCCTGATGAAAAAATAGCCACAATGTGCGCCTCACTGGTAAGTGAAATGGATGCACTGGGGATTGATAGTTAATGTGTTGTGGACTGTTATATGCAGCGGGGAGGGGTTTGGGCCCAAAGCCCAACAAGCCAATGGTGTACTGTATATATAGCTTCCTCCCTATACACGTCATTCTTTTTCTTTCCCCCCAAATTAGTCATTATATGCTAATTCCCAATTTTCCCCACACACGTGCAGTCACTGTCACCACTGACCCCTTGCAATGACAGAGTCGCGTGGGAGAGTGTAGAGGAGCGCGTCACGTGTCTCCTCATACTCATGACGTATAGCCAGACGTTTCCTTGGTGAAGGACTGAAGGTGAAGAGTTTCAGGAGTTATAATGAATGTGGAAGAACATTTCCCATCAAGATCTTTGAACAACTGCAGTCACAGAGATCAAAATCACGAGGGAACCCCCGCAGACCCACAGGTTGAGAACCACTGACCTAGTCAATCAAATCTCCACGGTGGACACTGGACGGTGGCCTGATGTATACCAAGTCATACAACAGAGTAGGCCTATAAATGAAGCATCACTGAGATAGGCGATGCAAGGGGTTCAAAAGAGTGTGATGATGACCTCAGTGATCATCTGACGTGACGCTGTGTGCATAATATAGTCAGCAGACACCTTGTATCTCCATATGTCATCTTTGCATGTGTTTTCATAAATGATTGCCTATTTTATACTTCATCGTTTCAGAGCAGCGAGCAAAAATACCATGCAAGGCACCAACCTAGTCATTGGGAGCAATTAGGGGGCCAGCGTCTTACTCAAGGACACTTCGACACTAGCCTCGGGATCCAGGCAATTCTCGACAATAACTCTGGGGAAGCCCAGGATCGAACTGGGAAGGCCGCTCCTGAGCCACTGCCGCCCCCAATTATGTGAGACAGTTTTGACAGGTGTGCAGTGCCGAATGGCAATTCAGACGGACCAAACTTGTCTGACCAAACTTGGCTGACCACGGGTCTGAGGAAAACGCACTATTTCTGCGCAAGTTCAGGAGATTTTATGCACTGGTTTCCCTGATGGGCCCACCCAAACCGTCGACTTCAGGGATTGGCGTAGCGTGGCGAGTGGCGACACCTCTGCTCCACTTAGCCATATAAGTGACAGCGTTTGCAACAGAACAGGAAGTCTGCAAAAAAGCTATACGATTATGGAAGAATAATTATGGTCGAAAGAATGGGATGAAGGAGGAGAAGGATGGCATCTTTATCGAATTCAAAGAAAGTGGACGAGAACAGAAGGTACGGTATTCATACAAACACTCACTGGAAGAGGTAATCACACAGTATCAAATTCTCCGGGGTCTTTGGAGACCTCCACTCTCAGACTGCCCTTTGTTGGGGCAGTCTGTGTAGAACCTTCTCAAAGACTGGCATATTTTCATGGTGGCTATTTTCTTCTCATGTCATAGGCCTACATGGTAACTGGAAGACTAGCCTGCTAATCAAAATATTTATTTATTCTATATATTTTTTATGTTTGTTTTACAAATGGGGGGCCATATAATTATTTATTATTTTTAAAATGTTTTATCTCTACAAATTGCGATGAAACTTTTGCCATTTTGATGATGAAGAAGAATTTGTACGTTACATTTAGAGCTGTTAATGATGTAGGACATACCAAATGTATGCTATTAATTCTGACCATTTTTCAAATCCATTTTGTCTTATTTCTTTTTTTTACATTTTTGGTGAAAACTGATAATTTAATGTTGAGGTGCCCACAAGATTTAGGTGGCCACTGGACCCGTATTCTACTGTAAGAGAATGACATGAGAGTAAATAAAATGGCCATATAGATACTGTCTATACTAGTCAACACTGATGACTTATTAACACTGGCTGTACTATACTGGCTGAACTTCACTCTTACTCTTGTATGGCTATGGCATCATGCAGCGGCGGCTCCAGAGAATTGTGAATGGGGGGGCTGTGGGGGAGCTGGCTTTTTTAGAGCAGGGGCTAATTAATTTTTGGCAACAAACAATAATTAATAGTACTAATATGACAAATCGGATTCTCTCACTTATAGAGTACGGATAACTGAACAGACCAGATTATTGGCAGTTTCCAGCTCCAAATTTATCGAATAGGGTTTTTGTGAGGTTGAAGATGCTTTTCAGCATAAAAAGTACGATTTTATAGTATGGTTTACATAGAAGTCAGTCAATTGTCTTTCACATATTCATATCTATTTTATTTATTTATTCCTTTAATATTTTTAATCAGAATTGGGGTTGTGGGGTGGGGGGGGGGCTTAGGGGGTGCTAAGCCTTCACCAGGGGGGGCTAGAGCACCCTCTAGCCCCCCCCTGGCATCATGTCTCACAAGCAAAGGAAGACTCTTTTCCTCTTAACACCCAATATGTTAAACAGATTACATTTTGACATGGAGTTACAGCACTATCTTGTGGTTGTACAAAAGGCAAACATTCCCCCATCACAACAATTTCACCATCAGATGGCGCTGATCATCTCAAAATAATCCTCTGCCAGTAATCGTAATGTTTTTATACAGTTAATGAATAATAGGCAGCATAAGAATAATAATAACCGGTTCTAAACAACTGATTGATTGGTACGGTTCACTAATAGATGAAGAAATTGAATAATAGTTAAATTATGCAGATGTAATATGAACTAAATATAGATAATGTACAGCTCAGAAATATGTTGACATGGAACTAAAGCTTCCTTGCCTATGGCTATCCCTTCATGTTTGTCTTCCTACTGTAATTCCCCTACTTGACCTGCCACCCACTTGAACTTCTGTGACTCAGAATGCTTCAGTTTGATATTTCCTTCAAAGGATTACACATTGGCCATTGCTAATCCTGAGCCATCACCTGCAAAACAAATAAATCACATTGTCAAATGTTCCCATTTTCTTTGTGTAGAAGCATATCAGATTTCCACGCTACTTGAAACAATGTGAAGTCAAAACTAGACAAAGATCTTCTGTCATGACAACTTTTGGTCTACTTTCATAACGAGACAATAGAGAAGGGAACTACTTCTGGTATTCGTTCTTGACATAAAGGTGAAGTAAAACTCACAATCTCACCAAAATAAAACCATATAGAAATGATGACATATGGAAATGATGAGGCTCAAAAAGGAACATTAATCACTGTTAGTGAAGAAAGATTGCATTAGTGCTGTATAAACATGTAGTGTGTTGAACTGCCTTAAAAACATGAGCCAGATTGCAGTTGGTTATGAGAAAATAAAATCTGAACCACTTAGGTGTCAAATAACATTTATTCAACATTTGAACCCATACCTTTAAGCAGAAATAAATATCAGCAATACTATATAATCAATCCTGCCCTGGTATAATATGACTAGGATGTATAATACATCATATTAGTGATAGTGAATGGGGATGGCATCAAGAGATGACAGTAATTTGACAGTTATATTGAGTGAATAATACAATTATAATAAACCATAATAATATACAATATTTTATTAAACTATACTTTTTTAGGTTTAGGAAAAGCAATTCTTTCTTTTTTTTACAAACTTTGTTTAAAATGTGCCAGTTTAATATTTACCGTGACGCTGTGAGAGAACTTAACATGAAAGCGGCATGATGGCATCACATAAAACTTCGGGAGGCAAAACGCTAGTGACTTATACTGTACACGTTGTATGAGCAATGGTGTGCATACTGCTTACCTTCTAGTTTCAATAGGGTGAGATGTGGTCTGCAGTGAAGGGCTCCGATGGCATTCCCAGCACAGTTGTTCCACAGGCCCTGGAGGACCCATGTTGCTGTGATGACTGAGGATGCCCTGCTTGTGGCTTTCCATTCGTTGGACACTGTAGCACCAATGGTGGCGCCCAGTCCCACCAGGCCTCCCAGGAAAGCCAGGATCTGGATTCCCAACATTTTGGAACTGGCGGTTTAAGATGTTTATATAGTCTTTCAGTGAAGGCTGGAAAATGAGAAGAAATAAAAATGCCCCAGGCGAGCAAATTACACTATGGACATGTGTTTCACTGAGATGATTTACATGTCACTGTTTAGTGACATGGGATGGACAGAGTGAAAGAGTAAAAGAAGCCTGAACTGTCAGTTAGTTATTAAATTGTGGCTATTAAATTGTAGCCAGCAGCTTTTAAAAATAGACCTTTTTTTTAGCTTGTTGTCTTTGTGTGCTCCGGGTTTGTTCTTAAAGTAAGGTCAAGTATCATATTAACATAAAACATAATAAAGAAGTAATCAGTAATCCTAAAGACAATGACCAATGTGACAAAGTCCAGTCACAGGGTTAACTATTTGTGCACACAAAATGTGACCAAAAAAACAAAACAAAAAACAGTCGACCTTAAAATGTACTTTTGGCATATTGCTAATAAATTCTGCATGTTTATTGTTCTCTGCAATGGGACTGGAGGCCGAACTACTGTACAACGAAAACAAATAATAAAAGGATTGGTCAGTTCAGCAGGGAGATCAAAATGAAATTGCTTGCTCAGGGTGCATGGGATCTCTGCTCGGGTCTCTGCTTTTTATGTAAAGTGTCTAATAAAATGTAATTGAATTGAATTGAATCAATAGTGTTCTTGGACATCCAAATAATCATCAATTTATAGGCCTACAGTATATCCTATCAAACCTATAGAACACATCATCACAAATTGTATTCTGCTGATCTTGACTAGTATTTAGGCTACTATTTGTAGGGATGGCTATAATTATTCACAAACAAAGCAGTCAGTGTTCCTTACAAAAACAAAAACCTGGTATCAGAAGGCCATCGGTTCGCCTCACGCCCAAGCGGCCCCTGTGTCGAAGTGTCCCTGGACAAGACACTTGACCCTTAACTGACCCTCCCCCTCATCATAACCATCTGAGCAGCCATCACTCAGCTGAAACTGAAAATGAATAGCACATTTTCCCCACAGGACTAAAGGTAATGAACAGACAGTTGACAAGTTGGGACCAGTGTTGAATTGGTGATTTAATGTTTGGGGGGAAGCAATCTTAATGACGTCACACGCACGTCGCTTATACTAGGCCTATGAGTTAACAGGTCAGATTACAACACTGGTTGGGACCTATGGTTGGGACGGATTTGACTATGCATCAGACTTTTGATGAGACGGGACATGCCAATCCAACTCGAACAGATTTGTGGTAAGAGGACTTCACACTGCTTAGCACGGCTCATCTAATGCAGTGGTTCTCAACCCACATGATTATTATTATTATTAAAAAAAAAAAAGATGTTGGGGGTTGGGGGTCCCCGAATGACAGTGAAGTGACAATTTAGGGACTTTTAAGACCATTTTAAAACCTTAAAAACAACAACACACTATAAAAACGTATAAGAAAGAGGCAAACATTTGAAAAATTGCCGATCTGCTATTTTCACAATATTTATCAGTGGAACCAAAAAATGTAAGCCTCAACTCCTACATTCCAAGCGATTATCAGGATATCAGGTTATCGTGAACCCAATATCATGTATCATATCGTGAAATTAGCATATTGTGACACCCCTTATATATATATATATATATATATATATATATATATATATATATATATATATATATATACACACACACACACACACACACACACACACACACACACACACACACACACACACAAACAAACACACTGACCATGCATGAAGGCCTATATATATCTATATATCTTTATCTATATCTATATCTATATCTATATCTATATGTGTGTGTGTGTGTGTGTGTGTGTGTGTGTGTGTGTGTGTGTGTGTGTGTGTGTGTGTGTGTGTGTGTGTGTGTGTGTGTGTGTGTGTAAATGTATATGCCTATATAGGCCTACATACATGTAGTAGGCCTATTAATACATTATTTCCTTTATTTGTTTAAAAGGTTTATATTCAGATAATTAGCCAAAGTAATCGGTATATTACTATAGAGTATTCATGCAGTAGTATTCATTAACAGGGGTCTCCCCTCTCCAGCTCTTTAATAAACAGAGAGAACCCCTAATAGTTTTAATTATAGGAGGCTGAAGTTCATAGCCTACCACAGCCTGTCTGCTCCCTGCAGAAGTGATGGAGACTTCTATCGGCCAATCGTGAAGCTGGAGGCGGAGTTCCCTCAGCTCTCAGGTGACAGCGTGACAGCCAGGCAGACTGTCAGATATTGAAGCCGGCTGAGAGAGGAGCCCTGGAAATAAATCCTCTTGTCGGTCAGTGAGGCTGAAATTGGCAGACATTGTAGTTTCCTGCAAATATTCTCTCAATGCGTCCTTTACAAGTCTTTGTTGTTATCCCGCTGCCACAGGCTATCATAGCCCTATAGAGGTCGCTTTCAGTTTGTTCCGTCCCACCAGTGTTGTTGGGGCATGGAACCTTCGCGGAAAGAGGCGAGGGATAATCCGTCGGCTACAGCTAATCTTCTCTCCAAGATTTTCTTCTGGTAAGAAAACCAGTTTGCTGTAGTGTTTGCCATTAATGGAGAATTCCCTTGTGTAGGTTTCGTTCATTGAAGACAGGCTACAGTACCACTCTATGACAGCAGGGGGGCAGCCTAGGTTAGCACCAGTACACATGTGCAAGCTATTGTGTTCTCATTACAGACATAGTAGTTACAGTCAGACAAGACATTCTTCTTTGGATGGATTCTGTCACTACTTCTTAAAGCATCTTTAAATGTTTGCTTCAGTAACTTGAAAACTAAAACTTCTTACCCAGTATAATGCTACTACAACAGGGGTGGAAGTAAGCTATCTTACACAACTTTACTTTTTGTTGCATTGTTGAATGGCAGGTCTTGTGTCAGTGTCAAATTGTTATTATGGAATGTACTTGTCCTTTATGCTCAGCTGGCTGAATCCATTGTTTAAAATCGGCTACAAGAGGAAATTGGAGGAACATGACATGTATAAGGTCCTTCCAGAAGATGGGTCTAAAAGACTTGGAGAGGAACTACAGTGGTAGGGTTATGCATTTTTTGTTATGAATGATCTATCTAGTATTCCATGTCAGGGACTATCTATTACCATACTATAAAACATAACACACAAAGCATTTTGTTGTTTGCGTGAAGAACAGCTTTCCATTGGTGACGTACTCACAACCTTGCTGTGCACTTCTGACTGTTTTTCCAAGCTATTGGGACCAGGAGGTGAAGAGAGCAACTACAGACCTGAGCACACCAAAACTTACCAAAGTTCTTATTCAATGCTACTGGAAGTCATACTCCCTCATTGGAATATACACTTTTACAGAGGTACAGCCTATTAAAGAGTCCTTCGTACCACCTGTTTCGAAATTGCACATAATGCAGGAGGCAGCAGGACGTTGCGTTATTGAAAATGAGTTTTTCCAAACTCCAACACTTGGAAATGTAATACAATCAGATAGGACTTTTCTGTTTGGATGTGTGGGATTAGGGTTGGAGTTGCAATTCTAGATTCAAGAAATTAAAAATCTAATTTGTATTTGCTTGCTTGTCCTAACATTGTATTTACATGTACTGTACTTGCAGGAAGCTATCAAAGTGATCCAGCCGCTGCTGCTGGGAAAGTTGATTGAGTACTTTGAGAGGTACGACCCCAGCAACACGGCCGCTCTCTACGTAGCCTGTGGCTACGCGACCAGTGTCTCCCTGTCAACCATTGGCCTGGCAGCCCTGCATCACCTGTACTTCTACCATGTCCAAAGAGCAGGCATGAGGATCCGGGTGGCCATGTGCCACATGATCTATCGGAAGGTCAGTCATTGGGGGGATCATTGTAATACGTACTGTAGATGTCATCCACCCACACAGTGAAATCTTCAGACAGTTGTGTAAAGTAACCAGGTACATTTATGTACTCAAGTACTGTACTTAAGTACACTTTTGAGGTACTTATTACTTTACTGGATAATTTCCAAATTTCAATACTTTTACTTCTACTCCACTATATGTCAGAGGTAATTATTTGACAGCTTTAGTTACTAGCTAGAGTACTTTGCAGATTTAGATTAATATCACAAAACATACAATAACCTCTTCAGCGCTATATACCGATTTACAAGCTTTTACCACCGCTTTCTGCAGTGTTGATTTAACTCTGAGAGTGTGCAAATGTGCATTTGTACATTTCTCTGAAATACAAATGGTTAAATTAGTCCTAATTTAGCGACCAGTTTTTTTATATATATTTTATTATAAAATATTGATGCCTTGAGGCTTAATGTGGTCAAGATATCTATCTATTGTTCTTATTTGACCTCTCTTCCCTGTGTAGGCTCTGTGTCTTAACAGCACAGCACTGGGAAAAACTACCACGGGACAAATTGTGAACCTCTTATCCAATGATGTCAACAAATTTGATGAGGTGAAATGTTAAAGCGACAAACCACATAATATACACATTTATTGTATTTTACACACGTTTTTACAAGATTTGCTTATCTTTGTGCTTAACCTGAGGTCTAAAACTGTCATATACACCAGTAGTTCTGTTCTCAAACCTTTTCATGTCAAGGACCCCCAAATCTATATGTATATTTGGCAGCGGACCCCCATCTGAAAAGATTTTGTGCTAAGGACCCCATACAACATTTGTGGAAATTATAAAAACATTTTCAAAAGGATGTCAAGATTTTTTGAAAATAGCTGATGTAGGTCCCTGGAACCCCACTTTGAGAACCCCTGCATTAGACCACGGACCACCATAACTCTCAGAGCCCCATAAGGGTCCATTTGGTTCCTAACTATCCATCATTTATCGGGGGACCCCCTGGAACCCTCTCAGGGACCCCTGTAGGTTCCCGGACCCAACTTTCAGAACCACACACAGTCTTTCATCTCAGGTTGCACCTCTCTCGTCCTTTTTACAGGTAACATTATTTTTGCACTTTTTGTGGGTTGGTCCTCTGCAAGCGGCAGCTGTGACAGTGCTGTTGTTGTACATGATTGGCCCATCATGCCTTGCAGGAATGGCTGTCCTGGTGGTCCTCATGCCATTACAGACCATGTTTGGACGCTTCTTCTCCACTCTTAGGTGCATAGCCAAATACTCATGAAAGTTGTATATCAAATGTTTGTATCCTGCATGAGTTAAAAAAGATTAATCCTTGTTTTATTACTATGGCTTTTAGGGGCCAAACTGCCGCCTTAACAGACGACAGAATACGAATAATGAATGAAGTGGTCTCTGGAATCCGAATCATAAAGATGTATGCTTGGGAGAAGTCATTTTCTGCACTGGTGGATGAGGTCAGAAGGTAGACCATGTTTTATGTTCACTTCCCTTATTTTTGTATTTCACTTGACTTAAACATTTTAACTTTTTGAATAGACAGTTAGGGCACAGTCACACCGCACTTTAATTCTACTACCTACTGTATGAGGGTGGATTCTGCCAATGCATTTAAATGGAAATGGAGCATTTTTTTTTTTAATCTTTTTTTTTGTTTTTTGTTTAAGAAATCTGCAGATAGCAGCAAACCGCTCCATACCCATTGAAATGCATTTGCAGAATCCGCCCCCATAGATAGAATAAAAGTGTGGCCTTAGTCCTTTACTTTCATATGGAACTATTGTTAATTCCCACATTCCTTTTATATATATATTACACAAAATACATACAAAATTAGCAAGCGCCTGCACCATTATTAGGGGTAGAGTTGAGGAAAACAAGGACTAAAAAAGAACGCTGATGGCCACGCACACAACTTGCATGCTCGCACTCAACATGCATGCATCCCCGCACGCACACACACACACCTGTGTTTTCCTAACAGTTGCAGTAACCTAAACTTTCAGCTGCAATAAAATCGGATCCTCCATTAATAGTATCATGTTCATTCACTAATCGAAGAAACACAGCCTTATGGACGGTCATTTTTGTTGAAATGATGGAGGGAGGGGACGTGGGTTCCGTGGAGGGTCGTTGACCCTTTGGGGAGGAGGGCCAACTCCATTTATGTTAACTTTATCATCTTATTCATGACAACTACACTTGCTGCACAATGATGTATTTTCCTGCATGTTAGAATGTTTTTTAGGCAAAGGCTAAAGATGTTTGTGTGTGTGCACTGCACTTGTAATGCATTTTATCTACCATACATACCATACTATCAACATGTTCTGTTGTTTTACAGAAAGGAGGTCTCCAAGATTATGAAGAGCTCCTACTTGCGTGGACTGAACATGGCGTCCTTCTTTGTGGCCAGCAAGGTCCTCATTTTCATCACCCTCTGTGTGTACGTCTTAACTGGGAACCCGATGTCCGCTAGCAGGGTGTTTGTGGCCGTGTCTCTTTACGGAGCAGTGAGACTCACCGTCACTCTGTTCTTTCCATCGGCCATCGAGAAGGTGTCGGAAGCCCTCATCAGCATACAAAGGATCAAAGTAAACACACACACCAGACTAGGGAAACACTCACAATAATTGTATCGTATCGTGAAATTAACCTCCATCATGCACTGGGACCTTTTATTTGCCAAGCTGCATATCCGGTACCATTTAAATCCTCTATAATTGGTCAAACGGACCTGGAAATAATCTACTTGATACAGTGTTTTTTCACTATGCCAAATCTCTTTGACAAAACTTTCACTCTACCAAATTTCTTCGACAAAAAATAGCCGATCGTGATAATCAGGTAAATCGCAATTTCTTTGGTCACAATAATCGTGACATGAAATGTTCATATTGTCCCATCCCTACACCAGACCACAGCACCATGACGGCAGCTCCTGTTGATTCCTCTGATGCCATTTTATAGACATTGATTTTGTTCAAATTATTTTTCTTGCTAGAATTTTCTTCTTCTGGATGAAGTTTCTCCTCAGCATCTTGGGCTTCCTGTCACAGAGAAGAAAGACTGTATGGTGGAGGTTCAGGATTTAACGTGCTACTGGGATAAGGTGAAGGCAGTTGTGCATGGCAGTTTAACAATGTCACAAAATGACCAAGATTACCGTACTGTATGGTACATACAGTACCATTAACTTAATGGTATGTTTTACCCCATTTATCCCTTATGGAGGTATATTTGTATACATGGCGGCTGTGGCCCCAGAGGTAGAGCAGGTCGTCCAATGATCCGTGGGTCGACGGTTTGAATCCCGGCTCCTCCTGTCCACATGTCGAAGTGTCCTTGGGCAAGACACTGAACCCTACATTGCCTCCAATGAGTCGGTCGGGGTCAGCTTGTCACCATTGGTGTGTGAATGTGGGAAGTGAGGATACTGGCGTCGACTGTTCGCCGCTTCACCTCCCAATGTATGAATGAACTACTGTAAAGCGCTTTGAGCACTTGGAAAAGCGCTATAAAAATGCAATTCATCATTCGTTCATTCACTCTTTGCTTTTCTGACAGACACTGGATTCTCCAACACTACAGAACATGTCTTTCACTGTGAAATCAGAGCAGCTCCTGGCTGTCATTGGTCCTGTTGGAGCCGGCAAGGTCAGATCTTAGTGATCACGGTTGTACATTTATGAAGAGATAGTCATGGGCGTTGTTTATGGTGCAAGTACTGTGAGCATGATACCATTACTACTAACTACAATACTATCACCTAGTGTACAATACAAGCATGGTTGCCTCGCTTACAGTTTGTGATACCTATTGTTTTGAATAATGCAAGCTAGCAATGCTACGGTATGATACCGTGTTTGCATTTTTACTTAACAATCAGGTGTGTGCAGGACGGTGTATGTGTTTGTATGTACTGTAGGGCAAATTTAAGCTGACGATTAATTGTCACACAAATAATTGCGGTTATTAACGACTTAATTGTGTTCTTGGCGTTAAACATTGGAGATCATGAAAAAAAACTAATTTTTGTTTGCCATTGGCCTTTTAGGCTTCATTATACACAATTCCACCGGGCACATATTATGAGAGACAGCCGCTGATACGAACGACCTACGGCCTGGTCGCGACCTAGGCCACGACCTGGAGGTCGTAGGTCCCGGTTCTGGAGGTCGTAGTTCGCGGTACATACTTGTTAGGTCGCGGCCGGTCTAGTTTCGCGACCCCCGGCCGTGGTTGCGCCACCTCGGTCGTCCCCGGGCCGTCTTTTTGCAGAATATTCTAGAGCAGCA
Source organism: Nannobrachium achirus (assembly GCF_963921795.1). Lineage (NCBI taxonomy): Eukaryota > Metazoa > Chordata > Actinopteri > Myctophiformes > Myctophidae > Nannobrachium > Nannobrachium achirus. The sequence continues at coordinate 27,796,817 of NC_137829.1, forward strand.
GCGCTATTCAACCTTTTGAAGCTTGTGATTGGCTGAACCGGAGGTAGGAAGCGCTCCATTGTAGTCACTTGGACCGCGCGAGGTGCACCAAAACCTATCCTTAACCCTAACCCCAACTCTAACTCTAACCCTAACCTTAACCCTAACCCCAACTCTAACCCTAACCCTAACCCTAACCCTAACCCTAACCCTAACCCTAACCTGCCGACACTGAGTAGCTAACCTGCCGACGCTGTTGAAAACGAGCGCTCCTTCCCTTAGCAAGCGTAGAGTTTCTAAACTCGCGTCCCTTCCCTTAGCAAGCGTAGAGTTTCGATCGCGGCGCTCCTTCCCTTAGCAAGCGTAGAGTTTCTAAACTCGCGTCCCTTCCCTTAGCAAGCGTAGAGTTTCGATCGCGGACTTCCCAGGTCGCTGAATTACGACCGAGATCGCGCAAAACCTCCAGAACCGGGACCTACGACCTCCAAGTCGTGGCCTAAGTCGCGACCAGGCCGTAGGTCGTTTGTATCAGCGGCTCTTGCTCCATATTATGACAAATAAACTTGAATTTAAAAATGAATTACTGATATATTTAATAATGTTATACCTTAAAAAGAATAAAAATTGCTGAAATAGCTGATGTTTGATCTGCTATTTCTGCTATTTTTGAAGAACTTATGAAAAATGTTCAACTCAATTATGACGATTATGCAAAATAATTTCGATTATTTTAAATAACTGCGATCAGTTGATTATGTAATAATTGTGACATGCCTGTGTGCATCAGTCCTCTCTCCTCAGCACCATCCTGGGAGAGCTGGACCAGGAAAGGGGTGTGGTCAAAGTGAAAGGGGAGCTGACCTATGTCTCTCAGCAACCATGGATCTTCCCAGGGACAATCCGAAGCAACATCCTCTTTGGCAAAGAGCTCAATCCACTGAAGTATAAGACGGTGCTTAGGGCCTGCGCTCTGAACAGAGTGAGACAGTGTTCATTTTGACTTTTTCTTTCTTCTTTTATTTTATGTAGTTTTAGCCATAGACTTTTGAATAACATTTAATTTAGTTTAGTTATATTTTAGTCATTTGAAATGTTTTAGTTTTAGTCTAGATTGTTTTGGTCGACTAAATATAAGATTTTAGTCAACTAAATCTACAGTAGATTTTCTCAACAAATGCATTTTGGCAGGCCTTGATGGCGTTGTAATGCCTGATTTACATTTGGTTACATCCTGAAAATAGCTGATCTACAAGCTTGCAATGCGTCGCACAGCGAGCTTGTTGAGCTTGTTTGTTTTTAAAGGATTTATAATCAAAATACAAGTCTGGTGGACAGTCAGTGTATTTTATTATTACTCAACTGCCCTTTCCTTGAAGACTACTTGATGTTTCACTTTAACATTAAGTAATTATTGTTGCGTGACACGGTACTCCCCATTAGATTTTCTTCAAAGTTTTAGGATGTTTTGCTGTTTACACAATGAGATTATTAGTGACTCCCTGTGCTCAGTGTTGCTGCTGGACCCTGTTTAGGACTTGGACCTCCTGCCTGATGGTGACCTGGAGGTGATCGGGGACAGAGGAGCCAACCTTAGTGGGGGACAGAAGGCACGAGTCAACTTGGCCAGGTGTGTGAATTAGAAAACAAATGTTTAAGAAGTAGTGAAAATAGTCGATCTACAAGCTCACAACACGTTTCATTGCGATGTGTTGTGAGCTTAAAAAGAAGTCGATTCACACTAATATTGCGATTTTAGAGTTCTGAAATGTATTTTTTTTATGTCAGAAAGACTGACTTTATCTGGCTGCATTGAAGCCTATGATTAAACTTGTTATGGTTTAAATTGTAAATTCAAAAAGGGGGGGGGGGGGTGGGTGTTTCGACAAATTCGCGACAAATTCGACAATCGCAATTTAAATGTAATCGGCACCCTAGGTATCGAGGTTTTATCGAATTGGGAGGTAACCCACCCCTAGATCTGATATTTTCACTAGCTTGGGTCCTGGGGGAGACGTCAGATTTCTCTTTTGGGTCTCGAGCTAAAACGTTGGGTCACCACTGCTCTAGGGCGGTGTATCAGGACGCAGATATCTACTTGCTGGACGACCCACTCAGTGCTGTGGACGCGGACGTGGGCAGGCATCTGTTTGAGGAGTAAGTCCTATTATTTACCTCTTTTCTCCTCATTCCAGAATCAAAATCAGCTTTATTGTCACATCACAGGTTATAGAGGAAAAGTTAAATTTGTTTTCGTGCATACTGTAGTTCCCATCTTATCGTTGTTTCCATAGAGGAAAGAAAGGGAAGAAGAGAGCGGGGGCAAGGGGGAAAGGAGATCAAGCAAGTAAAAACAAAGAACAAAATATATCAACATATTTACAGATGGCACCTGAGATAAATAAGTGTGTGAGCATAGCAGCAGATATACTTACAGTATATACATGATATACGTATCAGGTATATATGATATATATGATAACACTTTTTTGAACCCAAGCAGTTTTCTGAAAAACGTATGTTGCTATCAGTCAGTGTTGATCAAACTTTTGTCAAGGACCCCCACAATTACTGAAAATACATTGTTCCAGGGACCCCTATAAGCAAATATTTGAGCTAAAGATGTTTGCTTACCGGTGTGTGTGTGTATATATATATATATATTCAAAAGATTTGCTACAAATTTTCAAGATTTTTCAAAAATACAAGCTCATAGCGTGTCACAAAGTGACATGCTGTGAGCTTGTATGTCAATGTCTGCTATTTTTTAATAGCCAAAGTATAAAATATAATATAAAAGTTAAAGTGGTGACACGGATGCTTTCCCCGTTTTTAATGGCTTAAAGGGAAATGGCAACTGGTCAAGTGTGTCAGTTCATCAGACCTGTTGTGTGCCATCCTTAGGTGCATTTGTGGCCTTTTGAGGAAGAAGCCACGCATCCTAGTCACTCATCAACTGCAGTACCTGAAGGCTGCGGATCAAATACTTGTAGTGAAGGAGGTGCGTCTTTATGTGTGTGTGTGTGCATCCCGAATACACTTGATGTTGTGTTTGTTGACACCAGTCACAAGGAGGTCCTGATTCTGGGAGTGGGCTGTGTTTTTCATTTGTACATGGACCATTGGACCAGGCTTTCTAAGATAAACATTCTAAGTACCAACCGTTACTTCATCATAATGGGTACAGATACAGATTCTGCATACTCATATTTGGAAGCCTGGACCATATACGTACGTATATAAACTGACCACGAGTGGCCTCACTATCGCTGTCATGACAAAGGGCAAAGCCAAACAGCTTGCAAAACTTTGCCTTGTTTCAGCTGTGATAGGCAGTTTTTCTGTGTGGAGGAGAAGGTGCTACGTATATGTATGTAAGGTGGCCATTAACCTCGCGTCACTAGACTTTCCCAGGCTGTCTAACACTGAACTGAACTGAACTGTCTAACACTGTTACATTTGTTTCCCTGTAAATTAATATTAATTTGTGAATTCAAATGTGTGTGAGAGTGTGCGCTAGACATCACCATGAAAATGACTCCATAGCGATCTCTCCTGTGTTCTTCATCGTCAGGGTCGAATGGTGGCAAGGGGAACGTACAGTGAGTTACAGGGCTCCGGACTGGACTTCACCTCCTTGCTGAAGTTGGAGGAGGAGCAGGAGGGGGAGAAGCAACCAGGCCTGGGTACCCTCTCTCGTAGTCCGCACTCTCTCTCTCGGAACTCCATGCCTTCACTGTCCTCCTCCCTGTTCTCCCTGCTGGAGGGAGCGGAGCAGCAGGTAATCCATTCCATTGGTTTTCAAAGTGGGATCGGGGGACCCCCAGGGGTCCTTGATGGAGTTCCAGGGGGTCCCTAGTTAAATGATAGTTAGGAACTAAATGGAACCTTATGGGTATGTGCAAATGGAACCAAATGGACCCTAAAATTAACATACATTTTACAATATATATTTGGGTCTCAGAGATAGAAATGCCATTAAATCGATGGCATGTCAAACTGGGGGTCCCTGAAATTGTTGAAAATCACTGCTAGAGCCCTAAAAATCTTCTCTATATTATGAGGGTCCCTGCCATATCTTTTCAAATGGGGGTCCGCGGGCTAATAAGTGTCAATTTGGGGGTCTACGACATGAAAATGTTTGAGAAGCACTGATCCATTCAACAACTCACAGGAGCGTCCTTATTGATCATAGTCCCATGGTGGCCATTTTTCTCTTTGCATTGTAGATCTGCTATTTTCAAAAGATCTTTTGACATTTTAGACATTGTGAAACGGCACACTCTGCATAATGAGTACTTTTACTTTTGGTGCTTTAAGTACATTTTGAATGCCGTCCATTTACTTGTAAGGGCATGGTCACACTGCCCTTTTATTCTACCCATGAGGGCGGATTCTGCCAATGCATTTCAATGGGAATGGAGCAATGTTTTGGCTAGAAATCCACAAATGGCAGCAAACCGCCTCATTCCCATTGAAATGTTTTGACAGAATCCGCCCTCATAGGTAGACTAAAAGTGAGATGTGGCCGTGCAGAGTATTTCTACATTGCAGTATTGATACTTTTACTTTTATTGATAAAACATGTGAGCACTGTCGGGCAGAAATCTCCAAGTTTAAAATGTGTATGTTTTTTTCGTAAAGTAAAGCCCTGCTTCATCATAAAAGACTGTCGCACAAAACTAGTGATAATAGCAGATCTACAAGCACACAACACCTCTCATCGCGAGGCGTTGTGTGCTTTTAGATCGGCTATTTTCACTAGTTTAAATCGGCTATTTTCACTAGTTTCAATATTTTTTAAAATGATAAATACAAAACGAACGGTTTCGGACATACAAGGTTTCCACCTGACAACAACTATATCTCAGTGTGATAACAGCTCATTATACCATAATTGTTATTGCATTCTGCTGAGGAGCCACCAGAGGGCAGCGGCTACTGTCTGTTCCCCTCAGCTCGGTGCCAGCTTAATAGAAGCATCACTGGAGGATTTGTGTTGACCCCAGTGTGCATCTGTAGGCAGCTGAACCCATCGTGGAAGAGACCCGCTCAGAGGGAAGCGTGGGCCTGCACCTGTACGTGAAATACTTCAGGGCGGGAGCCAACTTCCTCGTCCTCTCGGCCCTCGTTCTGCTCAATGTCCTTGCTCACGTGAGTGACTCCTTCCAAAACTGCTCCACTTCGTTTTTTTTAAATGAAATGAGTCGCATGATCTGTCGTGACTAACCGCATGTAATCTGTTTTCCCTGCTTTAGTTTGCTTATGTTCTACAGGACTGGTGGCTCGCTTATTGGTGAGATTTCACGATTTAACCCTGAAATTGTGTAGCGCGCTTTTCGAAGCGAAACTGTTTCAGGACTTTATTTTTTATTTTTTATTTTTTTTGCAGGAACTGATTGATTCCTTTGTAGGGATGACGTCTTTGTTAGCAAATATCTTGTTGCTTGTTGAAATTGACCTTGTGTGTGTGTGCTTCAGGTTAGGATGAAAGTGTTTTGTGTAGAGCGGCGCCTCCATCTTTCTTTCATTCATGTGCTGTTGTGTTTATTTGTCCTTGTGGGCTTTTGATTCCTTTGTGGCTGACTTGCAGGGCCTCTGAACAGGAGCGCGTCAATGCGACGGAGCACCTCAATGGCAGCGCCTCTCAGCCGCTGGACCTTGACCTGTACCTAGGTGTTTACGCAGGTGAAGCTCACTGAGTGCACGTCGCCTTTTTTTCTGTGTGCCATTGAGGCTCCTGAATGCGCTAAAATTCACTGAACACATCCACAGTTCTCTTTGGCTGTGGCCCAAGGCCTTCAAGGCCCAGTGTCTATACATGGGGCCTCAGCTGTACAGGAAGATAGGAGTGCTTTTCTTGCATTCTCACCACTGGATTGCTCCGATTGTCTCCCTGTGACTCCTAACCTCTTTACTCTTTCCAGGGCCTGTGTTCACAGCGATAGATCCGCATAATAGGGAAAAAGAATTAACCACTGAGGTAGAGATTGGAGTGGAATATATGTTGCTTTTTTCCCTTTCACACGCGACAATGGCACCATAAGTGCACAGCTGACCTTCTTGGAACAGACACAGGGCAAAACATTGTATCCACGGCCTCTGATTGATTTCTACTCTACCTTTCCTTGGTTAGGTTTAACCGCTGCCTCCGTGATATTTGGGTTCCTGCGGAGTTTGGTCTTCTTCAATGTCTTGGTGAGCTCGGCCCAGACGCTTCATAACAGCATGTTCAACGCTGTCCTCCGAACGCCTGTGCGCTTCTTCGATGCCAACCCTATCGGTAAGGGGGGGGGGGGCTGATGAACAAATGTTCATCAGCAATGTAAAACATGATGGTTTACTCCAAGTGTTGCCAAGTCGATGATTAGAATGAACACGCTGTGAGCTATTGAGTTGTAGACATTTAGATTCATTGGGATTCTGTGCAGTGCTGTATGTACATTGTCACCACTAGAGAGCAGACTATTACTTAGGTATGTCCTCTTTTTAGCGCAACTTTATGTCCTTCCTTGTGCCTGCTTGTCCCCAAACCCCACAGTGTGCCTCTGCACTTATGATACAGTTAATACTTGTAATTGCCAAATTGTATTTTCTTAATAGAAAGTCAACCCCCCCCCCTTTCAGAATGATTCCAGTTCAATATTCTATTTTTATTTTGACAAATCTCTCAATATGTTAATTCATTTATGACGATAAATGTAGATAGGAAGAGCTATTATGAGCAGCATAATATAGATAAATATTATATTTATAACATGTTACCAGCTATTTATTGTTGGTATATATTGTGTTTTTTGCTACTGCCACAGAGTGTATTGGGTTGAAAAGGCAGACTGTGTGAACTGACATAATTAAAACCAGTCACTGCTCGGGTGTCAAAGCCTGTGGACCCAAGTGGCCAATCCAGTCAAAAAGCATGCGAAATGACTATATTTAGCCATAATGTCTTTTATAAATGACTGAAGAGAGTGTTATCTATTAACTGTGAGCCAGAACAAAAAAAGAAGCAAACAACGATATTGAAAGGAAACTGTTTGCACTAGATCTTGGACAGTGTTGTGTTTGTACTACAGAGCTGAGTAAATACTGACAGATTTGTTCTGTGCGCCGTATCAGAAATCTTTGATTATTTCATTAGCTTTGTAGGTTGTGTAGCTGTTTGGTCAATGGAGAGGGCAGATGAACATGATCTTAGAAGTGAGCAAACACTACATGTGAGATAGCCTTCACTGTTAGAGAGCTCATAGCTTATCCCTATGCCCGTTTCACAATACCATTTTCAATAGCCACCCGTTTAACATAATACATGTAACATATACTGTATACATATTTGAATTTTACAAATCAATTCCAAAACCTTTTACTCTTAAAAAAAAAGAATGAAAAAAGAAACTAAGAGATTATCCTTACCCTTTTACTCCCAATTAGTTTTTGTTACAAATAATAGCCGTTCATTTCATTTCATTGGGTGTGTGGATATGTCACTGCCATTTGTCATTCATATCCAAAGTCTTCCGTCAAGTCAAGTGGCCCACTTTGATAACTTTAATTTTTCTAGAGCATTGTTCACCTGTCAGTGGATAATTAGTCAGCCTAATCTCTTTCATAGTGACACGCATGTACAACACAATCAGCACGGTTGGGAATTCTCAGCATGAAGGAAACTTGTATCTGTATAATGAGTCATAATAAGCTACTAACACAAGTCTAAATATGATTTGAGGGTGTTGAGGAGCTTGCGGTTTCTCTTGGCATTAGGAGTGGGTGTATTGACAAAGCTGTGTCCTTTTGGAAAGCTGTGTTTGAAGCAAACACCACGACGGCTCTTAATCTCTTGCGTTTTTGTTTTTACGGCTGCTCTTGTGTTACGCAGTGGCCTACCTGATGGCTTATCTGGGTGTGCCGTCCTCGCTAATCTACACATAGGAGGAGAGCAAACATTTTGAATAATGTAATAATCTGTTTAATAGTGCAGTAAAGGAGAGGCTTAACAGACACTGCTATCTGATTGCTGTTGTGCTGCTATCAGCAGCCATTGTATGACCAGTCCAGTCATTACGGCTTGGCCTCCTGGCTGGCAAACAACACTATGTGTCTGACTGGATTTATAGACAACTGTCTAAAAGGGACTGTGTGTCTATGTCCTTTGTCCAGTCAACGGTAGATTAAGCATGAACATGACCTTTTTCTATCTATAATATAATACAGAACGGGGAAAAATAAGTTCTTATTCTCGGCTACATTGTCGTTGCTAGGTTTTCATACAGCTTTTATTCTCCCACTCTGTATTTTTCAGCTGAATGCATCTCTCGTACTGAAACAGAATAGACTAGGACAAAGGCAGCTGCTTCCAGCATTCGTATTGTCACTTCTGGTATGACTTTGTACCCATGCTGCTTTCTCCTTCTTGTTGTATTGTCTCTGTCTCTGACTCTGTCTGTTTTCTTTCTTTTCTTTTTTTTTTAAACCGTATACAATGACTGCCGTTTCCATGTGTTGCCAACATGAGTGTGAGTAATGCATTTGCGATTGTGTGTCTGTGTGTTGTTAAGGATTTGACAACTGTTTACACGTGTAAGTGATAGGTGTGCTGCTGCTGCCGAACAGGTCTTGTGTTTGATACTTGTTAGTTCCTGTCTTCTTCTGAGTTAAAGGTTACAATTTCAAGCCTGGCTGCACAAAGGTCCTATTTGTTGTGTTCTGGATGTGGTTTGTAACAATGAAGGTTTGGCTGTGGAAATGTGTGCACGCCGATGTCCCTGCGCTTCTATACCTTTCTGTACCCCGGGCCAAGACCACACAGTTATGTAATCGTGAAACCTGCTAATTAATTCAAAGAAATTATTTGGTCAGCTGTTGCACTTGCTCTTGTCTCTTCACCCCTCACTCAAAGGGTTAATGACCAGGACATTTTACAGCCTCTGTCTTCCACCCATCAGGCTCAATAAAATCACAGAGGCCATTGCATACCATATAATATGGTATGCTATGCAATGGCTTGTGAATCCCATAATCCCATAATAACCAACAAAGACATGAACCAAAAGTAATCATTAGCAATAATCGTGTCTAATAATTATGATTACAAAATGTAATATTACGCTAAATATTTGGGATTATTACTTTGTCCATAATCATGCAGCCATAACCCAGAGTGACTTTATACCAAGTGTAAGGTTGGCAGTAAACCTTTTCACTGTGCATACGGTGAGCTGATCTAGAAATGACAACACGCGTTGTTGTAAAAGCAGTTTGTTAAGAATAGCATTGGGAATTAGTTTTTTCACGCTATACCCACCTTTTGTGGTAGACAGTGATTCCTTCCCTCCCAACAGTATATAGACTTCATAAAACCCATTATGTTGAAGTCTTTCAGTTTCAGTAATGTGAATGGGGGCTTATTACGGCCGTTCATCCAAACGTGTTTCAGTTAGAGCTCTGCACAGACAGCAGTGGGGATGTGTTGAGCTGATTCTGATCCCTGTAATTTAGTGTCATTGAGTGGGCTAATCCCCTCAGAGACTGCAGGCCAGGGCTTCAGCTCATCAGCATCAGCACAGTCAGGGAGTAAGGTCCACGCACGCACGTACGCACACACACTCACACGCACGCGCGCGCACGCATTCTCTTGCACATGCATGCATACCACCTCTAACTTCCTCCTGTTTCGCATCAGCATCGCAGGTCAACTCGGTGCGAGGTGTCACTCAGCTGCTGTCGGTGGTGCAGTGTACGTTAGGCCTTCTGTAGTCAACGATATGAGATTCTAATTGTGTCTACAGAGGCAGTGTTTTTAATGTCTGTATTCCAGCTCTGGGTTGCAAGAGTGTTAAGGAAGAAGTGGCGGAAGTGCTGCAGAGAGAGGGGATGATGATATCGAGGTGTGTAAATTGAATGTGGAGATGGAGCCGTGCGCGTGTGTGCAGCGCGGCTGATAGAGCTCCCCACTCGCTCGGCACTTCTGCTATTTAATTGCATGAAAGGGAAGGAGAGGAGATTGCAGGAGCCTGGTGTGAGAGCGGAGAGAATGGATTTAGAATGTATTAGTATTGGCAGCAAGGTGCCGGCGGTGGGAGGCTGCCCCGGGCCCCTGGGCCCTTCATGGGAGTTGAGGTGAGCCATGCCACCTCCAGCCTTGGCAGGGGCCCCCTCTTCCAATTCTCCTGCATTATCACTCGTGCCTCGGTGAAAGACCCCCACCAACGGTGGCAGAGCCCACACATGGAGTGGCTCAGAGTCGCCCCGTTATCTAGATGTTTACAGGGAACCGCTATTTGCCGCATGCCCCCACATACCGACCAGACCCCACTGTTCCAGTTTATTTTTTTAAACTGTGATTTGGGAGCCCCAGCTCGCCTAATATCTCCACCTATGGGGTCCCACCTCAGCCAGGAAGGGCTTGATATTTTCTTCCTCAGCCTGGAAGAAAGTGGTGCAAATCACCCCTGGTAGTCTCTCAAACCATGAGAAATTGTTTGATACTAATGCAGCTGATATCCTGAAACAGCTATACCCTTCTCCACACAATAGGTGATATTGTTGACAGTCACCCATAGTGATTGAAGCCATTGTCCCGCACTGGTCTTACCTCATAGGCATTTCCATGCAGTGAATGTCTTTGTGTAACTGCATCACTGTAATGGATCCCCTCTATAGTCTGTTAGGGAGAGGGAGCAGGGTCTTTACTTCATCCCTGCTGAAACTCTCTGTTAACCGAGCCGCCCGTCAAACAGCTGATAGTTGACTGATGTTCTCTGTTCCCAACACCCTCAAACCACGCTATGATGTAACTGGCAGAAACCTATCATTTTCTTGTGGGGCTTTGTTTGTCGGATACGCATGGATTTGGGTCATTTATGGCTTATACAGTGACATTACTGTGCATCAAAATATTATAGGATCTCCCGCAAACACAGTTTGACAAATACCTCCCTAACCCCCAACCCTGCCCCCCTCCCTTCTTTTTTTCTTTTTTTTTAACAAAATAAAAGCAGAGAGAGACTGGTGGAAATAACAACGGTACAGTACTGTTGCAGCATTTTCCCTTGTGCTTGAACCCTCCCCTCAGGATGTCTGCATGCTAAAGGGGCACTCAAACTGTGAATAAGATTAGTCTGCCTCCGAGTGTACAACATGCCTACGCCACTTGACTTTGAATCGGCGCTGATTTGGAGCGTTGCTGGGTTGTTGTGAGGAAATAATGCTCCGGCTGGGTTTATGCAATGGCTGTTATGGGGAGCCCGGCCTCGTCTGCATGCATGTTTTTAGGCGGGAGTGTGGTATTTTTGGATAAAGCTGTAAGCTGCTTACTGCTGTGGAGAGAGGTGATTACAGGGCCCACCTCCGTAGGAACTCGCTGGGAAGCAGGGGAGTGCAGCTTCTAGGTCATTTCTGCCCCAACTCCACCACGCCTCCCAAGCACCATGCCACTAAATACCGCTCATAATCATCCACTCCTTCTCTCAGGCCTTCGCCAAGGCCCACCCTGCTGTCTGGTGAGCCTATATAAACATTCTCCATGGGCGTGCCATCAGTTTCACTGTAGCAAAGGGCTGAACCCTGAATGTTGTTAGTCCGACATGCCTTGTTGACATTCTCCTCGGAGAGAGTGGTGTTTGCTTAGATTTGTCACAATGAGAGATATAGTGGGTTGCTTAAGTGTGAAACGTCATGACACTGATTCACCGAAATGCTCTCCAAAGACAGGATTCAAGTTGGCTACAGGTCCACTGCTCGCTCCTGCCAACTTTAACTTGAGCCTAGTCCTTGAAGTGGCAGCGTTGGCACGGCTCTCTGAAGGTTTTGTCCACCCCCGAGAGTGAGAGTCTGAGGTCTTCCTTCAGGCCCGGAGATAGAGAAAGCTTCTCTGTCTTCCCTGCCTCTGGGCCTGTGGTGTGGGGATTGGCTATCACTCGGCCCCGGCAGTAAACAGTGTGTGAAAGCAGCTGGAGTGTAATCTTATGTGCTATGGGATCAGGCCGGGGGAGCAACGTTTCTAAAGGAGCCACAATAAAAGGGCCGCTAGAGCACCTGCAGAGCCCCGGCCCAAATAATGAACACCTGAGCAGATTGGAGGCAACTCAATTAACGTCATTGACACTGCCAGTCAGGACAGAAAGGCAGGTACGCAGCTTCTGTTGCCTCTTTGTTCCCAAACAAAAGGCTCCCCGATGTATTCAGTCTAGAGTAGGGCAGTCTTTATGAAATGCAGGCCAAATAATGATTCATTGTTTAATCTAGATAGGCCTCTCTATTTTTCCATCTGATATCGCTCCCCAATGTATAGGCTGTGCAGCATTATATAGAGGAGACTTACAGTAGGTAACAGACCCAATAGACCCGAGCGACTCAAGTGAGAGATTTGAAAAAATTGTCTTGTGTTATCTGCAGATAGATTAGGCTAGCTAATGGATTTAAACGTATCTCCAATTGACTGGGCTTTGTTCTCCAAACTCCACATTAATGCAAGATCCAAGAAATTATAAACATGACATGGCTATGTGGAATTAAGCCATATCTATATAGACTTTCTGTCCTTTTCCCCCATTTATTACTGCTTTTTCCAAAAGATTTAACTCTCATAATTCTTTCAGTAAGGCTGAATCACACTTACATAAAAAATCACACTCGTGTGAACTGAGCGGTTGTGTGTGTGTGTGTGTGTGTGTGTGTGTGTGTGTGTGTGTGTGTGTGTGTGTGTGTGTGTGTGTGTGTGTGTGTGTGTGTGTGTGTGTGTGTGTGTGTGTGTGTGTGTGTGTGTGTGTGTGTGTGTGTGTGTGTGTGTGTGCAACAGCGCCCCTCCCTTAACATGTGTGGTCAGAAAAGGTTACTGCAGGCTACAGACAGGGAGACACGGAGACAGACAGACCCACACACACGGCCACGTATAGGAGCGTTGTGACCACCGCTCAAAAAGCATTTACAAAAGAAATGCTGCAGATAATGTCTTCCTGCACACATTTTCCAATCTAAATCTAAATGCACCCATTGTCTCGCCCCATCAGGAAGAATCCTCAACAGGTTCTCTAAGGACATTGGTCTCCTGGACTCCCTGCTGCCATGGACATTCGTGGACTTTATCCAGGTGAGTCTCACCTCGGCAGGTTTTGGTCGCTGCCGCTGCAGCGGCAGCATGGGGAGGCCATTTCATGCCTGGCTGGGCCTGCTTTGTGGTCCGGGTCCCCTAATCTGGAAACAATTACTGTAGGATTACCCGCCAGCGCGGCCCAGCGCCTGCACAGATTTAATAAAAGTGTCTGCACACACATTGGCCGAGGGCGTGGCTCTCCTCAGTGTTGGGCAACACAGAGGCGGCTTTCGCCGGGAGAATGAGTGTGGGGGACTACGCAAGTGATTGGGGGAGAGAGAAAGGCTACCACAGAAGGAAATAATGGCTACAGGAAGATGGGCGCCACGATGCAGGGGAGTGGAGGGAGACGGCGAGGGAGGCAGGAAAGGGAATGACGAGGGGCGATCTCTGGAGTGGCGAGGAGGAAGGAGGAGAAGAAGTGTGAGCAGCAGGCGTGTGATGTGTTTGCAGGAGTAGAGAGAGAGAGAGAGAGAGAGAAGCATGGAATAGGGGGAGGGGGACAGGTTAGTGGAAACAGATACAGAGCGGGTGGGGTTTGGGGGACTTGCCCCTCTCGCCACCATTCACCTCCTGCTCTACAGTGTTACAGGTCTGGTAGCCAAGGGCCACCCTGACACATAGGCAGTTCGGGTTACCAAATGCCACCGTGCCACCGCGACAATCATCTCCCACGAAAGCCCGCGGAGAGAGGAGCCAGCTCATGCACCTAGCGCCACAAAGAAGGGAATGTTCGCCGCACAATTCGAGGTAGAGGAGCAGGCGTGGCTCCTTGGTTAGGGCCAAAGAATGGAACAAAGCAGTGCTGAAAATGAATCCCCCGTCCACAATGCCTGAGTGATGTTTGTGGCAGATACCCATCTCACAGGAGACAAAAGCCATCTTAAATGCTGAAAGCACAAAAGATCATACCCACAAAAGGTTTTTGTCCACTATAGTTCCCCCCCCATTTTGATAATAAGGTGAATAATGGGGAAAGTAAAATAATAACGTTGCGGAAGGCCTGTAGGTCCAACTGAATACCAGCGAAAGCATACTAGGTCATAACAAAAAAGAGGCTTGTGTTGCACATGTGTATGGTACATGCTGCATTGTATACATTACGTACATCGGCCTATCTGTTCCCTCACATTTCAAGTGTTTTTCTGGAGAGGCTAACTTTATTCTTCAAGTTGCAGCATTATTTTGAGCACGGCAAAGCGCTTCCGTATCGCAGCGAGAAACAATATTTAAGAAACTAGAACAGCACTTGAACAAACTGTTCCAATCAGATGTGCTGCACGATAACCACATTGTGTACGCCGTGCAAAATGTGCAATAGAAAATGGGAGTTGATTGTGCCGGGGGACAAAGGTGGCATCGTTTGGACAAAGTACTTTTGTTTGGGGCTTCTGTCTGCTCTTGTTTGCAGGTGTCTTTCATGCAGCACCCTTTAATTCTTTCAGGAAGGGAGATTTTCAGCTCTCTTTTTATCATAGCATTAGCCAGAGAGAAAAGCTACTGATCCTGGCCATTGTTGCTCTTTAGCAGAGGGACATTTCCCCACAGTCATTGTTTAAATGGTTGTCAGGAGGGAATAAAGTGAAACTTCATAAACAATGCCCTAACTGGTTTATCTCTCTCTCTATGGGGAGAGGCTGCCTCTGTGTGGGGATTTGCACCAGAGCACGGCCCTTTATGGTGGAGTAAGCACTTCACTGCACTCAGCACTCCACCCATACACGCCCAAACAAGGGGATTCCCCCAAGCAGGGCGAACCTGCTTGCCATCCCCAGTGCTCTATTTTATTTTTTGTATTTTTTCCACAGGTCTCATTTAGTGGCAATTTAGTATATTGAAGGAAAAAAAGTGCCCTTTTCTCTCACCCCTTTATGGATTGGGGGGACAAAGACAGAAATGTCAATTAAAAACACCTCAGGGTTCAGGGACGGACAGCCTTTGTGCGGACTTGACCTTTAAATCCTGGGTTTGCCTCTGTTTTCACAGAGGGGGCAGAGGAGGGCAGGACAATAAGGGGGTCTACGGGGGCCTTTCAGTGGAGGATTCCTTGTGAAGGCTCTTGACCAAGTCACACCTCTAACTGTGGGGTCCATGGCTGTATTCATTGGTCTTCTCAGCCATCCATTCAAATTGAGTTTGTCAGTATCATTGTGCTAAAACACCAGCTACACTTGAACAATGACAACTTGCATTTTTGAATAATAAAAAAAAAGAAAAGCGATTGTATTAGGATTAAGTCTAGTTGCGGATTAATTTCCAACGCTCAAGTTTGGAGTAATTAAATCAGCCTGACTCTGACTTTACATTTTAGTAGGACGTATGCCTGTTATCAGTAATATTAGTGGCTTTATGATCATATTAACAGTGAGAACTTTGCTGTGTTGGTTGGCTCTGTGTCATGATAAATTACTGCTGTAGACCCCATGGTTGTCTGGAGGACGAGGTGTGTGTGCATGTGCGTGCGCGCGTGTGTCCTAATACTGAAGACTCGAGCCCAGAGAAAGCATTGAAGACACACAGGGAGCAAAGATGGCCTATTGTTTGAAAACACTGGCGGGTGGATCGTTGTGTGAGTGTATATTGTGGCACATTGTGTGTCAGGCTTTCTGTGGCTTTGTGGGATATGAGAATTGCTGACGTAACCCGTGTGCGCTGTAGGATGGGATTTCACCGGCTTTCTCTGGTGCTTTTTACCAAGCGGGTGACAGAGGGAGGGAGGAATGCACTGGCTCCAGGCGTCGCGCATACCAGGTTTGTCCGAGGAACACAGGAGACACAGGGCCCGGTATAGAAATATATATTATGCCCGTAAATTCCCCCTCTGAACATTGTTACCTGACAACGGCCATTGTCTTCGTGCGTGCGGTGGAAAAACACAACGGTGACACGGAAAGGTGAGAGGCCGAGGAGGGGTGACCTAGCCTAAGTATTTTTTGGGTTGTACTGGTTCACTGTGTATTAAAGAGTGAGAAGAACATCAAATAACACCCCCCCTCCTCCCCCCTTCTCCACTGATTTATGTTTTTTGTTTACACAGCGTATGAATCTGATCTCCCAGCAATACCGCACATGGTCATTTGATGGCGGGCATTGGCCAGAAAAGGCGCTATCATGCAAAGGAAGGAGCCAGAGAGTGTTACTTTAACTCCCCAGAGTGTTAAGAACACTCTCTGGAGTCAAATCAACAGTGTGGACCTTTACTGTGTGTGTGGTTTTCCGCTGTGCTGCGGTCTGGCACCTCACCTGTCCTGAGTCAGACACTACAGGAGAGGCCACTTGGTTCTAGTGAGCCTGGAAAACGTACACAATAGATTTACGCTAATCTAGGAGCCATACCACGTCAATATGATGACGATGAATAATGAATTCTGTATTTTGTGGGAGTGACTCTTGCATTTGTGACCTACAGGATTTTGTTTTGTTTTTCCACCTACAGCAGCGGTTCCCAATCTTTTTAGCTTGTGACCCAAAAGATTTATCACGTTTGCCGTTTTAATTAACAAAGGTTTTTTTTTAATGTTTTGAAATAATGGTAATTAAAAACAAAATGTAGTGTCCACGACCCACAAATAAGTCCCGACCCAGTGCTTGGGAACCAGTGACCTACAGCACAATGCCAAATGTTTTTTGTTTTTTCTCTCTCTAACTTTGTAGAGAGACAGAGGAGGGATGCGAGGCTCTGCCGAGTACTGGACAGTTGCTTTTTTTGGGTGGACAGTCTGGACACTAGTGATTTATAGGGTAGAGAGAGAGAGAGAGAGAGAGAGAGAGAGACTGCATTTCAAAGCCTTTCTCTTATTTCCAAAATGGAGGGTTGGGGGGGGGCCGGGGGTTGGAAATCAGCAGCTTGACTGAGCCCAAATAAGTGACTTCTTTTACCTTTTCACCGCGGCACAAAAGCCTAATCCCGCGACTACTTGAACCACCAATGTAGACAGCGCCCGAGACCACCGCAGTATGTGTCAGCCCCTCCTCAGCGCACACAAAACACATTGACTGCAGCTTTATGAAGTGAAAACGGCCCCCGAAAGGGAAAATGTGGAGGAGGCGTCCACCGTCGTTTTCTCCCCAAAAGAAAAGGCCACCGCATCTGGACATTTAATGCTAAAATAAAGCCCAGAGGCGTTGAGCAGAATGGGATCGGGTCACTCCTATTGTTCCAGAGCCCAAGTGGAACGGCCCCTGTTTTTGTTTCAGTGCCACTGACCCCTGCAAGTCATTGTGCCACAACACTGTCAGACAAAAGTGTGTGAGTGAGAAAAATTCCAGCGATGACAGCATGGGCTTCTTTACTTTTTTAACCTGTCCTCCCTTCATTTTTGTTTGTTTTATTTTTTTTCCCTCGCAGTGGCCGCTATACGGTTGGGATCCGGAACCTGGATCCAACATTGAGGAACCCGGAAATCAGTTCCATCACATTCGGAACCGTTTCCGGAACCGTTTTTTTTTATCCCACTGTCAGTCAGAGCTGGCATGTGGATTCACATCTGCTATACAATGGACCAATCCCCAATCACATACACACCCATTGTAACAGTTACAATGGGTGTGTATGTGATTGGGGATTGGTCCATTGCAATACCAGTGGTTCTCAAACCTTTTAATTTCAAGGACGTATAACTCTTGAGAGTTCCATGTTGTACACTCTCAAGAGTTATAGACCGGTTAGGGTCCATTTGGAACCCCCTATAGGAATCGTTAAAGGGAACCCTTAAGGAATCAGACCGTTAAGAGGGATGCTTTAACCAGTGAAAAATAGCATGCAAGCTTGTAGATCTGCTATTTTTGAAAAAGTCGTGAAAATGTGTGCAAATCTTTGAATATATGTATTTTCAAAGCGAACGTTTGTAACTCAAATTTTGCTTCTGGGTGGTCCCTGGTTCTAGATATTTTGAGATGCGGGTCCGTGGCCAAATAAATATCATTTTGGGGGTCCTTCACATGAAAAGGTTTGAGAACCACTGACATAGTAGTCTCTCAAGAGCAGACCAACTGAGCTCCAGTTGAAGTGAAAAGGACCTTTTCTTTGACGATGGCTGGCCAGAATGCTGACATAGAAACATAGGTTTTTCAAAAAATCTTAGAAGGATTCAAAAGACACTTATAGAATCGGGTCAAAATTCTAATTTTCACGATTTCTCAAAAATAGCAGATCTACAAGCTCGCAGTAGATCTGTGAGCTTGTATATCTGCTATTTTTCAATAGTTAAAGCATAAAATAACGATACACAATAATGTGTACCCGTTCTAAATGGGTTAAGGAACCGTAATCGTTAATATCATAAAGGTTCCCAACCCTAATTATTGTGCCACACTGTCAGACAAAAGTGTGGAGTGAGAGAATTCCAGCGATGACAGCAAGGGCCTCTTTACTTTTCAACCTGTGGCAGTATCCCTTGGAAAAACATCGCACACCAATCTGTAAATAGAAGGAGGATGAGAAAAGAGGGCTTGTAAAGAAACAAGTCTGATTCCCTGTGTCCAGAGGGATGTTTAATTAAAGGGAAGTGTTTATACTCTCCACTGTGGAACAACAGTGGCTATCTGCGTTGAACACAAATATGGCAATTAACTTCAATTTTCTGAATTTATTTGGACATCAAAGGCCCCGATGGTATCGCACAGAAAATAAAGCAATTAGGGTCAGCAAGAGATCTGAATGGCCCTTTGGAACGCGGCAGTGTGCCCAGTTAGCCTGAATGACTGAATCACATGCGTGCAAAGGGCTTTCTTTTCCTCGCTAAAGAGCAATTAGAGGTAATACTTTATTTAAACTGTTTGTATACAAAAGCTTTTTATCCACTTTTATGTGCAGTCGGCTGTGACCTGGGGAGTTGTCTGTTCCTGTGTGGCGATGTGGATATGAAGCCGAGGGGTGGTGTTGGGCGCGTCGTGGGGATGAACAGGAGCAGGAGGGGAGGGGGGTTTTGGTTGGATCGCTACTTATCGGACTCATCTGTGTGTAGTGTGGGTGGGGGGCTTGGTGTTCTCTGATACTGACATGATAAGCGGGCAGACCAGGCAAATGGATCACATCAAACGGGGGGGGGGGAGGCCTTGGCGGCAGTCGGCCCTGGGGGACCAGGAGGAGGCAGCACTCCTATCTAATGGTTCCTGTGTTCCTCCCCCCTTCCCCTTAGATGACCCCTCCTCGCTGTTAGTTCACTCTGGCCCTGACCCTGGCACCCTCGGCTCCACGGACGACTAGTCTGGGACGGAGCTGGAAATAGAATTAACCGAGCTGAGTACAGTACAGCAAGTCAACGTACTGTACATATGCACATCGAGTGAAAGAAACCCTGGCATGATTCTAACAAGGAGGAAAGTAAATGCATGTTAGGTTAATGTCTGAACCCGACTGGGCGAGATTGGATAACATGCGAGAGTAATAGCCTGCGTGCCGCCATCTCACTCTGCCCGGTAGCCTTCCATCAAGGCTAAGATTGAAACTTATGTACTGTGAAATTCTCAGGATCAGTTGTGCTCAGTAGCTTCCACTCCCTGCTTGATTGTGCCGGCTCCACTTGCGGAGATGGTTAGACTAGTAATACCCTCTTATCTGAACCTTAAATGGAATTGAGTGGCTTTTCATCATAAAACTACATTGAAAGTGATCATGCTTTAAATGTGCGCTTAAGCGACCGATAACATCCATAATTAAGGTGCTAAATTAAATTTTCATCTCTGCGGGCTGGTCTGAGACCAGTGAAGGTGGCAGCAGACGCAGTTTGATCCTAATCTCGCATCTCTTAGGAGTCATCTCTTAGGTTGTCTCTAATTTCAGGGTGTGAGGTTTCAATTTGATCACCTGTCAATCGAATATGAGACTGTGCAACACTGTATATCTTTTTTTAGTTTGAAGTGCTCTCACACAGATTTATCATATCAGTTTAAGCACTTCTGAAAAGTTCAATTAGATTGTTTTCCGATATCGCTGCAGGTGCACGAACACTTGGTGATTTCCCCCCAATGAGATTTCTTTTAAACTGCACCGCGACAGTCATAGTTTTTCTTTCTTTTTTTAGATGGAACACACGCAGCCCATTCACACACAACAACCGTACACGAATAATGAGTGATACTTTTATTTTCCTCCGCTTACTGGTCGGGTTGCAGCCGTAACAATGTTTTGGTGTCGTCCGACTCATTGCCCTCGCTCCCGTTTAAGGCATCAGATTTCACGCGGCCAGTGGTCTAGATGTGTCAGGTGGCCATTAACAAGAGTGACGAGTCATTGTGTTGTTGTTGTGAGGTCTGTGCGGTTTGGGGTTGTGCTGTATCAGTACCTCCACGGCACTGTGGTTCCCAGAGCCCTCTCTGCCAGTCACTGTGACCAGGCCCAGTGGTGGCAAAGGTACTCAAATGTTTTACTTGAGTAAAAGTGTCAATACTGCAATGTAGAAGTCTGGAATTCAAAATGTACTTGAGTAAAAGTACTAAAGTATTGGCATCAAAATGTACTTGGAATTACCAAAAGTAAAAGCACAACATGTTTGAAAATCGCAGATCTACAAGCTCACAACGCGTCGCGATAGCCAAGGTATAAAATAGGCAAAAAGTGGTTAATGTATGTTTTATAAGATTATTTATATCTGCAAAGTAACTAGTAACTAAAGTTTTCAAATAATTGTAGTAGAGTGAAAGTACAATATTTGCATCCGAGATTTAGTGGAGTAGAAGTTAAAGTATTGTAAATTGGGAAATCCTCAAGTAAAGTACAAATACCTCAATGTTGTAAGTACAAATGTACTTATTTACTTTACACAACTGACCATGCCTGGTTGGCTGGCTGGCTGGCCTCACTCTTCCAGGGAGGCTTATTATAGGCCAGAGGTGTTGAAGGGAATGCCCACGGGAGCGCGGGGATACGAGCCGCAGAGAGTGGCCAAGTGGTAAGTTCTCACCTGCTGCTAAGTGAGAATTAGCGCGGTGCCCTCTTTCCTTTCACACGGCAGAGTCACACAACCTCTGTCCCACAGCCTTTACTCAGAACCCGCTGTATGGGAGCCCAGGAACCCACACAATAACAACCCGGCAGAGTTTCTCACAGGATCAGGAAACGGGGACTCAGTGCAGGGCCTCGGCGGTAGCCCACATTGCAGCAGCGGGGATTTTTTGACTCAGCTGTTTGTTAGGTTTCTGCTGGTTACCGGCGTTGCCAGCTCTCGTGAGAGAAATGAGCCAACCCGCCTCCAAAAGCAAGCATCTTGCGAGAGAGATAAGACAAATCTCACCTCCAAAAACATAAACAGCCATATATTCCTAATACAAAAATATTAGCTGCATATCTCTTTGTACTAGGTCTATAATAATGTGTGTTTTGGTTATTTATTATAACGTTAAACACTACACACAATCACACATACTTTAGCCAGGGCCTGATACGTAGAGACACCAGACTGATTCTGTCACTCAATGTGATTCACACTTCCCCAAACCTATGGGGAACCAGGTTCAAGTTTATTGTCACATATATCCATACAAGTACAGATACAATGAAATGCTTGTGCTAAGAGCACTCTCAGCCTTATTACAGAAAGACATAGTCACAAATACCAGTGAAAGACCAGTGAATTATAGTATCTACATCAAAGAAAGATTGTCTTGTTGGATTTGCCAAAGAAGCCACTGTGTTCTTAAAACAAGCCCAAAAAACCTGCAACATGGCAACACTACTGGTTACACTCATACTCACACACACACACACACACACACACACACACACACACACACACACACACACACACACACACACATACACACACACACACACACACACACACACACACACACACACACACACACACACAGACACACACACCTCTAACCCTTCTTGTGTTGCCTGTGTATTCCAGGTGTTCCTCCAGATTTTGGGGGTAATAGCCGTAGCGGTCGCTGTCATCCCCTGGATCCTAATCCCTGTGGTCCCCTTGCTCGTCGCCTTCCTGTTCTTGCGCCGCTACTTCCTGCAGACCTCCAGAGACGTCAAGCGCTTGGAGTCCACTAGTAGGTGCTTTTTTTTTCTCCTTTTTTCCTGCAGGGGACATGCCCATTTGTGGTGGGGGGATAAAGGCAGAGCACGGGAATGCTAATAGACCATTGAAGAAAGCCTCGGTCATTAGCATAAAGGCTAAAGGTGGTGATGGCCCATGACTTGCCCACACACAGTTTCCTGAAGGGCTGGGAGTTCATGACATCACGTACAATGGGGGAAAATGCCCAAGTGGGTCTAGTTCATCCTCCTTATTCTGGGCGGAGAGCCCAAATGCACAGGGGAGGACAGGTTCCATCATCTTCAAGAACAAAAGTTCTATTAAATGGCTCCCAGAAAACATTGAGGCTTTTGTTTTTCGCCTTTGTAAACCTACCAAATCCAAACAAAGGACCTCTCAATGGCAACGCTTTCTTTTTGTACAAGATGTTTTTGGTATTGGGGGCATTTTCAGTGTTTGTACAATATTGTTATCATGAAAACATGTGTGTGTTCAGCAAAAACAGCTTTTGTTGGGCTGATATTTTAAGAAAGGAGACAAATGAGAAAACCTAATTATTTATGTTCTTTTTGAGAAATCCAGATATACTGAATGAATGGCTAATTGTGCAGTTCTTATCCTTCACACAGTGTAATTCTGTTCTATAGCGCGGAGTCCAGTGTTCTCCCACCTCTCCTCTTCACTCCAAGGCCTGTGGACCATCCGTGCCTTCAAAGCTCAACAAAGGTTCCAAGAAATGTTTGATGCATGCCAAGATCTCCACACAGGTTAAAAGACATTACGCTTAAGTTTAAGGGCTCACATATTTAAGCCTTATTTATGCTCAGTTGCCAGCCAGTGTGATACTGAAAATAGACGAGAACAGGTTCTTGTGAGCTTGTAGATCTGCTCTTTTCTTTTGTGTATCGGCTATTTTGTGTGACACCCGTGTGCAACTTGCACGACACCTGCATGCAACAAGTATAACTCAGGCTTAAGGCTCTTGAATTTCTCCATTCACAGAAACACTGCCTTGCTTTTGCCCTTAGTAATGACATCAGTGTCTGGTCTGTAAACAGTCTCCGTGAAACATAAGCTGTGTGCTTGCTTTGTTTGTGACAGAGGCCTGGTTCTTATTTTTGACCACTTCGCGTTGGTTTGCTGTCCGTCTTGATGGGATCTGCTCCGTGTTTGTCACCATCACTGTGTTTGGCTGCCTTTACCTCAGGGATGGTACTGTTTGATGAGAAATGCACTCTCTTATATGTATTGACCTTTTGGCAATGATGTTTTGGTAGTTGAACGCATACAGTAAATGTGTGATTGTGACGGTCCCTGTCTTTTCTGATGTCACAGACATGGAGTCGGGGACTGTGGGCCTTGCTCTGTCCTATGCAGTAACCCTCATGGGCATGTTCCAGTGGGGGGTCCGACAGAGTGCAGAGGTGGAAAACATGGTGAGAACAAACAAACACTTATAGTTATGACAAATGTATACTCAATGTTGTAAAGTAATTAAGTGCATTTACTTATGTACTGTACTTAAAGTTATACCATGTAACCTTTTTTATAAAACAAATCTTAAAATTGTCCTAACTTAAATCGCTAAAGTTTAAGAACACCCACTCCGTTATTTTCAGCTTCTAAAGCCTTCTCTTTATATGTTTTCTATGATCCTGGCCGGGGACTGGATTTCGCGGAAAAATACGTCATCTGCATCATCTGTATACGTTGTGTATACGTTGGCCAATCATATCGCGGATCATACACACATGATACACTACCGGCCAATCACAGCGTATCTGCCGTATCTTCAGGAAGTAGCTTCCCTCAGCTACAGTGTTTACCATGGTGAAGGATTCTTAACCTCTTAATCCCCAAATCCTGGCCAGAAAATTACATTCTACCCCTCCACGGATTCGTATCGTCGTGGTGGTTTGCGGCGCCGCTCCGGTGGTGGTCCGCAACGACTCCGGGCGAAAAACGGCCGAAAAAAGCAATACCGCTACTGACCACTAGTTTAGCAACTTACACAGTATAGCTTTAACACTTTCACAGCCTGCCCAGAATGGCTGTCGGTGGACTAGCCGGAAATTTCTATTATTGTATTATGATCTGAGACAGCCTTCATTTTATAAGACCATCAGCACGATCCCACGTAACGCCATTCTTTTTACCACATCACGATCCCCCGTTGTTTACTCGCCAGCGAATTGGCTTAGCTCTGCATTGGCATATATTGGGGATTTTGGCAGAGGCATCTTCTCCCCCCGTGCGCTTCGCGTGAACGATCCGTGCACATCGAGGTAAGCGAATGTAATCCACTCCGTATGCAGTGCCCATGTCAACTTTTATGATCGAAAACATCACGGACAGATGCTATGCTAACGCCTCCTCCTACAATGAAAGTGAACGGAGGTACGGGCTTTGGCTATAGAGTCTGAAAAGCTACCAGAAGTACTTCCGGTTCAAAGGGTTGAGAGAATAATCCTTTTAGATCAGTTGAAGAAGAGACGGAGAAGAGCTGCCGATCGTTTTCTTTCGATCATTATCACTTATTTCGTTTTTAATGACCTAGTATGGTAAATTACGGTCCGGCTAATTTAAGTACTAAAGAAGTACGGTTTAATCCACATTTAATATTAACCCTTTCCAAGCCACGGGGAGCCACTTAATATTAAAACCGTAATATACCGGACATCTGAGCAAGGATGTCTCAGCCGCGCCGTCTTTTACCGTACTATGTCATTAAAAACGAAATAAATGATTTTTATCCGAAGATCGGCGATCGGAGGAGATGCATCTGCCGAGACCGGCACTCTAAGCCAATGCAGAGGGAGGAATTTGGCTGGTGACTGTGGTGAGAATACAACGGGGTCGGGGATTGCGTGATGTTTATGGGGGATGAAGACCACGTGATATAGCGCTGATGGTCTTGTAAAATGAATGCAGTTCAGATCATAATATAATAATAGAAATTTCACGGCTAATCTACCAACAAGCCATTCTATTTCGGCTGGCGAAGTGTTAAGTGGCTCCCCGTGGCTGAGAAAAAGTTAAGTACAATTTTGAGGTATTTGTACTTTACTAGAGTATTTCCAATTTCCAATACCTTTACTTCTTCTCCACTAGATCTTGGATCCAAATATTGTACTTTTACTCCATTCCATTTATTTTAAATCTTTAGTTTAGTACTTTGTAGATTTGGATTATTATTACAAAACATACATTAATCATTTCAACCAAACCAAAAACAAAACTTCAAAAATTGCTCACAATGCGTCGCATTGCAACACACATTGTGGCTTGTAGATCGGCTATTTTCAAAAGATTTTGATAAATTTGAACACTTCAAATAGGATATTCTGTATAACGAGTACTTTTTATACCAATACTTTTGTACTTTTACTCAAGTACATTGGATTCTGGATTTTACTTGTAAGGGTGCCCTCACACCAAAATACCTATAGTTGAATCCGCCAATGCATTTCAATGAGAATGGAGCGTATTTTGCCAATAGAGGATTTCTGCAAAAAATGCTCCATTCTCATTGAAATGCATTGGCGGATTCCACTCTAGGTATTTTGGAGTGTGGGCACCCTTACAGAGTATTTCTGCATTGCAGTATTGATACTTTTACATGAGTAACAGATGTGAGTACTTTTTCCACCACTGTGTATGCTGCGTTGCTTGTGTCACATAATGGTGTTGCACGTGTAGCACTGCCTCAACCTGATGGCCTCAAAAGTCTAGTATCTCCCTCGGTCTATAGGAATATCCCTTTGGATCAATGGTTAAGATATTGGACTTTAACGCAGGAGACCCGGGTTTGAATCCCGGGCGTTACACTCACAATGCTTTGCAAAAGTCATCTATTTCCGGTGTGCGACAACCGCCAGAGGTCAAGGCCTTGCTGGCTTGTGGTGGACATTTTTGTCAAAATTCTATTTTTGCCACGGACACCAGAAACACACAAATAGCTAGACTCTAGACTTAAATTGCCTTTTCAGGTCTGTGACTCTTGAGAGTACACAAATGGAACCAAATGGACCCAGTAAATCTGTGTCATGAATATTCTGCAGAAAATCTGGAGACTGACATTCAGTAATTGGGTCTTATGATCAAAAGTAAAAAAAAAATCTATGATGATAAATCAGACTTTAGACTGCCATGGATTTGATTGTACAATCAGTTTAACGTATACATTTGACAAATGTTCATCAAAGAATAATGTAGTACGGCATAATCAGCTCACAGCACACACACAGTTTTTGGATGATTGCGACCATAGGTCGCAGTTTACTATCAGAACCGTCTCATGTTGACCGTATCTGTCTGTCTGTATGGGAAACGCTTGTCTTTTTTGTTGATTGACTCTCACGCTCTGACATCACACTGTGATTTCAGGGGAACCAAATCCCTTTTATGCCCATATATGGAGATTACTGTGATGCTGGGGGAACCAAATCGCTTTTATGCCCATATATGGAGATATGGAGATCCCTGTGATGCCAGGGGAACCAAATCCCTTTTATGCCCATATATGGACGTCCCTGATGTCATCAATATCAAGCCCATATCTGTGAATATCTATGGGCACCAGGGGTCTCCATATATGGGTAACTGGTCCGACCAAGACATGGCCCGACCTAGGGTGAGGTCGCTTTTTGCCCTTAGGCATCTTACTAGTTTATTGCGACCGTCAGGTCGCAAGTTACTATGAAATCCTCCACCGGCTGTCCCTCCTTCAGTGAGTCACGTCACATCACACTTTTGGCCGTATTCTTATCTCCGGCACCGCTGCCCCTATCCATGCCAAACTTTACACACACACACACACACACACACACACACACACTCCTTGGCTGGCAAACCACAACCTCCGCCCCTGATTTCTCACATGCCCCTCTTCTAGTGCCACCATGAGGTTGCAGACCTGACGGTCGCTTATCTCCCGATTAGAAAGTGTTACTGGTTTACTTATATATTATTAAGTGTGGTGAATTCATTAAAGAGAGTCCTCGATTTCTGCAGATGACCTCGGTGGAGAGAGTGGTTGAGTACACAGAGTTGGAGAGCGAAGCACCCTGGGAAACGGACAAACAGCCTCCCAGCGACTGGCCCAAGAACGGCTGCATCACCTTCGACCAAGTGGACTTCTCTTACAGTGCCAACGGGCCTCTGGTGCTGAAGAAGCTCAACGCCGTCTTCAGATCCAGAGAGAAGGTTTCTAAACCATATCGTTGTTGTCAGGTGGAAACCTCGTATGTCCAAAACCGTTAGTCTCGCATCGCAAGGCGTTGTGTGCTCCCATGTAGATCTGCTGTTTTCACTAGTTTTGTACGACAGTCTTGTATGATGTTGGAAGAAGGGATTTACTTTATGTAACTTGTTGATACAAGGTTTCCGCTTGGCAGTGACGATATTCAACTGTCTATGGTCGCTGGTTGCGTGCCAGTGTTGATTTGACAGCAAATTTTGATTTGGTTTTAGTCCTAGTCGCGCTGCGACACATTGTGAGTTTGTAGATCGGCTATTTTCGGAGTACCATGCTTAGTTTCTGGATCTCTTCTCTGCCAGTACCTATAGTCCAGTTTTTATTTGTTGATGAAATTGTCAGTATATTTAGTCATAGTTTTTGTCATCATAGCTTATTTTTTTATTTTGTTTTTGTCAGTGAAAAAAGGTAGTCAACAAACATATTTCGTCATAGTTTTAGTCGGCGATATCAACATTGGTTGCGTCCAATCCACTGGTGACTTGCTTTGATATGCGGTTTGTGTGGGGGGGTGTGACGTGCTGCTCTTTTTTAAAAATCTTTTATTTTTCATTATTTTTCAAATCAATTATTGAAGGGACAACATATTGTGCCGGCGACGAATCTCGGCGACTATACCATTTGTGATTCATGGAATACATATCATGTAATTAAGACCGTTCGAGTGGATCCATTTGTTCCCATTTGCATTCTGAGTTACCTGGTGGTGACAACAGTTTATTCACTATAAGAGAGAGGGAGAGGGAGAGGGAGTAGACAGGGATGAGGAGAGGGGAGTAAAAAAGCAGAGAGAGCGGCAGGAAGAGGGAGATGGTTGAGGATGATTGAAATTGTGTTTAATGCAGGGGGTGTATTTTGCATGGCCACGGTTGGCCAGGGCGGCTGATTTCACAATGGATGGGTTGATAAGTGGAGAGGCCCCGGCTCTGACAGCCCATGGGAGGGATCTTCACCGCATGCCGTGGGGCTGAAAGGCTTTGTGCATCCCTGACAGTCCCCCTGAGACCCTTTCACAAGGAAACCTGCACCTACCACTTACAAGATTGTTCTTGCTCCATTCCTCACCGCAAACACATTCATAATAATTATACGTAAAAAAAAAGAAAACACACACACACACACACACACACACACACACACACACACAAACACTACAATTCCACATAGCCTACACCTACAGTATAAGCCCGCAGAGAAATGGCTCGGTCCAAGACACATGACATAACCTAAGC
This sequence comes from Nannobrachium achirus, assembly GCF_963921795.1. Taxonomy (NCBI): domain Eukaryota; kingdom Metazoa; phylum Chordata; class Actinopteri; order Myctophiformes; family Myctophidae; genus Nannobrachium; species Nannobrachium achirus. The sequence goes on from NC_137829.1 coordinate 27,825,365, forward strand.
AGAAGGATATTTAATACCAAGATGAAAGATGCAGTTGCTGCTCTGACATTTCCGTATAGATAAACAGTGATTGTGCAATAGGTTTTCCTTTGTAGTCTTTGTCTAAATTGAGAGAGCAATGTCATATTCCATCAGCCCTTCCCATTTCTCATCTTTTCACCAGTGTCGGTGGAAGTAAAAGATGTGGCCGATCTACTGTATGCCTGAACAATGTTGATAGCACAAGAAGTCTGAATATATTACGATGGTATCAAATTCTGTGTTGTAAAGCTTAGTGTTGCTGTTCTTTTTAATGTCACTGGTGTTCATTGAGTGTCTCGTTAACTACTGATATGACGAGAGAGAGAGAGCATCTCCTCTCTGACGAAGGCCATGAAAAGTAGAGCGACCAAAGGCAGCAGCTCAGGATAAAGTCATGAAATGTAACTTTTTTTGTAGTTTTTGGGGGGCTTCTCTGACATCTATTCTACCCAAAAAGCCAGGCATTTGAACACTCAGTATTTTATTTGTGGTCAGGGCATTGCTGAATAACGAGAACTCAAATAGCCCGCCGACAACCCCACCTACCAGAGAAGCAGAGAATTGATTGATTGAATACTTTATTAACCGTTTGCAAAGACAAGCACAGGAAAGTACAGTACAATACAAGGTTAATAGGACTTGTTTCCATTGGGGTCCTTTGTACTCTATTCATCAAAACATTTAACGACAGACAAATATCCAATACTATGCAAAATCATCATTTAAACGAGTAGAATAAAAATAAACAGTTCGGAATTACTCCACCATTTTGTTTATTGCAAGTTTAGTGATATAGTTGTTTATGTACCAGTAAAAGACAGCTAAGGGACCGGAGCGCAGGACGGAATTCGCACAGGACGTAATTCGCACAGGACGTAATTCGCACAGGACGTAATTCATTATTAATTAATTATTATTTAGCCTATATGGAGATCCCTGATACCCAGAGATATGGGCATATTGGTTGGATCAACGGTTCTACAAAAATCAAACCTCGGTTCTAAGTGAAGCGGTGAATTTGTATTCTATGTGTTCTAAATCTATACATTCTGTGATCTATACTTTCTATGTGCTTTAGTTCTAGTTCTGAATGAATGAATGATTTTGTCTGGAGAGCCAAATTGTCATGTGAAGCTTGGCCAATCCTCAATTCTTCATTCTGGTAATGCACGGGACAGACAAAACTAACCAATCACAGCGTGGAGATGCACTGCACAGGTACGGGACACACAAAGCCACACCTTGGAAGCGGCTTTCACCGCTTCAAAAAATATGTTGTACTGTTACGGCAGGAGAATGTACGGGACAGATAAAACCTATGACGTCTGATATCATACATACGATCCCTTTTCTGCCCATATATGGAGATCCCTGACTGTAGAACCAACCGTGTGCTGTGAAACCCCAGACATGCGTCCGTACTTGTCAGTATGTCTCTCAGTCCTTGTCCCCTTTTATGGGCATAATAGGGATTCTATTAGTGTGGTTGCCTTAACAGGGCATCATCTGGGAATCAGGTGTAGAGGTCAGCTCCCAATATGGAGATCTAGATCTGATGATCCAGTCGTCTCCATGTATGAATATGCAGGGTTTGATCTTTGATGAGGTGATGTCACGTGATGTCACAATGTCAACATAATTGAGGCGTTACAGACGTTACAGAAGGACGTACTGACAAGATGTGCCGGTTGTCATAGTTAACTGCGACCTACGGTCGCAAATAAATTGATAAGATTCCTCGGGAATGTCTTAGTTATATAGGCACTGTTGCAATTAGTACTACTGTTTATTTCTTATGATGAAACTAAGAAAGCGCCCAAAGTGTCTGGCAAAAGTGGCCAACTAACATTTGGGTGTGAAAGTAGATTGGGATCAATTTTCGCTTTGCAGGTTGCAGTTCAGGTCTAGAGTGGATACGGAATTAGCTTCCGGGTTTGCGTATCATAGGACCTTTAAACGCTTGTTTTCTGTGATGTGTGATCCAGTCATGCAAGTTTTCATCATGGAGCTTTAGTGGTAAATATAGTTGGAGCAGAGAATTTCAATGTCTCTGGTGCATGAATTTGTTGAAATGTGCTACTTTCGTGGCAGCCCATTTAGGACCATTTATAGACAGGTAGCAGGATCAGGCAAAACAGGGAAAACACAAGGAACGTACCTTGAAGTGATAAATTCAAGAAACACGATAGAGTAATTGATGATTTTAGCAAATCGGAGTAAGGGTGGAAAAAGCTACAGCATGATTGTTAAGTAGCTACAAAATATGGCAGTAGGCAGCCAAGTGTGTTATTTTGTTTGAAATTGAAATGAAACGATAATGGAACCATAATATTGGAGCATTGGCGGAGCCAGGTGGTTTTGTGTCAATAAGTCATACTGTAGTTTCTGGAATCCTAGGGAAAACTAATTAAAACACATGAATGATATCCAGTGGTGGAAAGTAACTAAGTACATTTATCCAATTTGAGGTACTTTTACAGTATTTCCAGTTCTCGATATGTTTACTTCTACTCCACTACATCTCAGAGTCAAATATTGTACTTTTACTCCATTACAATTATTAGAAAACCTTGACTATTTATTTACTATTTACTTAGTAGATTTTGATTATTATTACAAAACCTACATTAAACACCCTATTTAAACTTTTACTATTTTAAAATAGCCAATCTACAAGTTATTTTCAAAAGATTTGTATACATTTGAAAACTTGAAACAGGACATTCTGCATAATGAGTAGCCTACTTTTTGAGCAGAGCTAACCGCTCCTACAGTACGTCTGGCTTTGTGTGTATGTATGTATGAGTATGTCCGTATGAGTACAAGACTAACGTCATAGAAAGTATGCAGAGACCACAGCTGATGTCACAGACAGAACGGCCCATACAAGGAGATATGCAAGTGTGTCTTGTTTGATAGGTGTGATTTTTGAGCGGTGCGAACCACTCAGCACACAGAGAGACCGACATCACCACAGCTGATGTCACGGACAGAACGGCCCATACAAGGAGATATGCATGCACGTGTGTCAGGTTTTTTTTAAATCTATAATTTTTATCCCACAATTTTGTAACCCATTTTTTCACCCAGTGCTAATTGCCTATATAATCCTGGGCTCTGCTCTCCCTCTGCCGTGCCTGGGGAGACAACGGACTGACCTCATGTGTCCTTCTATGCATGAGGAGTCCAGGTTGCTTCTTTTCACCTGACAGTGGAGATTTCCCTGGTTTGGACGTAGCGTGTGGAAGGAACACGTTATTCCAACCAGTTCCTTTCCCCTCCATCAGGTGCCCCGGCTGGCCAGGGGGAGGCATTATTGAGACCAGGATTACGTGCATGTTTTTGTGAGGGTATCAACACTAGGAGACACGGGGAGAACATGCAAACTCCACACAGAAAGGTCCTATCGCCAACCCCACCTAGGGTGTGGGCGCTGATGACGCGGAGGGAGGAACACGCCGCCAGCGCCCACAGCGTCCCCCGACGGGAATCGAACAGGACCTTCTAGCTGTGAGGCGAAGCGCTAACCACTGCGCCACCGTGCCCCCACATGTGTCATGTTTGATACCATGTGAAGTCACTTCACACATGTACGATTTATAGTATTTTAAGTACATTTTGATGCCAATACCTTTGTACTTTGACTCACGTAAATGTTGAATTCCGGACTATCACTGTGGCCTGCCCATAAGTCTGACATCTCATTACTCCGACGGTGGTTAGGTTTAGGCATAGTTTTACTGAGGTCGGGGTTATGGTTAGGTTTAGGCACAGTTTTACTGAGGTTAGGGTTATGGTTAGGGTTGGGTACCGTCGAACTAATGGGACGTTGGAACGATGACACAGCACCCTTTTACTTGTAACATAGTAGCCTACATCTACATTGCAGTATTGATAGTTCTTACTCATCAATGGAGACTTGAGTTCAATAATATTTTTTTGTATTTGTTGCATTCCTAAGACAAAATTTGATTATAGTAAATTTACCACCATTGATTCCGGATGGCGACCCGAATGCATTTGGGTCCCCATCCGGAATCAGTGGGGGTAAATTTCTTGCAATCAAATTTGTGTCTTAGGAATGTGACAAGAAACAAAAAATATTATTGAACACAAGTCTCCATGGCATGAGTATAATCAATATAAAAAAAAGTCAGGGGTGAACTACTCCTTTAAGTACAAAATTATTTTTCCACCTCTGATGATAGCCCATCTCTCTTTAACACAGGTTGGCATCGTAGGACGCACTGGTGCCGGGAAAAGTTCGCTCATCTCTGCCCTCTTTCGGCTGGCAGAGCCTGAGGGCAGAATTGCAGTGGATGGTGTTCTGACGTCGGAGCTCGGTCTTCACACCCTGCGCCAGAAAATGTCCATCATCCCACAGGTATCCTCTTTGAGCTGACACATTTAGACTGCAGTCTCCAGCTGCTCTGTCTTAGCATGTGAAACTGTATACAGTAACCAAAGGCTAGAGCCGGATGCGATGAGCTTAAACTGCCGGGAAAAAAACAGTGTTATCAGAGATGTCTAGGAAGTAAAGCACTCACTTTTAGCCTTGCATTGTGTGTAACGGAGTGCCATACTGCGTCTACTGTAGCATGCAGTGCTATTTGTCTTTCCGCAAACTGGTCAATATCTGCGCTGCAAAGTCGTGAGTATCAATTTAATTCTGAGGGTGTAAAAAATGGTCCTGGAAAGGCTCATTTGAAACAACCCGCGTGAAATGTCAAACTCTGGATTTTTTAGATTGCACTGTAAATCCTTCTTCTTGAAGTATCAACAGTATATCTCTGCCATTCCCCCAGTCACGCTGCATAGTCACTGTCAGATCAACACCATGCAACAGTAACCTCCACGCCTCGGCCTGCTATTTTATATGCCTTAAAAAAAAGAGAGAGAAACGGGTGAGGAGAATTACAGTCGTCACTCAGGGGATTTCTGAAAGTGAGACAAACGGGACGCCTTGAGACAGTTTAACTTTATTTCCGCTTGTTGAAAGTGATACGGCATTAAGAAAATGCCAGCCTGCGGGGTGAGTGTCAGAGGAGAGGAAAGGAGGGGAGAATACTCCCACGGCCTGTAACAGCGAAGAGAGCAGCCTCCCCATCCCTGACAGAGGATTAGCCCTCTCTACCCCCCAAACATGGGAAAGCTGCTTAGGAGAGAACCCCCCCCCACCCCCAGCTCCACCCCCATCCTCAGTGATATAGTCTCCCCTGTATACACCGTCACTTAGCCAAAGTCTTAAACATTTTGTGCAGCCAAAAAAAGAAGGAGAAAAAAAAAGTTTATTAATGCTTTTTCTGTGGCTTTGATACAGTAGGTTTGTGGCTTTTGGCTTCCGATAAAGTTTTAACTCGTGTTTCTTAAGCTTAAGTTTTGTAGATGGTTGTGATGCATGCTTCATGTGATGTTTGCTGTTTGTTTCCCTGCCATGGGGAGAGAGTTACACAAAGTGGCAGGTTGGGGTTGTAGGGGTTGTTATTATTATTATAACTTTGAACACTCCAGCAGCCGCGCCACATAACCAAGCGGTACTGTATTAAGATGATATGGGGTATTACCAGTATTACCAAGAGCAGATTCTCCCTTTTTTTCCGTCTCCCATTTTTCAAAGCTTCTCCCTGTATGAAAAGACATTTCTACAAATATACATTTGGAAACCTTTTTTATTCTCTTGCCTTATCTCGGAAGTGATATTCAGTCAGCCTTGGAAATGGGAAATATCTTTATACAAAAAATGCTTGTTGCCGCACCTTGTGATGTGGAATCTTCAGATTCTGATATGTATTCCATACATTGCCAGTGAGGAGTTTCATTATTTGCCCTCCTACCCGCAGATTTGATTATGATAAAACTTTTATTAGCATGTGACATTAAAAAGGATCCATTTCAGATTCTATTGAATTCTCAGGAATTACTTCTTAGTATAAAAAAAGAGAGAGTGAGAGAGAGAAAAAGAATTCTGTGGCAAACAGGGGGATTCGAATTGTTGGAGCACATAATCGGCCTATGGAAAGCTGTGCTTGAAAGCAGTTTTTCCAACCTAACACTGAATCCTCAATTAAAGTGTGTCACTAGTTTGAATTGGGACTTCAGCTGGCTTAATGACAAGGCAGTCTTCTGGTGACAGAGGGAAAAAGCTCATTGGAAGTAAGGAGGTGGAACATTTTCTAAGGCAAAAGAAACCAGCATGAACGACTGAAAGCTTAATTTCTTCTGTTTCCATGGGATTGGTCGGAAATTGTAAAAGTGTCTGGTCCCATCACGTGAAGGTGTGTTGAGCTGTGTATTTTTCACTGTGACCACACCAGGGGTCATCGCCATGCTGGCTTGTGGTGGACATTTTTGTCAAAATATTTCTTTTGCCACAGACATACAAAACAAGTGGACATTAATATTACCAGAAACACATAACAATCTAGCCCTGAATGAAACATAACAGGTCTGTAACTCTGAGAGTGTGTAAGGGTCCATTTGGTGAGAGTCAGAGTTAAGGGGGGTCCTTGCAAATAAAACATTTGAGAACCACTACTACTAGTTAGACGTCTTCTAATATGCCATAGGATCGCAGGAAATAAGTGTGATACATTCTGAAGAAAACCTGGAGACTTGACATTCAGTAGTGGGGTCTTATGATAAAAATAAGAACATTATAATGGTGTGTAAAAAGGAAAATCTAAAATTTGCCATGGACACATTTGTCCGTGTATGGACATATTGATGACCCCTGAGCTACTTTAAGTCACTAAGTCGGTCAGTTGGTCAGCCAATCTGTCTGTTAGTCCAAAAAGCGCAAACCGAGTGCTGGTTGCACCTTGCAGATAATCACAAATCACATGCTTGTTTAGTTTACACTGCAATGTGGTCACATCCTTGGCTCTTTTTCTATTACCTTTTATTTCTATGACCTACCAAACTTATGACCAAGATGCACTGTAAAAGCATAATTTAACTCGGGAGAATTCACAAAGAATGGATTGCAGCTGCTGATACTACCATCATTTGCAACCTTTATCTGCCCTTTCTCAAGGTCTGATTAACAAAGGATATTGTGCTAATATTATCACAGCATAAACGCGCCCATAATGTTTTGCAGCTGGCTACAATTTACCTGTGTTTTGAGTCGTATTGCAATTATCCATGTGTAAAAGTATAAATGGTGGCTTTGCGCCACACTATTGGTGCTGTGCTAATGCATCTATGACTATGACTGCCACCGAGCAGCTTGTGGAGCTGGTGCCAAGTAAAAGCACTGACAATGCCAGTGTAGTAATCAAAACGGTTAATTTTTATTAGAGCTAATGGACTCAACCATCTGCAATTTGACACTCTTTTGTCCCCCAAAATATTTTACACTACGCTGCCACACGAGTTCCTTGGTTGAGCAGATGGGCTGTGCTGAAACAAAGCATTGTGTGTGTGTGTGTTTATGAGTGTAGTTATGAAGCATTATGAATGAATTATAATGCACTATGAATGTCCTCGTAATGCATTGTGGGTTTCATAGCAAACATTTCTTTCAATTATAGGCTACATCTGGAAATCGGACTATTCATGAACAATGTTACAGACAGTGCTTGAATTGGGCCAGTTCTCACTTTTGCTGACCCACCTGAGCAGCACCTTATCTATCTATCTATCTGTCCAGTCCTATCCTATATTACCAATGGGAGGGCTGACAGGTCGGCGGACCGCAGCCCGTCCCGATTACTCAGACACAACCATTAAACAAGCCTGATGTGCCCAAATATACGCATATCGCATTTGAATCGAGTACAAAAGGACCCCAATGTAAACAAGTGATTGTGCTTTATTGTGGTTTAAATCCTGTTAGCAGACCTTGTATCTGTACCTGTACTGTCCTGACTCACACATAACCATAAACAAACCTGATACGCCCATATACTGTATGGAGATCCTGTTCTCCAGAGCCACAGATCCAGTCGTTATGCCCATATATGTTCATACTGACTTCAAACCTTGACAAGCGTATCGGCAAGGACTCGAGGGAGTATAACGGGTACTGCATAAACGGATGGGGCATGCATTCACAACTTGCAGCGTTCCCGAATAGGAAACTGCCCGTATATATAAACTAGTCCTTGCCCGGGGATCTGCACAGTATATGAGGGGTTAAATGTACTCTCAGAAGTAATGTTGGAGTGCCCGTTGGGCAACTCTTTATGCCCATATATGGTGTTCCATGTTGGAGTGCCCATTGGGCAGAATCTTTATGCCCATATATGGTGTTCTGTGTCCAGGCCAGTCTGTAATGTCAGTACTATGATGTCAGAGTGCAGACGGCGGACGGACAGACAGTACATTCTGTAAATTATTTGTCAGGGGATAACGGGGCACGTTGTGAGCTTGTAAATGGTCTATTTTTGGTGAATGTTCCCCCCAGAATAGGAATGCTGTGGTTTTAAGTAGTTAAACGGCAAGTATAAAAGTTATTTTTGATCTGTAGAAATGGAAACATAAAGTTTCCACGTGACATACTGTATCTTGCAGGGGAGAAAGATTTACTTATTACTAGATTTATGTATTAAATAAACATAAAGTTATTTACAGTGGTGACCTGGGCCAAAAATGTTAGAGAACCATTAACCTAGAGTTTGAGTCCAATGCATTATTATTACAGAATAAGTGGCAGGCATTGAAACTAAGGCTTGCCCACCTGCCCCCGGCAGGTAAATAAAACGTCAGGGCAGGTGAAGTTGGCTTTCAGGTTGCCCGACAGGGCAAGTGCTCATTTGAGAGGGGACACAAATGTCTATAAACATGAGATATCTGTCTAAACACCTGAACGTGGCCAGTGCGCTGTGTCTTCTGGTCTGTGGAATGTAAAATAAGAGCACTATTTACCTATAATGTGCTGTTTTTACTGTTGCTACATTTAAAAATAAAAAATAACAAGTGTGAACCCATAGACATATTCAATCATAGCTAAAGTATTTGGTATTTGGATTTGGAGGTATTGAGGTATGACATTTTATCGCACAGGCCCAGAAAGTAAAGAAATAAGTGTTAAATTGAGCGGTAATTAAAATCATACCTATCATTTTATAAAGGACGATTTACTTTTCGGGCAAGTGGGCATTACCTTCGGGCAAGTACAGGTCATGTTCTACTTGCCCGAAGGTAATGCCCACTGACCTGTACTTGCCCGATGGGCAAGTGCCTCTGAGACCTTAGTGTCAACCCCACTGAGTGGGGAGCATTAATGAACAGAGCAGCAACGACTACACATTCATCCTCATTCACAGAATGTGTTATAAGAATTCGTACTAAAGAATGTTTTCACAAACATAGTGGCATTCATCAATTATTTTAGCCTCCTAGGAATTGACCTACGGTATTCTTATGCCAAATCAACCCTGGTAGCAAGTGCCAGGCCTCAGTACGTTTATAGATCATCAGGATCTGTGATTACTCCCCTCTGGTTATGCAACACCTGTTGTATCCTTTCTTCCGTTGTCAGAGTGCAGTAGCCCTTATCATAGTACTTAAAGGCAAATCTGTGACGTCAGTATTATGACATATTATGACATCTGGGATCTCCACATACTGTATGGGTATTGGGTATACAAATACAGACAGACAGAGATGTCCAAATATAGGCATAAAAGATACCAAGAGAGTAGAGACACCGATACAGAATCTTTTTTGTATTCTCGGTTCTGGACAACCGCAGGTCCTCAACTGCCTTGGCAATGCGCATGCTAAGTTTGAAGAAGGTGGTCTTTGAGTTATGCGCGAGACAGCCTCACTCACACACACACACACACACACACACACACACACACACACACACACACACACACACACACACACACACACACACACACACACACACAGTATGAATTCAACATACAGTAACATGATTGTTGTCACTGTTAATCAAACTGTTAATCAAAAAGAGAGATTTTCCTTCAAACTATCTGCGCATCGGCGAAGACACGAGATAGTGTGGTTGTCCAGAACCACCGATCCAACTATAAAGCCCATATATTGATATCCGGTTGTCCAAAACCACCACTGAACCATCTGACCGATATGCCCATAATTGGGCATGTACAGATGACATCAGGGAACTCCACTTAGCACAAAAGAGACATAGGCAGACAGACGGGTACAAGACAATATAGATAAATCCCCATATACAGTATGGAGTACTGTGATATCACCAGTGTGACATCATAGTGCTGATGTCATACAGACTCCATATTTGGCCATACCTGACAAATAACTCCATATATGGGCATAAACAGGACACAGGCAGACAGATGGGAACAACGGGTACAATGGGTTTGCATAACTGGGTGAGGCATGCTTTTCACGCTTTGTTCCTGAGTAGGCCAATGCCCAACGGGCACCGGTCTAGCATTGTCTAATAATATACTGTATGTGCAACTAGCACTGGAGCACCAAGAGGTTATTTCCTTGCATCTCACCATTTGCAGGTGCTTTGAGAATTACACGTTTTCTTTTTATTTGGGGAGGTTTAGCGGTCGCAAAAAAGCCTTTTGTGAATTTCCCCCAGAAAGTGTAAGATAAATATTGGACACCCCGGGATTTTTACAGTTACTGTATACTTGACTATTGCTCCTGCCCTAATCTTGCCGTTGCCAGGTGAATATTTTTATCTTGATTTGAGGTCAGATTAATGTCTTGTGTAAGCATGATTTATCACATTACCCTGCCTGTACTGAAGACGCAATGACTCCCTGACAATAGTGGATGTGGGCTCTATGACAGTTGCTGGTTTACCCCGCTTTATCTCTTGCTCTTATGGGCCCATTCACACTCGTTAATGTTTTTTCAAATGGTTATTATGCCCATTAAAGTGCCATAAATTCAGGGTTGTGTTGCAGAAGAAAAACCCTGCTGTATTTGCTTCATTGATAAAACAATGAGGAAATGATGCTATGAAAGCCTTATCTAGAAGTTATATTGTCCCTCAAAGGGGGTATGACGTTCTGTTTATGGTCTGTTAGGAGAGTTCTCAGTAAGTGTTCAATAAATCACTTAAATTGTTGGAACAGGATTTCTGAATAAATACAGGCCCTGGCGTAAGGCCCCTCTGCTTCTGTTTATCAGGTTGACAGGAAACCGAGAGATGTGCGAGAACAGTGCCTGTAGTAGACCGGCAGACTGTTCCCTCTGCACTGTAATAAAGGGCTTTATTTGCCTTCTTAAAGACGACTGTGTGGCTGAACCTTGATACAGGTGTGTGGCTCACCATAAATACATATACAAGGAATGCTAGCTGCTTGAGACCTCAGCCTGTCCCTCTAACAAAGACCGTCAACTAATGTGATAACCCCTCCTGATGGTTTCTGGTGTGTTTGACACAATTCAGTGTATCTGACACTGTAAGCTTCTTTTGTTTCGCAAACAAACAAACAAACACAAACACTGCTCTGTAACTTAACACTGACCCAATGGCAGTCTTTTTGTATCCCATTACATATTCAGCTTCCGTGGTCTGACCACCTCTGCACAGGTTTCTTTCAACTGAGACCGTGGTACAAAACATAGTTTTTAGAAGTAAAAAAGATCAACTTATTGAAGCATAGTGGGCCAGGGTATTGAATAGGGCTCCCGAGTGTAGCAGGTCCTTTGTGAACATCTCTCCCTCACACATGGCCTAGCGGTGCTCTACAAAGCCTGTCTTAACCCTTTCAAACATCTTCCCCCTTCGTCATTATCTTAACCGGCCACGGCCTTCTCTTTCTATATCCATCCATCCCCAGGACCCGGTTCTCTTTACGGGCACCGTGAGGGTGAATCTGGACCCTTTCAGCCAGCACACAGATGAGGACCTGTGGAATGCACTCCAAGAGGTACTCCAGCGTGTCTCTGAATGATTCCCCCTTACCCGGCCCAGGGGGGGATCCCTCTGTCCCCCTGCACAATGCTGCCATTCAGCCTCCCCTGCTCGCCACAAGTCATGGGGGGAAATCCCATTAGGGGCCATGGGGCCCAGCTCAATGTGCAGCTTGTAACTGGGAACCATTGAAAATGCAGGGCGGAGATATGTTTGGGCAGTCAGGCCAACCGGGGATGAAGGTTCTCCCCACAGTGAAGGGCTCCAGCTCCTGGTCCTGCGTTTGAATGGGTTTGGTGGCCTGGATTAAAACTAGAGGCTGGCCACAAGAGAGCACTGACCAGGGTCATCGGAGGACCTGGCCCTTGCTTTGTGCCAGGCGCTTAATGGGTGTGTTTTGGATGGCTCTTTAAAGACATCCTCGCACGAGGCCTTTTATGGAGGGGTAATGAAGGGTTGGGGGCTCTGGTCTCCCTCTCTGCAGGTGCAACTGAGGGCCACGGTGGCGGAGCTGCCCGACAAGCTGGAGACGGTGCTGGCCGAGTCAGGCTCAAACTTCAGCATGGGCCAGAGGCAGCTGATGTGCCTCGCCAGGGCCATACTGCGGAGAAACCGCATTCTCATCGTTGATGAAGCCACGGCTAATGTGGACCCAAGGTCAGAGGGCACTTGAGATTTCAGTGATGTCATTTCTGGGACAACCCATGTGGAATTCACCCTTTGTCAAGTCCCGCCCGTTGTCCCGCCCCTCTTCACACCCATTGGTTGCTGTGTCTTGGTGGGACACTCCATCCACTACCATTTTAATTCAGTTGCTTTGTATTGTTATTCTGTGTGTTCAATTCTAATTTCAAACTTGGTTTCAGTAAAATGGAGCTGCTCAGCATGTTTTTAAATGTTTTTATTTCTCTAAAAATTATGTTTTAGCAAATTCAACATAAAAAAGGTGGAACCAGGGCGGGACAAGGCAGATGGAGTCTGCTGGTTGGTCAGTCAGGGACCAACCAGAAGGCTAACAAAGGGTGAATTGTTTTAGGTGACACAAACCTCTGACATTTTAAGTAAATCAGTCCAACTTTTATTCATTCATCTTTCATGGGTGGATTGGGTGGAATAAATTAAAATTAGTCATTAATTCATTGTTGGCCCTGGGCCCTGATGAGTGAAAAGAAATCCTTTATCCTGAAGAATTTCACTGTTATCAGTTACAACAACAACACCACAGTCTCTGATGCAAAAGGATGCATTTCCTGATTCGCAAAATAAGATTGGAACAGTAGAGGCCGATGCAAAAGAGGCTGATCATCAATCTTCTTTTCACTGTAATCGCCTGTCAATACGTGTCAGTGGCCAATCGATCACAGCGTTCCTACTTTTATACATGTAACATACCAATATCTAATGCGCTTCTAATCAGCTATTATCCTTTCTTAAAAACAACACAAAAGGAGGCTCATTACATCCAAGTGTAGATGCCGCGCTGCAACAATGTAACTCAATATAATCTCCAACTTGCATCTTTAGTGAAATCAAGGTCTTCTAGTATTCTACTTTACAAACGTCTGTACAGCTGCACATACCTTTGCTTTGTGCCATTGTCTTGTGTCAAGTAAAGCCATTGCCTTCGGGCTCTATAGGAAGAGAATTTTGTTTCTGCTGAGGTGTTTTGTTCCCCTTCGTCCCTTTAGAACAGACAGCCTCATCCAGCAGACTATCCGGGACAGATTTCGGGAATGCACTGTCCTCACCATCGCTCACCGGCTCAACACTATCATTGACTGTGACAGAATACTGGTAAGTAAACCCTGATTTATGCCTCGCCAGCAAAATATTGTGCTGCAAGTTGCGTGAAAACATAATATGTATTAAACTGAAAAGAAGTTGATCTGTTGACATTTTTCAGTTATTATTGTCGCTGAAGCATTAATTGGGCCTATTAACACTCAGGACGCCACCATTCACTTGCGCTTTATTTTGAAGAGCCCCGGAAGCTCCGTGCGTGTGCACGTGGGTGTACACTGACGATCCAGGAAGGAGATCTGTTTGTTTACAAACGGTCGCGAAAACTAAAATCCTAACCGGGGCCGACCATCACGGCATAGTGTCGCCGTGAAGACAAGCTGATCTCGGCCTCCTCGGCGTTATTTGCACCTTATTTCGAGATAAAGCCGTTTTTATGTTTCAGTATAGAATAGGAGTCAATGGATAATGGCCGCTCTCGGTTGCTTCTGGCTGCGTTGCGTCATGACGTATGCAGTTTTTTCTTTCACCAGCACCCGTAGCAAGCGTCTGAGATGCGGGTTACCATGGAAACCTTATCTCGTCTGTGAACGTGTTTGGCTACCAAGAGCAGCCAAACTGTTAAGAACACAATGGGGGTTAAAGATAAGAGACAAGATGCAGCTGAGAGGCAGACAAAAACTTCTGTTTGGCCAGTTGTACCTATTCCTCTCATATGATAGTGCAAGGTCTCTCACAGTTTTAATTGCACATATTGAAGTGTAAAAGCCACTGAAAAAAGCTTTCACCTTAAGCTTTCACCTTACCCTCAAAGAGGTGTTTGAATACACATGTGGTATAGCAACATCCAGCATGGATGTTGATACCACATGTGTATTCAAAACAAGATGCACTATAAAGTTCCTTGAGATGCCCATCTCGCATTCAGGCCAATTACAGAAGAGTAGATAAACCCTAACCCAAAAATAAACCAGTAGTATACCATATACTATCTGATAGTGACTTCTTCCTATCAGTGGAGTACTCTGTCTTTCCAGAGATTTGCATAATATTTTATGTTTTCTCTATGAGCCAATATCGCCCTCACAACATGCACTCTCGCACAGCCAGCAGCCCAGCATGTGCCCCGTGCCACTTGATCTTTGGCCTTTTCTTGCCACTGCCTGCAGAGGTGCCAATTAGTGCCATTTGTGGCAGCATTTGTTTGCTGTCCACGAGGGCAGGGGCTGACCTCCTGGCCACTTGAGTCATTGAGAGGACTGAAGAGAAAAGTCAAATATCACACAGCAGGGACTGTTCCACACCTACGCTTGTGTTAAACAGCCTCCAGATTGCCATGCTGTCTGGGAGAACAGACTCGGGATAACAACACCTGAGTTGCCTCGTCATAAATACATAAGGAGCCGTGGCGTAGTTTTAACATTGACTGACGTAACATTTGGAATGTTTCTACCACCCCACTCCCCCTCATGCCCCACTCCACCCCCCAAGAATGGAAGCAGTGTGACCTACCCCTCTACTAAACTGTCCATTATAGCTTTGTCTGCGGGGTTCTCCCTCTCATAACTCAATGCTCTGTAAAATGAGGTTTCAATTGTTACAAAGCAATCGCTCATTCATTGTAAGGAGGATCGTTCTTGTTTAAATTGGTCTCTAATATAATGGTAGTCCTTTCATCGCTCCTTGAATTAAAGCTGCTCTTTGAGTGGTTTACATGGCATGTGATGACGGAGAAATTACGGTCATTTTCTTGAGTGTGTGGAAGGTGTGATTGTTGGATTTGACTTGAGGACCACCCTTGAGCTGCTGAAATGCCTGGATAAATGCATGGATAAATGACTGATCTCCAGTCTGTCAGTGTCAGCGCGCTAGACTTTCACACCGCTAAACAGGCCATGCACTTCGCCCATGTCTCTACACAGCACAACACAGGCCCCCAGTGTTTGCTGTCAGCATGAGTCACATGAAATGGAGGGTTCCGAGGTGCAGAGAACTACTGTTTCCCCTCGCGCCCCGCACCGTCTGCATGCATCACTCAGCACCGAAACAGCTGAAATGTTAGTTTTCCCAAGCACTAAAGTATACAGGTGGCGGGCACACACACCCTGCCCTTTGTGTGTGTGTGATTGCAGGTTCTGGACGCCGGCAGGATCCAGGAGTATGATGAGCCTTACGTGCTGCTTCAGAACCAGGACGGTGCGTTCTACCAGATGGTCCAGCAGACAGGCAAGGCCGAGGCTGCCTCCCTGCTCCGCGCAGCCAAACAGGTAACCGCACACCCCTCCCTGTGCTGTCACCGAGCAGCACAGTCCCCAGCCGTGGCACACTAATCCCAGACTCTGCGTCTAACTCCAGACTTCATTGCTCACCTCCAAAATAATACAGCCATAGCCAACAGAAGCTGTGTATAACCCTGACAATGCAAAGAGGCTTGAGTGCCATTTGAATTTAAAATGCCTACTTGGAGCATTTCTTGCACCATAACATTAATTTCATGAGAGAAATTGCCCCTTTTGTAGATTTACATCCTCCGATGTTATCTGGGAAGCCCTCCATGTAATCTTTTTCCCCCCAAAATGTAATTTTGAGATCATTTTTTAGATGATTCTAGAAAAGCAGCTTTCTTTGCCTTATATCTATTTTTGAAATATTGGGTTTAACTTCATTGCGATTTGGGATAAACTTTCTATGGGGATTACTGTAATAGAGAATGTCCATATTTCCCCCCCTGTGAAATTCATTTGTGATGTATTCCCCTTCAGACATTCTGTTAAGATAAGAGCTGGCTATTCATTGTTCAATTCCATTTTTATGTGCATCTGTCTGGGACTACAGATACCATATTGCAACTTCAAACAGGTCTTTGTGAAATAAGAAAAAGTAGGCATCCTTTCATTTTCTCTCTGTCCCTCGCACAAATTTATCAGCAAAACTGTATCTCCTCAGCCGGAGAGTGAAATGGGTGAAATACTGATTTCAAAGACTCAGCACACTGTGGTATTATTTGGTATCGTCTTACCCTGCACACTGGTGGATTGGTACTGACATTGTTCAAGCCCTTACGTTACCATTCTTTATTGTAGGGTGCTCTCCTTAGATCAGATTACTGCAACATCCATAACTGTCTAGCACCACTTATTAAATACTGAGATGGTCCCCAAGCCGAGTGTGAAGTTTCTATAGTTGTCAGTCAAGGTTTAAATACATTAAATAATCTGATACGAACCCCTCGCCTCTTTGTCGGACCTGAATGAGAATCCCAGAGTTGGCTGTATATCTGATGCTGGGGCAAACCTGTTTTCACCTGTGTCTCCCACCCCCCTCCTTTCATGACTTTTGCACAATTGAAATTGTTGTTTTGCCTTAGACCTTTTTTTGTGTTCGGAAATAACAAGCATTCCATGGACATTTCGAACGAACATCACTATCTTCCGATTTACAAATTGTGTCACATTGCTCAGTTTAGAAGCCACAGTTTGGAGAAAATGAAGTCTGTGGAGAATCGCAGTGATTATCTCAAATGCCGAATTTCACAGTTGTTTCAAGACTAAATAAACCGTGTTTTGCATGCTCTGGCGGGTAACAGATCTCTCCGCTGCGGTTCAGAATCTGTCATAAATCAGATCTCTGCTCAGATTGGGCTGTGCGTTCATAATCTATGACACTGCTTCCCCCTGATACCCTTCCAGGTTTACAGCAACAAAAGCCGCCCTAGTCTGCCTAACGGAGTGACAGACACGTGCTGTGCTGAGGAGGCCCATGTCATCTTTGAGACATCACTTTGACGGTGTGGAGAGTCGCTCTGACCCTGCACTGTGACATTGCGCTTTGCCATCACTGACCTATGTAAAGTGACCAAAAATCATATTGGTCCTTCATGGTAAAAAAAGGAAAAAATCTTATTAGACTCTCAAAGTATGTGCTATGTTCGATTGGCACTGTCCTTTGGACTAGAACAGAAAAGAAGCAAGTGCGCAAGGCAGGTTTTGCCTTTATTGGCAGCATATTACTGTGTGGCTGTTTATTGATTCCCCTCTCCACTATGTATGCGTCCCAGCCTCTAGGGTAGCGTCAATCCTACTCTGGTACTAGGAAGTGTTTGAGATATTGGATGTGTTTATCTTCGAGCAATAAATCATTGCTGGCTTAAGTTATTTAAGTTGTTATTAATTTATTCCGTAGGACCCAGAGTCTCTGTGAGGCTTAGTTAATTGGAATGTGCTTGGAGACGGGATGAACCTGAGAGTAGGCACTAATGTTTTCTCTAATTATTGTGCCTTGGTCAGAGTTTCGATTCCTCGTAATTGTACTGTATTCATTGATTGTCTAAAACCTGATTGTACTTCGTGCACTGACTTGAATGGCTATTAGCAATGTTATTGCTACCTTGTCATTAAATGGCACCAACAATGGTCAAAAGAAAAGTTTTATTTTCTTGCATGAGCCAGTGTCTTAAACTGACACTGAAAAGCTTTTCTTAATTTCTCATAAAATCCAGTTTGACTTGACTTTCCTTGTGCATATTTTGTTTTAGTCATCAATAAGCCGATGCAAAACACCAAGACACAATTTGAATGTACTGTAATTCATTGGTTGAACTTACGGTAAGAGGTCAGCTATAGAAATACCAAAGGGACACCATTGTCTTTGGGTTAGAAAACCCTAAACCCAGTCCACATGCTTAAATCAATGCAGAAATGTTATCTTTAATGTAAGACATCTGTGCTGTCAAATGGTGTTCAAGTGCAAAAACAAATAAAAGGTTATGTTATAATTCATTAACCATTGTTCATGCTACGTGTGAATGTTACTGTACTGTTGTGTTTTGCCTAAGGTACCTGACCTACCACCCTGATGCTCCTGAAGTGACTAAAGACTAAAAACTCTCTACTCCATTTGTAACCTTTTTATTTAACCAATCTTTTACAAGTGTGTCCTGGCTAAGAAGGGGCCAAAGCAGAGTTATTAATAACATAGAATGAGAACACGATGATAAAAGACAACTAAAACATCAGCTAAAAGTAATAACACGAACAAGACATGGATATCGTAATCAATAACCGATTTTACTCTTATTACGAGTGTTTCCATTATTCGAAAATCACATTTCATTGTTTCATTCATCGTACGTTTTGGGCCTTTTTTGGATAATTATTTCTACATATGTTATTATCTTAGACATATCTTAATTAGGATAATATATTGCTATCACCAGCTCAGCTGCAATAAGAGCTGCTTTATTCCCCTTCAAAACTGACAACAATTAAAGCCAATGATCCACATTCAGAGATCACTGTCGGTAAACATTTAGCCCTGGTATAAAAGGCAGTATTTAACCAGGGCTCAGATTTGAGTCATGAACAGGGCCATCAGTTCCTTTTTAAAGCTGAGTGATTTACACAATTCATTAAAGCCAGTGAATCTTCAGCCAGCGTCATATTAAATGGTTACTTACTCTCAAATGGCCCCTGGGGAGTTGAATTGTTGGGTTGCGAATAGATTAAAGTTTACATTGAAAAGAGAAATTGAATTCAGAGGTAATCAATAGCATAATGGGCCAGTGAGAGGAGCCTGCTGCCTGAAATGAAATTACCATATTTTTAATCTTAATTTTCCACTCTGTTTATCTGACAGTGTGGATGTGCAATCCAAACAGATAATGAGAGAGTCGGATATTGACAGTGGGGTCCTCTGGAGTGCTTGTTTCAGTGATTAAACGCTGTGATCTGTGATTACTTTGTGTCGGGTGTCAGGCTGGCGGCCAGGGGCCCCGGCGAGGCTCAGGCATATAGCAGCTGGAGCATTGTGGGTCTCCGAGGTGCAAATGCACCTGACACAGCACTGACAGCATTCTGAGTCCTATCTGGGACTGTGCACCACACAGCATCCGCCACAATATGAATACCCGGGGCACTATCTACATCAGAGTCAGCATATATCCTCTCTGCTCCCCCTTCGATAACAGCCAACACAAGAATAGTGACAACAAAGTTTGCAACAATAAGTATTATTAACCTGATACCTTCCAACGCCTCTCATAATAGGGCCATTTTAAAACATATCTGAATAGGTGTGCGAATAGCAATGCCGTCAACGTTGTGCTGATGTGGCTTTAATAAATACATGTCTATGCAATAACAAGAGAAACCTGGCTGGCCGCACAATGGAGTTAATCCCAAAGAAATAAAATGCTAAATGGGAGCCGGGCACAATGAGGTGGGTGTGAATGAGATGATGGATGAATTCAAGCTGTCGGTCCGTCCGCACTTTTAAGAGAGACTAGTGATACGACGGCACTGATTTGAGGATGCGATACATGTTCCATTCAGTCAAAGGTGTTTTGTTGTCAATTGAGGGAAGCATATTGTAAGAAGTACAACAACTGGTGTTGTAAATTGTTATAAGTTGTTTTGTTATGGGCTAATACAGAAGTAGCCAGACAAGCTATTTTTTGGGGGGCTTAAGATACAATGTTTTTTATTTTTATCTTTTTCTTTTTTTTACTTTCTGTCATGCCAGCATTTCCTTTTGTGAGGGATATTGCTGTTTGACAAATGGAAACAAATTGCATGGTGTAGGGATCTGAATAGCAGCGAGTTGGGAGTGTCAAACTCGGGCGCTGAAAGACGATGGAGGCAGAGCCTCAAGTTTTTTTGTGGGCAACTCAGACCTGACTGATCCCGGAATAAAGTACTTGTTGAGGAGAGGGAGAAAGGAGAACAGGATTTCGACAGGCAGCAGTGAAATTAGGAGAATTGACTATGGCGGCTTTGTTCCTATGCTGGTGACATGGGGGGGGGGGGGGGACGCAAGCGAATCCCCAGAGACCATGCGCTCAGCCTTTCCAAAGTGACTGCAAACTAAATATCTTGACAAGCTCCCAAGGACTGACATGACTCCCTGTGTAGTGGGAAGAAAAGAAAACAACAAATAGCACCTTTTTTTAAAAGGTACATGTGGTGGTGGCACTGTATGTACTTTGAGAGAAAGTTGCTTTTTTATCTTGTTGATGCTATATTTTCTAGATCGTCACAACAACCTAGTTAAATCCTAGGTGGTTGTTGTTTTCCCTGTGACTAAATAATTAAAACAACAAGAGTATACAACATGCTTTGTAATTATGGCCATTTCACTGTGATCATGTACAGTACATGTTTCAGCAAATAAACAACGTTGAATCCCCATAATAGGAAAACATACAGGGTTTAATACTGACATGTCCTCCTTGTATCATGATGTCTCAGCAGTTTAGTGACTATCCCAAATTGACCTTATAGACGCAACCACTAATTCTGCAACAAACTGTAATTATAGGTGACAAGTGTACTTGATTGTTAGGCACAGTACACTGTCCTGGCTGTGGTATGGTACAGTATACTACTTTTTAGACTATAGGGCCTGGGGAGTGTGAATAATATTCCACCTCCAGAACGGAAATACCTTAAAAAATTATATATTTTTTTGCCTTGAAGTATAGGTACCGCAAAGAATGCCAAACCATTTACTGTGTATAAGTACATGCAGTATTTTTAAAGTATGAGGTGTTACACTTATGTCGCACCGCAGATAATACTGATATGCCCATATATGTAGTTCTCTGTATCTGTCAGTCCTCGTCGCTTTAATGCCATACTGTATATGGAGATCCCTGGTGCCCATTTATGGGCATCCCCCCTTTTGTGCCAAAATATGGAGATTATTCTAGCGCTGCATGGAGCTGACCGATTTGTTTGGACTGGATACTATGATGACACAGTGAGGTTAGACAACACACTCCATATCTGGGTGTAGCTGCATTGGGAATTCCTCATATTATGCTTATGGCAGAGTCCAGAGCCATTTAACGAGAGTTGCATCAATCACTTTCATTCATCAGGCCAGGTCTTCTACATACATAACCTTCTATTGGTGAATAGTGACAAATTGCTGAACTGGAATTTTACGGAATGCACTGGAGTCTATGGGCGTTTGTCACTATTTCGAGTTACATGAACCACGTGACCAGCACTGTTTTCTGCCCCCGTTTTGGCGTAACTCTCTAAAACAAGGCTCTGGCTGAGTAATAGTGACAGGAACGTGATGACGTGGTCCTCCCACCCACCCATTAGCCAGTTTTAATATAGGATTTTTTTTTCTTAATTTTTAGGTTTAAGTGGAAAGAAGAAAACAGGATGTTGTATTGGAAAACATTAAAACGATGATCTTTGGTGGCATTTAACCTGGCTGTGATACTTTGAACTCATGAATGTGGTCTGACTGTGGAAAGGCCATCAAATAGGAAACTCTCTGCATGCCTTAGCCCTAAACCCTGGGCATGCTCTGTCACCTTAGAAAGATGCTGTTTGATTCTTCAGCTGCGAGAGAAACCAGCCAAGTGGTGAGCTAAACAATAGTCGAGGGCTTATCTCATCAGTAAATAAAGCTTATTGCTTAAAGCTTTAAAGGGGAATTCGTATTGGTGATGTCATCCTTTTGTGGAAGATTGATGGAGCTTGAGGCAGGGGCCACAGAGTGTGTGTGTGTGTGTGTGTGTGTGTGTGTGTGTGTGTGTGTGTGTGTGTGTGTGTGTGTGTGTGTGTGTGTGTGTGTGTGTGTGTGTGTGTGTGTGTGTGTGTGTGTGTGTGTGTGTGTGTGTGTGTGTGTGTGTGTGTGTGTGTGTGTGCGCGCGTGTGCATGCGTGTGTGTGAACTCGGCCTATTTCCTTTTTTCCCAGACGGAGCTTGATATTATTTAAAATATGTCAAATACATTTTAAGTATACAAAATTAATTTTAAGTACTGCTGAACTACAAATCACAGTCTTAAATTAACTCAAATGCACTTCTTCAAGGTTTCGTCTGGCTCTGATCGTGGCTTTTATCCTTGGCCATGAGAGCGGCTGCTGTTCCGTGCATGTAAACGCGGAGGAGCTTTGTGGCGAAGGTGGAGACAGCTTGTGTCCACAGTTATTGTCGGGTCGCATTTGCGTGAGTCCAAGGACCCACTGTGTCTTTTGGGGTTACTTTCTCATCATTTCTCCTAATGTAGAGACCCACAGGGTTGGTGGCAAGCTCACAATGCGGCCGTTGTATGGTTACTGTCAGCTCTCTCAAATAAGGCTTCCTGTTCATTAGACTTCTTTTCACCTCGGCACAATGCGCCGCCTTTGCAGCAATGGCGAGTCGACGCCCATCTCTTCAATGGCATGTGAATAGTTCTAAATAGTGTTTATGCAAGCCATTGTTGCCTTTTGTCTGTCCAGTCTTAGTGTGCAGTGATTTGCCTGCTTTTGTAGCCTGGGATACATTATCTTGGCTGTGTGGCTTCAGATGCATGCCTGGCCTTTCAGCTAGTAAACAGTCTAAAAGTTAACTCCCCATAGACAATTGTGGAGATGCCTGACAAAGTGAGAGTTTACTAACTAACTGGACCTTTCACGTTGCTCTTCAATTATCAAGCGGCTTCTGCTTTCCTCTCTGCATGCAGCCTCATGCACAGTAAAATCCTTAATTAACTCCAAAAGAGTTAATTAACTCTCCTGAGTTTAATTAACACAGATTTCTCTAAGTCTTCTGTCGGTATGTTACACTTGATATATACTTTTTTTGATATAAATCTAATGCCAAGCTGCATTTTCATTTTAAAGGAGAGGGAAAAAAGGAAAGAGTAATCAAGTTGCTGCAGTTGGTAAACTTTAGGTACAAAGGGAAATCGTCAGCTTTAATTGAATTCTGAGAGTGTAACAATTGACCCAATTTAACTTTAGGGTTAAGTTGATACTGAGTAAACAAAGCTATAAAGTTTCCTTCAAAGTCGGTTGTATGTCATTGTCTGTGAAGATCCTTGCGCTTTATTTTTAACTAAATATGCATTCCTGTGCTTCTAAACGATAAAAAAATAAATAATATTTGATTGACACTATCTGTTACACATCTGGTGAATTATGTTTGTACACTGGGTAGATGTATTTAAGTCCTGTGTCTTTATTCTTCAAACCATCAGTGTGAAAATGAAAGGCTAATGCAGATTGATACCCAGGTGGATAAGCTGACACACATCACAGCCAGAATAAAAGCATACAAACTTCAAAAATATTAAGATAATATCAAAATGATATGGTTTGTGTCATGACTCCCATCGGTGACTTGCAATATGGATTTCTGGTTTTTAACTTAATTGGATCTGTCGATTATTCAAAAAGATAACAAGCAAAGCCACACGTGTTTTGCATTGGTTTCTCTCCTAGTCTCCATTATAACCTTGCTATGTATAGCAGTGTACTGCTTTTGTCTGGGGTGCCTTGAGCTGTCACTGCTTCTGTTTGGCAGTAAAGTTTATAGGCTGGTAACTCTTGGCTAACTTCGGTTGGTAAAGTTGCTAAACTGTTTCGTCATTTGGACGTTGTTGCCAGGCACTTGGGATATATTATTTCTTAAGTTGAGTCAATTTTGATCCCAAGATAAGCTCATGTGTTTTTGTCCTCATCTGGAGAATGTTGGCAAGACTTGAAATGTTTCGGACAAAGAAAAGAAAACGTCTGTAAAATGAGAGCGCGAACGGGCAGCATATCATTGTCTTTATCTGTTTGTAACATTGTTCTAGAGAGCATATACATCACCTCCAGACAGTAACTGATAGGCCTAGCCATTCACTCCTTGGATAGATACACAATAGCACAAGATATCTACTGCACAGATTACATTATACTCGGTTCAAAAGCAGTCACAGTCAAGTATGCAAGAACTCCACTGTGCTGAGGGGGGAAAAAAAGATGCTTTTAATGCCGGCCAGTGATTACAGGTGAGAGATGTAACTGATAGCAGGGCCATTATTGTTCAGAGATTTGGTGTGTTTGACCCCCCTAAAGCATTCTGCTGCCAAGGGAATTTACAACAAGCAGCAGACCCCGAGGAAAGGAATGTTATGATTGCTCTCCGTGACACTGATACAATGTCGCGTTACACACCTATAGCTGGTTCCTAAATACAGGCGAACTGGAGGAGCCGGCATGTTCATGATATGACTGAGTAATATTTCACCACAGGAATATTCAGGAGAGCTTACAACTCCAGACTAAATAACATATAGGCTTATTTTTCTACTTATATTGATCCCAAATGATCCCCTATTTTGCAGAATTGCCCCTGTCTTCCAGTTTCCTCAGCAGACCCCAGCAGCCCGCATAGCATAGAGCGGAGCCCATAAGCGTATTGCTACATTAACACTATTTGTTTTGCAGTCAAAAGGGTTTTTTCTTTTCATTAATGTGTTATTAGTTGTCATTAACCCTTCCAGTGCCAGCCCCTAGAGGGCGCCAAAGAATGCCAGGGTATCTCCCATAGGCAAGCGCATTAGCATCCGGGGACTCACGTTGCAGTGACGCGCGTGCTCACGTTCGTGCATGTCATGAAAAGGTCCCGGATGAAAATGGCTACAAAATAGCTATTAGCTTTTTCTCATTTAAAAGATCATTTTTCGGCGATTTCGCCGTAAATAAACCTCGCGCCGCCTCCCTAAAAACACAATCCAGAGAAAATGACCTTCAAAGATGTGGGTTTGCATTGGATTCGGTGGCGATTCGCGGCGGCGTTACTCGTTTACGGCCGGCCGGGGGGGGCGGCCGGATCTCGTCACTGGATGGAAAATTTAGGCCGGGGCTTCAGTAGGCCTCGGATAATTTTATTCATTTCATTAAAAAAGCCGCATTAATTCGGGATCGGCACACTGGACGTCGTACCGCCGGCGGCGCCGAACATTCGGTGAACATTGGGGGGCTCAAAAATGTATTTTAAACCATTTTTAATTGAATATATCGTCGGACCATGTAAAATGGCTCGCTGGAAAGCGTAGGACGAGCCAGGACCACCCACGGCTCTACAAGCAGCTCAGGGTAAGTAAAATAATTTAAAAAAAATGTATTGGATTGAAATAAAGCCGAACTTGTTCGGGATCGGCACAATAAGAGTTAACATACACACGCATCCATGTCTTGGTTGTCCCACACAAGCCGCCACAGTCTCGTAAATCATCTTTTGGGGTGTGCGTTCGGCACAACTGCCAATCAAATTGACTGTAGTGGCCAGTCACAGCGAGTCTTTCCCGGGTCTCTGCAAAACACATAACAGCATAACATCTGTTTAGCAGACCACGGTGGCTCGTGTGGGACAACCAAGGCGTGGATGTGTGTGTAATGACAACTAAATAACAGATTAATTAAAAGAAAAGTAACTTTTGACCGCAACAAATGGTGTAAGTAGCAATATGCTTTTGGGCTCCACTCCATGCTGTGAGGTCTGCTGGGGAAACTGGACGACACGGGCAATTCTGCTAAAAAGTCATTTGGGATCAATATAAGTAGGAAAATGAGCCCATGTTATTTCGTCTGGAGTTGTCCTTTAACCACTTAAACACTCTAGTCTTAGTGAAACGGACCAGAGTTTCTGTAGTTGGATCGCTTTTTTTCTGTCTGCACCAAATTTCTTCTCCAAAAAATAGCCGATCTACAAGAGCTTTTAGATCTGTTCTCCCCAGTATAGGGATGCTGGGGTTCAAGTGGTTAAGCTGCCCGAGTGGGGCAGTCTGTTGTTTTGTTTTTAATTGTCGCAAGCCTTATGCACATGGTGTTGATATTTCATTCCACCTCCATTAGCCCACCATGTACGTTCAGTTCATATTTAATGAACTGTGGTCGTATGGTAATTCATTGCTTGCAACAATCCTCCTTGGAGGACTTTCTTTTTTTCTTCTTTTAACTAAAGTAGCTGTGTTGACTCGCTTTGCTCCTGGCTGATATTTCCATTAAGGGCCGTCTTATCAAATAATGAAATAAAGAATCTATTTCTTGCCCAATGCTATTACCTCCCCCAAATCAAAAGGTTTCCACTGTAATGTCTCGCCTCCCATACCAGTTAATTAACTAGTGTTGCAATACATACTAATGCTACTTTCATGAGAATAATCCGAGACAATGAACCTGTCTCCTTTGTGTCCTTCTGCAAACCCTCTTAATTAATATCAGCAAATGCAAACCAAAGTTAATTGAAATTTGAACATCCCATCTTCCTAGTTTACAATAATACAATCACTGTTGTTTTGTTCCTCTTGTTGTTGAATCACTGTGATAGCTGGTATCATATCACTATTTAGCATTTTATTGATCACCCTCAGAGATGCAGCGGAAATAGGAAAGAAAGAAATGTCTTAACCATGAGTAAACACAGGTGGCAATATATGCAACCCGACATTGATTTGGGCCGAGGCATTAATATTCACACTCCTCCAGATAATCATAGCCAGGTTTACTTGATTTGTTTTCATTGATTAAGTGACATTTCCCCGACTTCTCACATCATGGTTATTAATATAGTTTGCATTGATATTATTTCCGCATTAACAACAATTTTCACCAAGTGCGAGAGATTACAAGACAGATGCAAAAGAGTGCCATCTCTATGGCAGATAGCTTTAATCAGAGTCCCTTTTGATACAAAATCTTTAGAACCTTAATCAATCTTTATGGACAAGCTTTTTTCAGCCTGTATGCAAGTTTGAATAGCACAGTTTTAAAGAGGCAGCACCCTGCTGTCAGATATATGATAAGTTTTGCAAATTGCAAATCATTCTAGGAATATGAATTAGGCTGCATATCCCTAGTGGTAATGCTATGCACTTTATATGCAGCGGTCCGAATTTCAGTCGCCTTGCATGCATTCTCTGGATTGTGTATGCCAACCTTATGCCACTTAATGTATAAGGGGCAGCAATTCCTTACCAACCTCGGATTATGGAAAGATCCACAACAAAGCACGGTTTGGCATACTACTAAACCAAAAGGATTTCTGTATATATATTTATTGTTGTGTTGGCCCATATACAGGAATAACAGAACAATATAATAAATAGAACAATGGTCTGCTTTTATAGTCTTTATTCAGTAATATTTCTGAGCCAAGAACATTTCTAAAGTTAACATTATTTTTTGTTTCCGAGAGACTCGTCACAGTCTGTCATTCTGTATTTGCATTCATGTCCGATTAACAATTGTGACATATTCCTAAGATCGCGCTCCTAGCACTATAACCACCCACCATGGCAATTAGCTGTCAACTAAGCTAATGAGCGTAACATACATGGCTGATGCAAGCCAGTCAAATATCAAGCTGTATCCCCGTTTACCCTGCAGTTCCACTGTTGAGGCTGTGTGTCCATGTATAGACCTACTGTACCAGCCTCAGTGTTCAATCGTTTGGTTGCTGCTCTGGATTTTGCAGCCTCCTTGACACCATCCTTGTGTTTTAAGCTTAATTATACATTTTTGCACGGCATTGAGTAACACCATCATATGGCAGAAGCTTGGAGATCCTTCGGGTAAGAGGTTTGGTATAGAGGGGGGAAAAGAGCAGACCAAGTACGGAGTAAAGTCAAGTTTACTAAGCATTGATGATTTATTTTAAATGGTTAAATTGTCAGAAAATACATGCACACCCCCCCCCCCCCCCCCCCCCCATTTAATTGACACAACAGTGACGATAGTGCTGTGAAACAAGTCAATGAAGCTATCTATGTAATCTAAGGAAAAGTTTAATCTGCAACACAATTTTATACAAGGTCCCTACTTCATCTCTCTCTCAGCTAAGGGGTCCTTGGGCTGAAAAACATTCAATGCCCCTGATATAGTGTGTGTGTATATATATTGTAAGTGCTTATACAGTATGACACTGATCTACATTTCTCCACGCGTGAGACAAGCGAGGCTTATCAGTGGGGAAATGGATTCCGACATAATTCAGTGGGGCCGCGGCCCGTCTCAGTGTCTTTAAGTGTATTAGTTGTATGGTGAGAGTCACAGGGGTTATCTGCACTGATAGCCTTTAATGTGTAAAGCTGACATGTTCAAGTAATCACACTGACCTTCACTCCGCTCAGGCGTGTTATCATCGGCTAGAAAGAACATGGCATAACAAAGAGTAATAACTTGAAAATGCCTGAATACCTTTTGCAGATTCGCAGATATATAGCAGACCAGGAGATTTGGGGGGGGGGTGCATAGAGGGCAGCACAATTTTACCAGAGGACTAAGAGGCACTTGCGGCAGTACGCACTGCATTGGATGGAAGGGAAAATAAGTACATAATAAGTACAAATCCATATTATGGGTTTGTTCAGGTTACTGTGCTTTACCGTCATTGACATTGGCCAGGAATATATAGATCCACTGGAGGTTTTTCAGGTGAGATGTCACTTGACTGTTGCTTTGGACTAAAAGGTCTTTATCCCCAACAGTATCAAAAAGCAAGGTAGGGGGGGTTAAACCCCGGGCAGTTTTACAGCATGATTGCCAACAAATCCAACAAACTATCTGTTCTCCTTATTTCTAAAAAAGCCATTGATCATCGGGGCATAGCCAATATGGAGGTTAATCCATTCCACTGTCTATGCTATAGGCTGCTTATGGAAGCACATTTGCTTAGGGCAGCCATGCAAATTATTACTTACTGCCCTGTAAGCTGATAACACAAATTAGATACCCATTAAAGTTGAACAATGTATATAGAATGAAGGAAGATTGCAAGTGATACCTGAAGGGATGCTTAAGTCATATGGCATTAAAATATGCCTCGTGCTTGCAAACTTTAAAAGTGGAGGAGATGTTTATCCCTGGGACTGAAGGATGCATAATGGTAATCTGGTATGCACAGAAGCAGCTGCCAGGTGGAGGATAGCACACTGCATGTTTATGAATAGAAATCATTACAGGGACGGGGGAGCATGCCGGCATGGACCAGTGACACTCAACTTTTTTTTTTCTCTCTTTTTTTATCATCTCCCTCAGTGTGTACACCACAGCACTTAAAATTGTCATGTACCTAAACTGTGGGCGCCGCACGGTTTAGCTTTTGGTCACTTTGTGGCTCGCAGCACCGGTCGTTTTCGTCCGAAGTCGATTGTCGAGTCAGACACAGGTGTTTTAAGAGAGGTATTTGTTAAAGTTCCTCTGACTTTAAAGTCCTGACCTGAATGTGGTGCTGGTGGGGGTTGAACAATGAGGCTGATAACACGATCCTGCCACCTGAGGGGCCTGCATGTGAAATCCGTGCGCTGAGAAACACGCCGGCTCTAACAGCAGTGCCACAGCTCCACTGGGCCTCAACCCGCACCAGCCCTGGGTTCCTATCAGATGAGCCACTTTAATTAACGTGCCAAACTACTCCTGGGGTGGGTTCTCCGTCTTATAGAATGGTGACTGGGTACAGGTCTATAAGCTGTTTGGTGGCATAGTCGGGCGAGAGAGAGCGAGGAAGTGCTCCGGGTGTGTTTGGGAAACCCTGACAGATACCACTTTTGAGTTCTCTGTTGTTTTCCTTTTGAGCCCCCTTTTCTCTCTCTGCACGGCTGGCTGGAGTGATAGTTAGGGATTCATCTTAAAGCCTCCCCCTTTTGTCTGACAGACCGTGGAGTCAGCAGTTATTCTTTCGACTGACGACTTTCAATGCTCGCCGGTGAAAGTGATGAAGCTGAAACACAAAGGCAAATTAAGGCTACAAAAACACTCGCCATTGTCCCATTGTGGAGGGTCACAAATCGTCGAGTAAAAAGCCACACAGCGTGGTCGAAATGTATTCGCCTCTATCCCTCTCTCTGCCCCCCCCCCCCCTTCCCTCCCCCTCTCTTTATATTCATTAGATTCATTATAGGTCACAAAGGATTGCCAACAAAACAGCTTGTGATTTTAGTTGAATCCATCCCCCTCTGAGGCCTGCAGGGAAATTAAAGTAGGTGACTATCACTGGAGGGAAGCAGACTTGACACATCTGAAGCTTTTCAGTGATGCTAATAGCCAAGCGTATCCAAAATACACAGGAGCTGACCCCAAACAGATTGCAGGGGTTTAAATCATTAGTTTGCAAATGAAGCAAAAAAAGTACACTGGTTCTATGGCGGAGTCAGCCCCCTCTGAACCTTTGATTATAGAGTTTGTCAACTCCCCTTTCTCTTCATACCCCCCCACCCCCCACCCCGCCCACTCACCATCACGAAATTAATAAAGAACACATAGCGACACTTTGGAAATGCTCGCATCTCGAGCACCTGTTAAACAAAATGCACTTAAGGCGGGAATCAAATTTGCAGACAGGTTCAAATTGGTGTAAAATCTTCATTTAGATGATGTCCCCGGGGCCTGCTTATTACTTGAGATTTATATAGCATTAGTTCTGCCTCGCAAATGTGGTGCACACCATTCCACCTCAGTGAAATATGAAGAGGTTTGATAACAGATTCTCTCATTAAAAAAAAACTAAACCTTTTAAAGGTTCATTAATGGAACTTGTGGCGTACAGCGCTGACATGTTCTGTGTTTGTGCCCCTGAGTGCTGGATGCAGTACAGTGTACCCTGTAAAATCCTGAGTGTTCATCAACTCTTGAGAGGGTACAAATGAACACAAAAGGATCCCTTTGTGCACCCTCAAGAGTTACATTGATACGCAGGGTTGTACAGTGTAAGTGAGATGCTGCTGTGGCTCATATGGAGAAGTTGCTGAGAAGCATAACACACGTCAAGGGTCTTCTACAGGGGGTCCTCCAAATCTTTGTGTGATAGATACTTTTTTCTCCTTTTTTATATTAACCACCTGAATCCTAGTGTCCTAACCTGAGAACTAGCCGTTTGGCATAGAGGGGGAAAAGAGCAGACTAAGTACAGAGTGAAAGTTCAAGTATGATGATTATGCTGTCAAACTACCATATGGAATCTATGAACAGGTTGTGGGCGTCCCTGCTTCATCTCTTTCTCAACTAAGGGGTCCTTGGCTTGAAAACGTTGAAGAGCCCTGCACTAGACTCAAACAAAACAGAATGCATTTTGCAGCCTTACAGATAACTTTATGCTAAAACTATTGTAAGACTGTTTGATGTTTTGTTTTGTTTTGTTTTTTGGTTAATCAGTCAAGACTGTACGTTCCTCACACTGAAATTCATTTAATAAACTGTCATGTTGCCGTGAATGGCACAAATCAGTTTGGAAGCTGCAAAGGAAAGCGCCCACAAAGGCATTCCAGTTTTAGGAGTCCCCCCATTGAGTCTGTGTGTTTCAGTCACCAATCCGTTTTGTTCTCGATTCTTTTCAATTTGTTTACATTTGGCCCCTGCCGGAGAGGGACAGTCTATTGATTTATTGTCCCCGTTTCCTGAGAGTGGCGTTAAGAGAGCACAAGGCCCCCCGTCTTCAGGCCCTGCTCCTGCATTGTGTGGCCATGGTTGCCCGGCCCCTGTTACAGAGATAGGGCCAGGGATTTGCCCTGCCCAAGCATCACAAGGACCTCACAAGAAAGAACCCCCAAAAACTGCACCAAGGCCTGAGAGACAGGCTTGCTTGCACAATGTGGCCATTCCTGAATGGGACGTTCCATGGATCATTTGCTTCGCACAGAGCACTTTTCCCCATAGATGGTTAATTCATTTAGGACCCCTCACAAAGATGATGTATTTTTAGGATGTACGTTTTAAACTGTTTTTGTGTTAAAAAAAATAATAATAAGAGGTGCATTTGCAAACTTAAAACAGTGGCAGATATATCTTTTCATGAATTGTTTTTATTATATTTTGACTATTTGCCAATGTAAACGTATGCTTTCTCATGCAAATAAACCTCCTTTGAATTGAATATTCTTGAGCTCAAGTAGTGATTGATTGATTGATGGTCTATCCATCCATCCATGATCCATCATTCATCCTAGCAGTGTGGTTTATGTCTTAGGTAGCCAGTGTTGTATTTTATTTATTACCTGGGGTGGTTTGTATTCATTTTCAATGATGTCTCCTTCAGCAGATTGGGTATTTTCTCTGAAAAGCATCTGTCTGGAATTCTAAAGGACAATTTATATGAGTGAAAAGAATCATTTCAGATGAAAGTTAAAATGCTATTGTAAAATGCCCCTTTTCACTCCTCTTGCTTGAAGATAAACAATTTCCCATGAATATATGGCCGGGCCCCCCCTATCTCTCACAAACATCAGAATGTGTCCCATACTGGGGCCTATTGTAGTCTATTAAAAGAAATCCTTCCCCGTGGCAACCATTTTGCAGGTTTCAAGTAGATAAATGCCTTCCAAGAGGGATAAGAATGCATTTCTACAAAACTGCATTAAAGAGTAATGTTTGTCAACGACTCAGATAAAAACTTCACAGTCACAATTCTTTCTTAGAGGCAGCGAAGGCATTGGCAATGTGCAAAGCTGATTGGTCCGGGGAGGCTGCCTACAGGTTAGCAGGCCTCATTTCCAATCTCTGACAGCAATATGTGTCGCCGCGCGCTTCATCCCGATTGCTCGCGTTGAACACAAGCCATGGTCACTCTATATATGGAAATCCCTGTCTTCGGGGCGAAAAAAAATTAAAAAGGTGAGATTGGCACTTTAACCTCTGTGCCCCCCTGAAAATATGTTTTAGTCTGATACATTATACTATTGCGAATTATTTATCAAGAAGATACAAGCTTGATATTTCTGAAAAAATAATGAGATGTCGAGGTGGCAGCTGGAAGGTTCTGGTCCAGCGAGCAGCATCTATGAATGGTGGGAAATGAAGTCAATATGGTGGGCTGAGACACACCATGTGCAGAATATGAAAAGAGTGCAGTGCACTGGTTGGGTGGCAGTGGGCAAAAAAAAAAGTTTAGGATTCAATATTGCTTTGTGATCTCAGTTTAATCTATTTTTCTGTTCATATCATGCATTTACAATGACACATTGTCATATTTCACCTGAAATGGAGGTCTAAACATTGTAAAATTGTTTTAGAATCCCTGCAGTACCAGTCGTGCTTATGCGAGTGCAACACATTAAAAATCTAATGCAATTAGTGTCTGAAAATTGAAACACATCAGTTCTCGAGTCGAGACATGAATAATGTAACTTTACTTGTGGCAATCGACAGCTCAAAACACGAACAGAGGCGGATACTGAGAGTGAAATGTCTCAGACAAAAAAGCTAGGGTGTCGTGCTACCCTCCGATGAAAGAGCCCACCTGTCGACACCCCGCATTCAGAGAGCTAGTCATCCAGTTGTCGGAGTTGTACCCCCCCAAAAAAGAGGAAGAAAAGAAATCAATTGACACTCGTTCAATACAGTTGAAGTGTGTCTCCCGCAGATGACTGTTATTTCAAAGAACAAAAGAAGAGAAAAGCGACGTATTAATTCAATTCAGACTGTCAGTCATTGTTTTCTCTCTGTTGACGTTTCATATTAGTTCTTCATAATACCTCCATGAATGCTATGATGTGTTTGCTTTATGGGAGACTAAGCAGGTCTTACACAAAGCTTAGCAGCACATACCATAAAAGCTAATACGTTCTAGGCAGAATATGACTCAGATATTTTATGAATTACTTTCTTTTAGATTTATATGGAATGTAAAGAGACAATTATAGACTATTACCTAGAATTTGTTGCTACAAAAATTATGAAGAAATATTGAAATGTGTACATTGATATTTGCATAATTGTTTCAATCCCTGCACAATACAAAGCAATCATCTCTTTGTTATGTATCCAAAACATAACACACCATGTGGCATTTCAACTTGTTGATTAAGTAAAGTAAATCGAATGACAAGGAAAGAAATTACTTTATTCCAGGGCCGTTTTCCCTCCTCTCCCAAACTCCTTTTGTTTGTTTTGATTTATTTCATCCTCTCAGAACATCCCGTTGCTTTTCAGGGCCCCCTTTGTTCTTGTTGAAGAGGTCTTTTATTTGGGGCGAAATCTCCCATCTCAGACCAGCGCTTTGCCTTGATGCAGATCTTCATTAATCTCCAGGGCCGCTGTGGGCTCTATGGCAGCCTGCCGTTTTGATGGGAATTGAATTTGATACCATATTGTGGCTTGTATGGAGCCAACAATGGCCTGTGTTCCTTCCTGTGTCTGTGCACAATCAGAGAGACCCAATTAAATAATTTGGTACAATAAAGGGGAACAAAAGGATACCCAGGCTTAAAGTGCGGGTTCCAACATTTGCATTCTACCTTTTTTCTGTATCATGTTAATTAATTTGCTTTGAAACCATGGGGAAAAGCACAATGGAAAACAGTGCAGCTCATTTCAAAGTATGTCGGATGCTGCTTTATATTCAGGCGATGGGCTAAATCAACATTTTTCAATAGAATATTTTCTTTGTTTCACCGGAGCACCAGAAATGTAGAAGTGAGTTTGCGTCACTTGAATTTGGTCTTCAAACACCCCCACCCAGTCCTTTTACTTTTGTAACTTTTGTGTATTTTGTGCATTATACAAAACTATGTTTCTAGTTATTTCATATACAGTATGATAATGTCTTTATAGTGTCTATATAGAGACAATATTCAAATATGATTGTATAAACATAAACACACTTGAATTTCATAATGCTGCACACTATTGTATTGTTGCTAGTAACTTTTATGAAAGCCTGTCATTAGTTAACAAAGTGTGCATTGTACGATGTAGAACTGCTACATAACGGTGTTAATTTACCCATTTGTAACTCTTTGAGAGTGAGACTGAGCGTTTTACTCTGCAGTGTTGGTGTTAATATGTCACATCCAATGAAGGGTAAATTAATTGTCCATGAGTGGCCCATGATAAGCGGTTGATGGGACCCATATGGAGCTGTCAGTGGACCGCTGGTGGCCTCTCCAGGTCCAGCCACAGTAATTGAAAGAAATGAGCCATGGAAGTGACACATTAGCACTCTCCCTAGAGACGGCGTACGCGACACATATGGTGGACGTGCGCGCACATACACACACACACACACACCCACCCACACACATCCATCCCCGCTTCTTTACACATCAACTGCATGCGTCCGTCGTGTACCAACTTTATCTCATTGTAACTATAGCCCAGACAGTGTCAGTCAGCATGGCATTAGCCAGCTTCCCCACTGTACGTGAGACAGGGTGTAAAAGATTGGGTAGGTCTCCGTCTGGGTTAAGGGGATAATGAGAAACTGCCCTGTGGTGAGTTAATCACCTCATCGCTCTCAGCAGCACTGCCATTTATTTGCTGTTTATTCCCCTAGTCTAGGGCCCCCAGGGGGAGGTCTGTCTGTGAGGCAGCACCTGCAGCTTCCTCCGACGCTTGATTTACTGCTTTAAATGCTGCTTGTGGGCTAGATTACGCTGGACAGTGATCAAACCTTATTTGCACCCTGATTAGACGAACTGCTCCCTGCACTGACCAGGTTGAAGCAATTCTCCTTTAGCAATGTTATACGGCTGCCCGCCCCGGTGTAAAAATGATTAACACGGAGCCTGGATGAATGTGGAAGCCGTTTAGCACAGCAATATCCCCAGCGTGGACCCTGGTCATGAAACAGCCCTTTTCCACTATCAGCCTTGCCAGCACCATTTTGATTGTAATGGTTATAACTTTTGAAGGACAGCAGACCTACATTTAATGCAGGTATGGCCTTAAAAGGCTATAATGATTTCGATAGTTTGTTCTTTGTCAGGTGGAATTAAAGCAATTTGCTAAACATGCGGTGTGCATCATAAAATGTTCTCCTTGTCTTCACGGTTTACCCCTTGTGGAGACTCGGAGGCTGTGAGAGAGAGCGCTGCGAGCCAGGGGTGTTCTTGAGGATACTGTATTGTTTGTGTCAGGCCACCCAGTTTGTGTGACAGAGCTGACTCAGCAAAACAGTGGTCCCTTTCACCTCCCCAAAAGCTGAGACCAACAACTCTCACAAGGTTTGATCGTATCGCACACTTTGCCGGCCAAACCAGCCCAAAGCAATCAATGTCTGCGTTTTCCTCTGTTCCTAGCGTTTATTTTTACTAGACACACTACATGTCAATATTGCGGGGCTATACTGTACGTAATGGCACACTTCCAAACATTTAAAGTGCTATGTGTGTTTGTCGGTTATCGTTTGAGAACGCGTCCATTTAAATTATTATAGTATAAGAGAAAATAGGAGAAAGAATATCTAAGGAGTGCCACATAAAGTTTCATGAACACTTTGCGCCGCGCGAATAAGGATGCAAATCAATGTCAGGGGATTCAGGACACAAACACACGTGTCCACACACATACCCACACGTGCGCACTGTACATGTGGTACAGTACACACTTGCGAACACACTCACAAACACACCTAAGAGCAAACAATATATATACTGTAACCTTCGTATTATTGTGTTCAGAGGAAGGACCCCCTGTAGAATGCTGAACAGAAAGCACTCCAGCGACGTCATTGTACAGCAGATTTCAGTGCTTCAGCGCCGCACAAAGCCTGCTCTTTCCACCAAACGATTAAATTTTTACACAATGCATCTGAGTCTGAATAGGTATATAGTGCACTGGCAAGGTCTGTTTTCTTTCATCTGCCTGCATACATAGGCTGAAGAAGTATTAACGAACCCGTTTTCTGATCTAGTCCCTTTTTACCTTGATCCTGTCCCCGGATGCCAAGCCTACAGAGTCTCTCTCCATCATTTCTCCAGTATTTATTACCATAACCCTTATGCAAGGCCCATTTAGAGTCGTCTCCAGCAGTCCGCGTAGCATATTACGGGCAAAGGGGCATTATTGTGAGGGAAAACGTATAAACAGCTGAAAAGAATGGAGGGCAACGCTCATAATGGAATCTGAAAGCTTTCATTTTTGTTCTCATTGTCTCTCCTTCCTTCTCTAAACAACCTTCGCTTTTGCAGCTATCAATGAAAAGTTCTTAGAGAGAAAATGAAGTGCATTCATGCCCTTTGAAAGGGGCTTTTAAGGCTGAGTACAGCTCAGACAAAAGGGGAAGGTAGGCTTGCTCTGGCCTGAGAATGACTCGATGTTTATAACCTCGCCATGCAGAATTCAAGAACGCTGAGGAATGGATGAATACAAATGAATGGAACTGGCTACAGAGCACACATCCAGAACCACAATGCAAGGGGACTTATTGGTATTCATGGACAGTTTTTTGTGGCGGTTGCTAAAGTGATGTGGCGTATCTCAACGTTTTTTTTTTGTGTGAAATGTTTTCAGATTATTAAATACTGGGCTTTCAACGATACAAAATATTGCCGTTTGAGTTTCAGTCAGCAAACTGACAGTAGTAAAACTGATACTGTTTTCCCATGTTTCTTCTTTTTTGGGGGGTGCGGGGGCAGGAAATTGTTCTTTAGAATAGTATTACTGTATTTCTATTGATTCTGAGTGCTGTAAAGATATGCATCTTGAAGATGAATGTATGTTTAGGATAAGATACAAAGAGCATTTTTCTTAGCTGTCAGAACCCCCCACTCCCCCCCTCCCCTCCCCTCCCTCCCATTGCTCACGGCTCCCTTCTCTCTTCATTTTGCTAACTGGTGCTCAAAGCGTCTTCACCGCTGACCAAGCATCAGCCTCCCTACTCTGATAAATGGGGCTTCTTTGAATTGATGGCAGGCTGGAGGAAAAAGAGATAATCCTAGATAATGTGGACACAGTTTTCATTTCTTGTCACCCAATTAAACTGCAATTATCCCAAGTGCAGGAGAGGAGAAAAGTGGAAAGAATGGCCAAAGAATGGGAGAGCGAGGCTCCCTGGGACTCTCTCTTGCAGACACATTAGCCCAGATTTGCTCCGTTCTGATAAAAGCGAGCCATTCCTTGCACTTGGCAGTGCACAGCAAGTGGCAGACCAGCTGCAACCTGGGGCTTAGAATAGAATGCCTGTACAATGTTTGTGCCATGCCTCAAAGTGGCTGGGAAGAAAGAAAGATCAAAATGTATACAGGTTGTCTCCCCTTGCTAAAGCAGTGTGCCATTTGTATGGGGCTCTTTGTGTCTATAGCAGAGCTGAGGACATCAAGGTTTTATCCCTAAATAGTCCCTATAGATTTTTTTTGTTTTATTATGCTAATGTCCGAGAAGAATTGTCGGAGGGGAACAAAAGTGTGTATTTTGTGGAACCCTTGTCATCGCTACATAAGTGACTGATCAATGTAAGAACCCTGGAGCAAACTACACAGGGGTTCAAACAACTCCTGGGCATTCCCCAAATCTGCTTTGACCCTAAGCTAGTGTGCACCTACTGTTCCTTAAAAGAATCGACTGCTGCTTTGATAAAAAAAAAGGACGCTTCCTCCATCAATTGTTTGCCCATAGATGAATCAGGACCGTGTGAACCCCCTCCGCTGGCACAAAATCTAAGCAGTGAATGAATGTCTTTTGTAATTACTGTTCCTCGTAGTAATTATCACAGGGGACAATTTATGCATTACCTTATTGATTTGACTTGACCCCTTGGCAAGGCTTAATTTGGTCGGAGCAGACACATTTGGCTCATGCTGTCGAAGGCAAACTGCCCCGGGGGGCCTGTTGCAGCCTTGCTCTCTAGTCGTGTCACAGCCATGTTTAGCCGAAGCGTCCCATGGGTCGATCATCGGACTCTTTTGGGGTCCTGGCCTTTTGGGCATAGTAGGGATGGGACGATATAAACATTTCATATCACGATTATTGTGACAAAAGAAATCCGCGATTTACGATATCGCAATAATCAAAATCCATTATCCTGGGGCGGAACATTTGCCAAAAAATAGCAACACGTTGTGAGCTTGTAGATCGGCTATTTTTTGGCAAAGACATTTGATAGAGAGTGGAAAAAAGACGGTATCAAGTGCGTATATTATAAGTACCCTTTACCAATTATAGAGGGTTTATGAGGTACTGGATATGCAGCTCGGCAAATAAAAGGTGAATTGATCCCAGTGCATGACGGAGGACGATATCACGATATGTTAAATCTCCACGATACGATTATAGTGAGTGTTTTTTATCACGCTAAACGATAATATCGCTTATCGTCCCATCCCTAGTAGTGTCACAGCCGTGTTTAGACGAAGCGTCCGATGGGTCGATCATCGGACTCTTTTGGGGTCCTGGCCTTTTGGGTATAGTCAGCTATTTAGGTGGACTATCCGCTTTTTTCTTTGTGGCCAAACATAATAGCTGCCATGGTACACATACTGTACCAAAGAGGAGCGTCAAAGAGAGGAGCATTCAACAATAGTCCTTCGTTAATCTTGACGCACCCGATTAGCGCTTTGAAGTCTTTGATTTATAAAAAGCCCCCTGTTCCTGTTCCTTTGCAGCCCCTCCCTGTGCAGGCTCTTTAGATAAACATAGGAAATAAACAGATTATTTAAATCATTATAGGCAAACATTATCTTAACCCACAAACACAGACTGCCTCCTTTTGGAATACTGATAAGTGTGTAGCCCTTCTCCCGTGGCATTGTGTGTGTGTGTGTGTGTGTGTGTGTGTGTGTGTGTGTGTGTGTGTGTGTGTGTGTGTGTGTGTGTGTGTGTGTGTGTGTGTGTGTGTGTGTGTGTGTGTGTGTGTGTGTGTGTGTGTGTGTGTGTGTGTGTGTGTGTGTGTGCGTGCCTGCCTGCGTGCGTGCGCGTGCGCTCACTGTGGCAGTAATGTATTGCTGATTATGGAGAGGAGAATACTCTGTCAAAATATGATCAATAATTCCCATAAGTGTCCCATGTGCTCTGCATGAATAATGGCCTGATTAAGCAACGCGAGAGAAGCTAGCATGAATGTAGCCTCTCTCCACCGCTGTGTCCATCAAATAATGAGATCACCTGAGACAGGCACTGTCATTACCCCTTCAAACAGGACGTGCTGACAGGACACTTGCCCTCCCATTGATCACATTGTCATTCAAGCCCTACATTAGAGATGGACACACACACACACACACACACACACACACACACACACACACACACACACACACACACACACACACACACACACACACACACACACACACACGAAACAAGTGCAACCTCATGTGTATATGTGCCCTCCTCAGATGGAAACGAGGAGGCGAGATGCAATGTTATGTATCTGGTGTGATGAACCCTTGCTTGCATTCGCTTGTTACAACTCAAATATGTCACAATGAACCAAGTGGCCTCATGTTTTGTCCCCCTGGCATGTCAGACAACATTACTATAATGGGTTTACCTTGAGAGATGTGACATTCAGCTGCAACAATGAGCCATCTGCAGGAACTCTGTTATTTCTCTCCATTGAAAAGTGGGGAGTTTCTCTCTCTCTCTCTCTCTCTCTCTCTCTCAATGACATGGTTATTATCCTGGTCACTTAATCTCCTCAAATAAGATTTATTTCTCCTTTCAGGCAGCGTTAGAGTGCCTCTGTTAGAAGGCATCCAGGCCATGGGAACTATAGAGTTCCAATGCGTCCCGTGCAATTTCTCTATTTGATAGAGGTCACAGTCACGCTGACATACTGATGAGTAGATGTACAAAGGCCCTTTCAGCGTTCTAACAGAGCGGGGCATGGGACACATCCACAATGCGGGATAGTGGAGGGAAGAGATGTAACCGTGTATGCCTTATATGATTCTACAAGTACACATGCGCTCCAAGTTGCTCTCTGATGGACTATTGTGTCTCACTGGACTAACGTGGGTATGGACAAGGACGTGACAATGGCACAGTTGCATTTTGTCAAATATTAGGAATGAGTAATGGGTTCTTTCTCCTCTGTCATGGTGTGGTGTGTGTTTTGCATGATCTCTTTGTGTGTCGTCACAGTTGTCCAAAGTTGACAATGAAGAAATGCAATCGAGAGCTAAATCGTGTAAAAGACAAAAGAAATGTTATAAAGCACATGTGCGCGGGTGCATGCAGTGGTGAGTTCATGTGTCTCACTCTTACTGCTGAACTACCTGAATTTGATCACAGGGATCAATAAAGGTTTATCATTTTATCTTATGTTTTGTGACTGTGATCCATTCATATCTTCTGGTCGAATTTATGAATGGCAATTCATTTGATTCGGTTTTGCTTTGCATATTTATTGAATATATTCCAAATGGGTATTGGGTAAGGCTCTGAGCTAGGTGGACAACCTTTTGTAAGCTCATTGCATTATTGGAACATATATTACTCAAGGGTCTTTACTTTTGCTCAACTCATGCCCAGTGTTCACATCCCAAATACCATATGGCGTCCATAATACCAGAGAAAGTGCTGCTGAAAGTCAAATGTTTGCCT
Organism: Nannobrachium achirus; assembly: GCF_963921795.1. Taxonomy (NCBI): domain Eukaryota; kingdom Metazoa; phylum Chordata; class Actinopteri; order Myctophiformes; family Myctophidae; genus Nannobrachium; species Nannobrachium achirus. Next base: position 27,866,986 of record NC_137829.1, read on the forward strand.
AAAAGCGAGGAGTACTATAACCTTTAGGGATGCGAGCGTGCATGTACTGTCTTTGAGCTCGCACAAAATGTCAAAGATGAACAAGGCGCCTATTCGCTTTCTTCTTTCTGAAGGACGATGGCACACTATGAAGGCCCAAATAGCATGTCAGTGCACTGCCACAGGTTCAAGGAGATTGGATCACGTTTTGTTTGCTGAGCGGTTTCAATTCTGCCTCCACATAAAGAGCGAGCAGGACTAGCAGAGGACTGAGAGAGAGCAGTCTTTGTGGGGCCAGGAGGAGAGGGCCGGATAAAAATTGCCTGGATGCATCAGTTACCTCTGATCCCAACTGGAACTATAAATGTATCGGAGAGATGAGCTATCTGTGGCGGGCTGTGCCACAAGCAGGCCTTTTCTTCCCTCTGTCCCTATGATGAGTTAGCAGGACCTGCAGTGATGAAGCCGATAGAGGAGCCGATATCAGATGGCAGTCTGGGTAATTACAACTCTCTATTTGGGGCTTTGCAGTGATGCTGCGCCGATAAGGGGAATATAATGAGGAAAAAGGGCCAGCGATAATGTATCCCGTCTAAATGGTTGAAAATAGTTTATCGCGGCAAAAGTCATCGGGGCGCCTGCGGGGAAACAAGTATCACTGGCTTTAAACCACGGGATTCAGGGACAGGGACGGTGTGGAAGGTGTAAGCCAAACACACAGCCCCTTGGGTGGTAACGTTAGCAGCAATCAGTGTTTGAAAATCTGACTTCTGACAAAGGGCTGGAAGGCCGTACTTTAATGATCCAGGAAGTCTATTTGACTGCTGCTGTTATTTTGTTTGCCCCCCTCGAGGTGTGGAGGTATTCGGCAGTGGGAGAGATTACACATAATGCCATTGACGAGACATGGTTAAAGATTAGGTTCTTATCAATCTTGTGGACTCCTCATCGTTATGTATAGCTATTCTCCTTTTTAGAATGTGCTTTCAAAGTTTGTTGTATGTGACAATTCCGATCCTCAAAGATCTGACTGACAATCGCCCTCTCCCTCCCCCCCCCAAACACTGAATCTCCACACCCATCCACATGCATGTTCACACGCACGCACGCACACACCCCTCAGGGCCAATCCCCAGTTCCGGTCCCCAGTCTTTAAATACATAGTGCAATGTGTTCTATCTTGTATGGCAGTTTTATTGTGAGGGTAGCGATTCCCTCACTAAGGATCATCATGATCAATAGTATTTTCACTAATGTGATTAAGTTAATACTGTGCTCTATGAGAGGATTATTTCTGAATTCCTCTTGATATGCATAATATTTAGGTTGTGTAGAGTAAATATTTTGGTTCTTCACCAAAATAATTCCCACTGAGACAAAGACGTGAAAGTCTGCCCTAAGGAGCAATAAAGACTGTATAATTACAATGATTACAGAACTGCACAACTAATTTGGCATTTATTGAATATATTTTCAGAACACAGCGTTCAAAATAGGTCACAATTTTAAATCACAAACAAAATATTAACTTTATTCACATTAATTACGTATTTATTCTGACATCCTGTGTGACTCATTTTAAGTAACACGGAAGTGTGTATTGTTTATTTACCAATCCTGTCATTATGTCGCTTTGCTCTTACCGGTAAGCATATTTTCTACGTATTGTAAGAAAGTATAAAGGAACCCCATTAGACAAAATGACTTTTAATCTAAACGCAAACATCTTTAAATAGTCATCAATTGGATTCCTCACAAGACTAAACTGTTTGTCATTAGCACTATATCAGGGGCTCACTTAAGATAACATTCTCTTGCTAAAGGCATGTGATAGTGACAAATTGACTTTCAATACCGGCTCTCCAGATCATGAGCATTTGTTCTCCAGCATATTTCATATGTTTTGTAAATAGTACTTGTAATTCTGATTTGCTGACCTTGTAAAATAAATGATATTATTTTCTAATTCAAAAATTCTCACTGTTAATTAAGGCGCCTTGTTTTATTTTTATTTTATCTTATTTCTTATTTCATTTTCAACAATAGCAAATTATTTCAAGCAACTATAGTCTGAACAAAACTAGGCCACATCAGTAAAACAATTAACTGTAATGGAATTTTGTTTGAGACAATATCTGGAACCAGTTTGTATTTCCTCCTTCTCAGCTTCAATATCATATTATCAGTGATGATTATAAATTGGTTTATTAATACATTTTTAACGGAATATTATGATGTTTCTCTTTATATCTTTAAGACCTTAATCTGAAAATCATCTGCAAAAAGTGGAGCAGTTGGCATAGGCAGATATGGATTAATGAAAGCCATTAAACACACACACAAACACACATGCAAATGCATGCACGCACATACAATGTACAGTATGTATGTATGTACGCATGCATGCACGTATGCACACTCTCCCTCTCTCTCTCTCTCTCTCTCACACACACACACACACACACACACACACACACACACACACACACTCTCTCTCTCTCTCTCTCTCTCTCTCTCTCTCTCTCTCTCTCTCTCTCTCTCTCTCTCTCTCTCTCTCTCTCTATATATATATATCTGTGATCTATATCTCCCCCTCGCACGCACGCACACACACACACACACACACACACACACAGAGACACGCACGCACGCACACACACACACACACACACACACACACACACACACACACACACACACACACACACACACACAGAGAGAGAGACACGCACGCACGCACGCACACACACCTTAATGTGAGATGCCTTATGCCTGCATTCCAAAGGAAAATATGTCCTTTGGAATTTGTACTTTTGAATACTTGAGTCCTTACTTGAGTTAATTTGTCCCTTCCAGCCTGAGCCTATAGTCTACTGTACGTCAGTGGTTCTCAACCTGTGGGGTCGGGACCCCCAGGGGGGTCCCCACATGTTTTTTTTTTTTTTTTTGGGGGGGGGGGGGGGGTCAAACATTGGCCTGGCCAAATTGTCATATAATATAAGAAAGAGGTGACATTTGTGAAAATAGCCGATCTACAAGCTATTTTCACAATATTTATCTGTGGATGTGGGGGGTCCCAAGTTCAAATTATTTTGGGGGGTCACGGCCTGAAGAGATTGAGAAGCACTGCTCTAGGTCAGTGGTTCTCAACCTGTGGGTCGGGACCCCCAGGGAGGTCCTCAAGTTATTTTGGGGGGGTCCCTAGATGATTAACTTAACGTGCAACATTGTTTTCTCCCTCAACAGTAAACAAACCAACATAAAGTTTAAGTGTACTGTGGGTATATGCACATTTCTAAAGTGAAAATGTAAGGACTTTTTAATACCTCTAAAATGACAAATTAAACATTGGCGAAATGATCAATTATTAGAGGCAGAAATCGTGAAAATAGCCGATCTACATGCTCACAACGCCTCCCAACGCGAGGCGTTGTGAGCATGTAGATCTGCTATTTTCTTAACAGAACCATGGCATGTTATACAAAATGTAATGCCTCAACTCTTGGTGCTTGTCAGGGTCGGGGGGGTCCCCAGTTCAAATATGATTATTTTGGGGGGGTCACGGCCTGAAGAGGTTGAGGACCACTGCTCTAGGTGACAGGAAGGGGGACGATCCGCGGGGGCGGAAGGCAGCGCTGTGATCAGACAAGCAGAAAAGGACCACATCAGGTACACGATCAGGACCTCCGCCCTCTCCCTCTCCCCATAACCTCCCAGATAATGAGACAACTTTCATGTAGCCGTAAACGCTCTCCGGTCTGTTGGATTCTGAAGTGGCTGTTGTTGTTTACCGGCATGTTCGCCTTCTTCATTTTGTCAAAGAAAGGAAAAAAAGAAAAAACTGATATAGTACACAGTAAAATCCCTTGTCTTATTTCGACCCATTATAAGACCGGGAAAGCGTGTGTCATTTTAGATTTGAACCACTTTTTAACCATTATTTTATACTTTAGCAATTCAAAAATAGCAGATACTCACCACTTGCCACTCTATGAGGTTGTAGATCTGCTATTTTTGAAAAATCTTGAAAATATTTGAATATTTTATTTAAAGCGAACACTTTTTACTCTCATTTTCGCTTCTGGGGTCCCCTGGAACAACATATTTTAAGATAGGCATGAAAAGGTTTGAGCACCACTGACATAGCAACACAACTTTTTTAGAAAACTGTTGGGATATAGAAGACATTTGTAGAATCATCATATAATGGGTTAAGTCAGAAGAGCGTACAGATGAGGGTCCATTTGGTTCCATTATGATACACTCGTTCTCAGTTGAATTAACACAGCGTATTTCACAGTGCAGCAGCCAACTCAAAGAGCTCAAAGGTACATATGTCTGACAAGGCTCTTTGTACATCAGATGCTTATTTAGACAAACTGGGATTATCAGGGGAACCTAATCAACTCCCTCTATGGAAATGGTTGTGCGTTCATCCCAGAGTTAGTGGAGTGTTGGAACAGAATATAACCAGTTGGCGCTATCTTCATGGAAGATGCTATGTGTGCACCTCCAGGGGGGCTTCCATTTCAGAGTGATGGCTTTAGCACTTTGGAGTGAACTGTGTGTGATCTCCTCTGGGTTGGGGAAAATGTCCCCATGGGCTTGTTGTGCTGCTGTCTGCCTTTCTATTTGCATGATATTTTTCTATTCAGTCTTATCATCAGTGTGCTGTGAGGTGGGAACGCCGGCTCCCTCTCCGTCTCAGAGACTGGACCCACGCTTTTATCGGCTGGTAATTCTCCCCTCTCTCACTAACCCATCTTGAATTATTGAAGTGTTATTTCTAGGACCCGAGCGGAGATATGAACGTGGAGGGGAGGGGAGGAAGAAAAATGCCAATGTCATTTGTATTGATTTATCAGATCTTAATTAAATGACATGTTTTGCTTTTGTTTTGTTTTTCATGCTGCAAAATATCTCATTGGTTCATTATAGGAAGATGGCCTATTATAATGTGTCAGTTACTTGGCGATAATCGAATACAACAAAAACATGTAGAATTTGGGCTCAAATAGGCATATATTTATCATCTAAAAAAGAAAAGGAACAATAATTCAGCACATCAAATAAACCTAAATAATTCCTTTGGATTTATTTTAATTTTATTTGTATTTATTTTTAAAGGAAATGTCTTGGTAGCATAAGGGCCTGAAAAGCATATAGCATTGTGTGCTCAGTGCAGTGGACATTTATCAACTCCATGGGGTCCTGATAAGAACTTCCCCCCCGTAAAGTTATTCATGTAATTCACTGCAATATTGCGCCAGTTTGTGTCACTGAGGAGCGGCGCTCCGTGCGCGCAGCAGTGATGATTCGAGACGAGTGAGTGCCTCATCGCTGGAATGTTATCGAAGTCAATGACAACCTCACAAAGGAGAGACACGCGGTGTTGAGAGAAGCGGCCGCTCACTTTAGGCAGCAAGTTGTCTTGCTGTCAATCAGCGGCTGCCTGGTCCTTCGGGTGCGCATCGCATCCAGCCTGTCATCGGGTTACCTGCTTGAGACAAAAGACACGACCTCTCACTGAGCTTTCTCCTGTAGGATACAAACTAACAGCGCATCTCTCGATCGTTAGTTTCATTAGACCGATTAAAAACAACAACTCAATAGCTGTTGTTGCTCCGGAAAAAAAACGAAAAAAAAAAAGAAAAAAAACACGCACGCACACGCACGCACGCACACACGCAGCACGCGCACACACACACACACACACACACACACACACACACACACACACACACACACACAGGCCTGCTCACACACAGTTAAGCACACAAAAAAACGGTCAGTGTAGCGCTGCCTCTTCAAAATTGTATGCTACATCCCATCCTATATACAGCCACAGGGATGCGATCATTTAATTATAAAGTTTTCCTATTTAAGTTTTTTTGCCTACTTACATGATCCCAAGACTCCACTTTTATTATTATTATTAATAATAGCCTAATACAACAACAATAATAATAATAAGCCTAATAATTAGGCTGTAGCCTAATAATAATAATATATAGCCTATAGCTTAACAATAGCAATATGCTAATAATAGGCCAATGCCATTTATTTGTTAATCATTCTTTAAAGGTGAGGCTTATAGCCTATGTGCACAGTAGGTATGACAATTTGCATATAGGTTAAATGTAAAAAAAAAAAAAAAAATGAAAGAAACAAAAAACTGTCTATTGAATTGAATTTGACACCCATTTCGTAATTTAAAAGCAAGACCTATAGCTAATTCGACGACAATATTGTTGGATGCAGCTTTTCTCTGTTTCCTTTTGATAATTATATACAACAGAGAAGGTGCGCGGAAACAAACCACTTAAACATACAATTTACTCAACAAGTCCTTTAGATAACTGTAATTGCTTTAGTTGAATATTCGACAACCTAATTTCAGTTGCCGATTCGCTGCCCTTGGGAAAGTCCTTTGAAGTGAAAGTGAAAGGGGGGATTTCAGGAAAATAATTAATTTCACTAAGCACGATTAGAGACACTTCAGCCCTCCTCAATATTTAGGCGCATTTATATGACAAAATGCACAATATCCGAAAATTAAGGAAGACATGTAGGCTAGGCTATAGACTATAGTCTACCTCCTCGCTGTCGTCTAGACATGCATATGGCCTCTTTTAGTGCCAGCCCAGTGCCACCAGTGTTGAAGGGAGGAGACTATTAATAGCCAACTGATGAAGATGAGAGATGTGAAACATGCATTGTAGGGGAGTAGGCTATCCTACTGACCTTTGATTGGCAATTTGATCAGGCCTAACAGAAGAGCGGACACATGGGAGAAAGAGTGGTGCAGAGGAGTAGGTTAATATGCAACCCATCTAATAATCAGCTTTTAAATGATACAGACCTCACCTCATGCAATCCTCCAGTCAGTCAGTAGTGCATGGGCTGACATTGGGGATTGTGTGCAATCTGGCAGCCGACCGACTCCGACAGAATGCACCTGCCTGGCGTTTTGCTATAACTTTAAAAGTCCAATGAAACACCCGTCTTTTGTATAGCCTGCTTGATTTGCCATCTTTAGGTCGACATCAATTTGAGACAATCTAGTTTCAAAATACTGTAAATAAGTAAATAAGTCTTAGACTAAGCTTCTAAAAGAAAGTAGACGTAAAAAGACTAAAGACCCGTTATCCGTTAGGGTCCATTTGGTTCCATGTGTAGCCTACACTGTAAATCTGTCAGAGTAAAAGTTGTGCAAGTTTGGGTATTGTTGTGAGTTAAAACAGTTAGGCCATGAGATGGAGACACGTGTGTGGGTCAGTTTGTTCTCAAAGTCGATTTCAGGAACGCTCATGAGGGTCTAAATTGACCCTTGCTTGCAAGTCTGTAACTTTGACCGTGTAGCCTACAAATGGTCCCTAACGGGTCCATTTGGTTCCATTTGTGTAGTCTACACTCTCAAAGTTAAGGGGAGACCTTCAGATTTCACCGTTTGAGAAGCACCGGTCTGTTTCCCAGAGGCGTCAATTGGGTATGGGATGGCAAGGTATGGCAACTGCCATACCTTGGCTACAGGGGGGAAATAATAAAATGTACTTTTCATTGTGCCTGCTGCTAAGGGCGCGCGTGCAAGACACCAGTCATGTTGCCATACCTTAGCTTTTTCTGAACTGACGCCACTGATGTTTCCCCCTGGATGCTCAGGGTGGGATTATAGAGCGCTCTGGTGTCACAGAGCCTCTACTGCGCATGTGCCTCGGCGGCACTTTCACTACCTGCCACAGAAGGCTGTATTTCACACGGGGCAACTGGGACTTATCATTCACTTGCGTAAATGCTGCTGCTGCTGAGTGGTGGTTAGCAGTCTCAAGCGACAGAAGGGAAAACAAGACAGCTTCTCTCTTTTTTTCTTCTTCTGCCCCCTCCTCTGCCTCTGGCATATACTTTATGGATGGATGCCATCATGAATCAAAAAACATAAGTTCTACTCTTATAAGGACGGTGCCACTTTGTATTTTCCAAGACGATCTCCGTCGGTGGGATGAAGAATTAAAGTAAGTAGCCTGATCATTACACACCTTCATTGAAATATGTAATGATTATTACTTTTATCGCAGTATAGGCTAATACTGTACTGTTATTTAACTCAAATGAAGTGTTCCTTGTCATTTGCCCCTATACAGTCAGCGCATACTGTAACTTCTTGTTCTGTGGCGTTTATGTTTTCTTTCCAGGCAAAACTTTGTGCCAAACATGTCTAAACCAATGGATCACGTCAAGCGCCCAATGAATGCTTTCATGGTTTGGTCCAGAGCCCAGCGCAGGAAAATGGCTCAGGAGAACCCCAAAATGCACAACTCGGAGATCAGCAAGAGATTGGGAGCCGAGTGGAAACTTCTCACCGAGTCGGAGAAAAGGCCATTCATTGACGAGGCTAAGCGACTCAGGGCGATGCACATGAAGGAGCACCCAGACTATAAATACAGACCGCGGCGGAAGCCCAAGACTCTGATGAAAAAGGACAAGTTTTCTTTCCCCGTGCCCTACAACCTCGGCGAGCACGAGGCGCTCAAAGTGAGCGGTCTCGGCGGATCGCTCTCTGAGTCGTTCATGGGGAACCCCGACAAGGCTGCGGCGGCGGCGGCGGCCGCGGCGGCGCGGGTCTTCTTCAACCCGTCCATGTCGAACCCCTACTCGTTCTTTGACCTGAGCTCCATGAAGACCGAGCTGTCGCCGCCCGCCTTTTCGTACGCGTCTCCGCTGGGCTACCCGGGCGGCTCCGTGACGGCGTTCTCTGGGAGTAGCAGCGTCGGGACGCACACCCACACCCACTCGCATCCGTCCCCGGGGAACCCGGGCTACATGATCCCCTGTAACTGTACGGGCTGGCCCTCAGCGGGACTCCAGCCGCCGTTAGCCTACATCCTGCTCCCCGGGATGGGGAAGCCTCAACTTGAACCCTACTCTGCCTATGCTGCGGCGTTATGACTGGACTTCTGTGAAAATTTGAAAATGTGAAGAAGAAAAAAAAAATGAAAAGAAAAAAAGATATCCCATGCAAGAATTTATTATGCATGCACAGAAAAAAAAAACTGTTACATGTGATGAAGTGGTCGTCGTCTCAGATATCACATGTTTATGTATATTGATTAATGCCTTTATCTATAAGGTGATGCTTATTTTTTAGAGAACTCTCTAAATCCGATTGTTATCCAAAAGCCATCACCTGTCCTCTCGCAACCCCGGAGGAAACGAACTTTAAAAGGATGGCAAGAAATGCACAAATTTGGAGATCAAAGGGTAGGCTATAAGAGACCAGTTTACCCATTATGTCAATGTGAAACTCAGTTGAACAGGTACTATTTGATTTCTATATGGCGAGTTGCACCTGCTTGATTAACCTGTTGGAATCAAGGGTCGCCTGCAGTTAACAATGTCCCGTTAATGATTCAGACAGACATGTCAGGGACATAATCATATCATTTCTCAGATAAACTCACAGGAGGCTAATCGATCACTTGATTATAATTCACAGGTTGATGAGGAGGATATAAGCCTTCCACCCCTTGGATGACTGTAAATGTGTACAGATAAATGACTCTAGTTAATTTGCCATTAGGCTAGTGTTTGACATAATAGGGCCTGGAACTTGCGTATTTCAACTAGAAATCCGGTGTATATTTTGAGTTTTTAAACCGTTTTTATAGATGTCTGTAATATTTATTGTTTAGTGGAATCATGAATGATATGATGGTGACCCGGACAATTTCAAAAGGACAAAACATATAGTACTGTAACATTTGCACAGGAAAATGTAGAGGATGTAATTTATTTAAGTTGATATTCAGTTTATTGCAACCTGAGGTTTCGACTCTCTCAAGTCGGCATTTTCTAAACGATTAAAAAGTTCCTTGTGGCCAAGGTTAGGCTAAAAGAAATGTGAGGCCTATATTTCTTTCTTGGAGACACACTCCCCTGCAATCATGCAACACACTGCGTTTTACTAACTCTTATGGAATTTGTATATGTTTTGTGTTTTCTTTAACACCGTTATGTAGGCCTACTTCTTCTTCAAGCTTATTGCTACCCATGTTCACCTGTTGAGCAGAAGGACTACAATAAAACGTGTCTGCGGTTAAAGTCGGAAGGAATCGCGCTGTAGTTCTTGATGAGCTAACAAGATGTTTATCTTCCTCCTGACCGTGGTCAGTCCAGGTGAGGTGTAAGGTATCCCGCAAAGGCCGCTTTTGTTCGCGCTTAGAATAGCATTACAGGGAAATCTAAATCAGCCCATTGTAATCAGGAGCCAAAAGCTTTTATTTATCACAATTTTAATCGTGAATAGGAAGGGAGATAAAACTGAGTGAGGTTCTTTTTAAAGCTCTTTCCATTCCCGGCCGGGAGAGAGAAAGAAAAAAATAGCAGCTTTTGTTTCCAGAACAAGCAACGTCTTTGAGTCCCTAAAACATAACCTGAACTGATAGCATGGATCCATTACCAAGTCTTAAGGAAAAACAAATTACATTTAATATAAATTACATTGAATTGGACATCCTGTGAAGTGCTCTGAAGAACATGGTGATACACTTGTCCACCAGCCCATAGCCACTTGTCGTGTGTGTGTGTGTGTGTGTGTGTGTGTGTGTGTGTGTGTGTGTGTGTGTGTGTGTGTGTGTGTGTGTGTGTGTGTGTGTGTGTGTGTGTGTGTGTGTGTGTGTGTGTGTGTGTGTGTGTGTGTGTGTGTGTGTGTGTGTGTGTGTGTGCGTGCGTGCGTGTGTGTGTGCGCGTGTGCGTGCCTGCGCATGCATGCTTGAATGAGAGTTTGTAGGCCTGTTTTTTTATTTTATTTTTGCACAGAATCCAGCCTACTCGCACACATCATCATTAAGCAAACTATCCCTCCTAGATTACATTAAGAGATTAATTCATAAGGATCAGGCCGATTATGCAAAACTAATTTGGACAGTCCAGGGATAATTATCTCCGTCACGCTTAATTAAACCCTTTCGCTGCTATATTCTCTGTTGAAACAGCCCGACCACTTCTCTCCACGGAACTTCCTGCAGGAATCATGCGTAAACTTGGTTTACAAAGTTTAAGAAGAAACGTATAGGCTAATCAATGCTAGGTCTAGTAGGCTATGTAAAAAAAAAACACAATAAAAAAATTACATTTGCGTGGTTGGTAGGCCTATATGATTTTGAACTTGTTTTCCGTTTCCTTTAATGGTTTGGCCTCTGAGGCTGCAGCTTGCAATAGAACCTTGTGGGTCACAGTGAAATCAGAAATAGGCTGTGCTCCTATGGCGGGTAGGCATATAGGCAAAATTAGTAGCCTATAGGCCTATTTAATGTTTTATGATAGTCCTGTGCTTAACCTTTTTAAAGGATTCCTGGATGATGAAAAGGGCAGCCAGCCGCTGTCTGATCAAAACATAGCCTATACTGAAAGGTCGTCAAGTTAGTAAAAGAACTTGCATTACTTGTTCACTGACCATTTCCCTCTCTTTCTTTTGGGGCCCTTTATTATATTTTACTCTAAGAAAGGGGAAGAAAGCTGAAAGAACTTTTTTTCTGCTCTGGGAGCGTTTAGACGGTCGAGGAGGTTTTGTCTGGGAACAAAACGTGGGTTGGGAGGTTTTGTGAGAGTGTTGTTTGTTGAAGTGGAGCTCAGCAAAAGCGGCTGCTTTCCCTCATTGTGATGAAAGCAATCAGTGGTATTTGGAAAACTGTTAGCATTGTGCACTTCTTCTGTGTCCATTGTGGAGGATTTCTTTTCACAAGGTTTTTTTTTCAGGCGATCCAGCTGGCCGGAGTGAATAGCACTGCAATGTGTACACGCTTTGTCCCTCCAAGCCCTTCAAGTAGCCCACATTGAATAGAGTGAGTTGACACTGCATGACAGTGAAACAACATAATAAAAAATACATGAGCGCATGAATAGAAGCAGGCGCATAAATAAATAAAATGGGTGGCCAAAACTGGATAAACTGAATGACAAAACGGTGAAAGGGGGACAAAAAGATATTTAACACGCTAGATTAGCATTAGAATGCAATCTACAAGCCAGAACAATTGATGAATAGGTTTACCGGCCAAGAAAGAAATGGACTAAATGCCTTTTGAATAGATAGCCTATGCTTTTTTTTCTGTCCAAGAATGGGACTGAATGGGAAGGTGGAGATGCAACTATGCAAATACGAGAAAAAGAAAAGAAAAAAAACTTTCTCATAAAATGTTGTCCATTGCAGGAGATCATCAGATAAGCAGGGGTGGGAATGCACAATTTATTCCCACAGAAAACAAAGGTTGAATAAGTTGTTATAGAAGAAAATCATAAATACAAAACCTGGGAAATCCCCTCTTGGGGCAGGGTGCCATCTGATCCGTTTGATTCTTCTTGACAATCCTTTCCAGGTCATCTCATATAGCATAATATATCTACTGCAAGAAGTCTTATTATTGATCATCATCCTGATGATATGATTGAATTAGTCTTAAAGAATCTCATTTACAAACATCAAACTGTCTCTCGCCATGCAAATATTCAAAAGAATAGGCTTCCTTTTTATTCAGTGGTATAAATGACACATGAACTGTGATTATACTTGATGCAGATGTACCATATCACAGAAATGAGCTGTTGAGCACAAAGAAGTATATATTTTTTGCATGTGAGCTCAATTAGTTTCAGATACAGATGTGCCATTTTAAAATGTCACACAGGGGATTTGCAGAACATTGAGCTTGTAGATCAGCTATTTTTGCTATTTGACTTTCTCTGTCCTCGAAGTTTAAATCTAACTATGAAGGTGAATTCTGCTTTTCAATGAGAATGGAGTGGTTTCTTAACATTTGCACGTTTCTGCAAAAATATCTTCCATTCTCCAGTGGGAAAAATTGCATTTGCAGGACATTTCCAGGAAAAGAGCAGTAAATATAGAAGAGTTGAAATGGCACATCTGTATGGGCCCTGGAAGGAGAATCACTACTTTATCGAATTGAATGGAAATGTATATTCCTCAACAAGTGAAGGTACTGCTTCAGTTATTGGCCTGTATCCTAGCTCTCATGGAAATGAAAGGCTTCTTCTTTGGTTCTGGAGAGTGTCAGGGATGAGAGAAATACTGTATTTATGAAGGAGTTGTACCGTAATTAGTGGAGGGTTTACTAGAGAAGAGTTTGTACACACTTCCACGTGAAAATCTACAATAAAAGCAGTCTACAGTGAAAGCTGTCAGAAGAAAATTGCCATTATCATATTCTCAAATTCATAAGTGTGCTTCATTTTACACATGACAATATGGTCTTGGGATATGATTATTTTTTCCTTTTTATTAATCATTTGTATTTTATTTAATTCTTATTATTTTATCTTCGTATTATTTACACCATGGTTCATATGTCGAATATTTAGATATCACTAAAGATAAAACTATTATGAATTAAGTCACACTATCTAAATAGATAGAACATAAGCATATTCAGTTTACGCTTTAGCATGCATTGGTTTTTCAGTTTAATTACTAAAACAGGCTTACACTGCAGAGACACCATAAAGGTTTATTCTTTCATATAAGATTTAAAGCCTTGGCTGCCTCGTGTTTTCATAAACCTCCCGTCTGATGCTCTGATATCATTATGTCATAGTGTTAAACCCTTTATGTGCCTGTAAGACATTTGTAGAAGTGAGATTAGGCAAATTAACATACATATGTAGCACCGGTTCAACCATGTTGACCTCCGAGGGATATACAATGGTCTTCACATCCTTAATTTGCCTAGGGCTGCCCCATAAGCATGTGGATTATCACCCAGCTTCAATGGCTTGAGATGGATCGCATTTAGCATGTTTTTTTTTCTTTCTTTTTTCTCTCTTTTCACATGAATTGATGAATAATATATCATCATAGTCTCTTTGAGCTTATTTCCTTTATTTGTTTGCGGGTGTCTTCTTCTTATTGGTGCTCACCTGGTTGTCATACGGGTGCCATGTGGGTGCTATGCTGAGCCGTACTATACTACCAAGGGCAGGCTTCTCTGACTGTGAGGAACCTCAAAGACTCTGATCACTGACTCTCCCCATCTCATTTGAGGCAAATCAAAGTGTGAAAAGTCTCTCCTGAAGCAATATCTCCCTCATCAGGTTGTGTCAAGAATGTTTATGAGGGCTATGTGCCATATTACCTGTAATCTCTCTAGAGTGGGGGACCTGTGTATTTCATACTTCTCTCTGCTCCCAGGAGGGGGACAAAAATACCAAAATTATCTTGCACTCCACCTTTCCCCAAAACCATAACATCATGGCAAATCAAAGCCTCAAACCCATACACGTCGCTGTGCCCAAGGTCACCAAAAGAAATGAGAACTCACTACGTACAGTCCATAAACATGCCACACATCCTCTGAAGTCTGCCACTGCTCTTAAGAGGTCCAAGTTTGTTTAATAGCACATAATGCAACGGATAGATGGACCTCTGTTGGAGGTCAGAGAGGGACAGCTTAGAATTAGGTTAAGGAGAGTGTGTGTGTGTGTGTGTGTGTGTGTGTGTGTGTGTGTGTGTGTGTGTGTGTGTGTGTGTGTGTGTGTGTGTGTGTGTGTGTGTGTGTGCGCGCACCAGTGTGCGTGCCAGTGTGCTTGCATGCATGTGTGTGCGCGCGCAAGAGAGAGAGAGAGCGTGTGTGTGGAGGAGTGTCAGAGCACCATTACTTTTACATTTAAGAAGTGTATTAGTCAACAGTATACTCATCCAATGCCTACCAGATTGTCGAGTGCTATTTAAAACAATGTTATAGATCTATTAACAAATAAGCAGGTCAGTGTACATTAAATGCATACCTCTAGTCATCAAGGCAACATTTATTTAAATTCAAATTCCATTTGCAATATTTCCCTCCGTGCCAATACTTTGCTGGCGTTGTTGTCCTGCAAGTCCTGTAGAGTTCTGCTTGTTTTTACCATTACTGTCATTCCACAGTTTTTTCCAAATCTTGGCCTTACAACTTGCACGATGATTGCCCTATGTACGGTACAGTACGTCACAAGAAGTTCTAAAAGATGACAGAGAATTCCATGCTCCTGTCTCAATAGTTAGTGCATTGGTTCTCAAAGTGGGGCCCGGGGACCCTCAGGGGTCCTTGGGGGGTACCAGGGGATCCCCAGCAAAAGTAGTTGATACAGCATCACAATCATTTTAACCACTTCATCCATTTATACGTTTGCTACTCAAAAATAGCAGATCTACAAGCATTGCGAGCTTGTACATCTACTAAATTTTGTATTTACATTTTTTAATAATTTTTGATAATTTATTTAGCCTACATAAATCTTCTCTTCTGGGGGTCCCTGGCACTAAACGTTTTCAGATGGGTGAGTCCGCAGCCAAAAACATGATCTAGGGGCATGAAAAACTTTGACCACTGAGTGCATACTGTACAGTATTTGTTACTATTTAATTTAAAACAATACAAACAATGTGCTTTACAGAGATTGTTGAGTGTGTATTGTTTTAAATTGAGGGAGATGTGCACTGCTCTCAGCGAGCAGTCTGACTCTAAAGCTCCCACTGCTGTCTGAAAGAACCTACTGCACTGATAATGCCATGGTGATGTTGAACTATTGTGATGGAAAGACTTTCACACAACAGTCTCAGACATGATAGAAGGAACGACTTCAGAAATACACAGTGTGAAATTGTCGTACTGCATAATGCGATAATAAAATAATAGATATTTCCTCTAGTTGAGTATACAGTACATATTACGTATATACACATGTCTCTCTCTCTCTCTCTCTCTCTCTCTCTCTCTCTGTGTGTGTGTGTGTGTGTGTGTGTGTGTGTGTGTGTGTGTGTGTGTGTGTGTGTGTGTGTGCGTGTGCGTGTGTGTGCGTGTGCGTGCGTGCGTGCGTGCGTGTGTGTGTGTGTGTACACAGAAAGTGTTGTTGCTTTAGTTTTAAATCATCTTGTAATGATGAACAAAAAATATAGAAAGCATTGCTGCTTTAGTTTTAAATGATCTGGTAATGAACTAAAAATATAGAAGATGGGATTATTTTTGTATCCTGTATTAAAGTCGGTGCAATTTAAAATATATTCCATAAACTGACGAGACATATTTTTGTTCCATTTACAAATGACCGCTGGCATAGATGGCTTGCTCTCATATTAAATTCTCTGTCTCTCTCTGTCTCCCTCTGTCTCTCTGGGGGAGGCGGGCAAAATATATCTATCATAAGTAGAAATAATGAAGCTGAAGAGCTGATGCCCTGAGGAGCAGTCACAAAGAATTATATCCTTCTATAGCATAGGACACAGGCAAAAGATAAGTACCTGTCAGTTGGCATACTCTCTGCTACATGTGCCTATCAATAAGAGATTATTTTCCCTGGTTATTACACCGAAGATCTGGGGGGGCTCTAAGATTGCACCTTTAATGAGAAAGAATGTTTCCTTCCTGCTCACTCGCAACTACACTTGAAGTAAGTGAGATGTAATGCTATCAATTTCCCCTCTCTCGATTTCTCCAAGAACTTATTAAAATGAGACGTTGCCCACATTAATTCCAAGGTTTTATTTATTGCAGTTCAGCATGATGTGCAATGCTTGATTTGGACCGACTCACCCTGTATTGTGGTATCATGGTTTTCCACTCACATTCTGCAGACTTGTAATTAACAACAGTGTCAAAATAGATCATTGTCAAATGATATGTGGCTCCATAACTAATCTCCATGTAGTGCAATGTAAGAGTGCTCAAAAACATCTTCAGTGGAGGGACACTTGGCTTTGGTTGTGTCAATAGCATTGGGTTCCTAATCCTGTGTTTCCATAGCTTCTCTTTGGGAGAGATGGACTCAGACACTCACCGAAAGGGAAAAGATGAATTAAACGCACATTTCCTTATTGTCTGTTTATGTCAGTGGAATATTTCAGCCAACAATTTAGATGTTAGATGCTTGTCATACAGAGCATCATCCCAAGTCTATAGCCTGGGGACATCGTCATGTTGGCTTGTGGTGGACATTTTTGTCAAAATAATGTTTTTGCCGCGGATATACAAAATGACCGGATATTAATATTACCAGAAACACACAAAGAGATAGCCCTGAATGACCATATCCAATCTGTAACTCTGAGAGTGTACAAATGGAACCAAATGGACCCATATGGGGGTCCTTGCAAATAAAACGTTTGAGAACTACTATAGTGGACTCCTAATGTGCCATAGTGTCTCAGTAAAACAGTGTCATACCTATTCTGAAGAAAACCTGTAGACTTGACATTCAGTAATTGGGTCTTATGATCAAAATAAGAACACTATAATGGTGTGTAAAACAGAAAATATAAGATTTGCCACGGACATGGCCAAGTCTTTGCAACGGACACATTTGTCCGCGTACGTGCATATTGATGACCCCTGTCTGTAGCTGTCAGAAATACTTCTCCTCACTCAGTTTTGCAGCCATAGTTCAGATCCCATATAACAGGCATACAGACACAGTAGTAATGACTTTGGACAGAGAAGTCAGCAGCACTCCTATACCTAGAAGACAACAAAGCAATAATTCATAATGCAAACCTTATCATATTCTGCAGAACATCCAGCACTTGCAAAGCACTTCTTTAATCCTGAAACATGCTTGGCTCCTGAAACATGTGCCATTTGTTATACTGATTAAGTAGCATGACTTCATACCTTAATTGTAAAGTAATGTCAGGGTCTTCAGAACAAATCTATTATGAATGGTCCTTCCAGAAACCAGGGCTGCTCAGACTTACTCCCTTTCCACACACTGTCATATTGTGCTGTGGTAATTCTCTGTATTCATTTGTCATCACAAAGGAATTGAAATGGAAAAATAATGACTATTTGTGTTGGGCTTTGTTTGCAGGTATGTGGGGAGAAAGCGAGAGAGAAGATCTGCGAGAACTGGACAGAGCAGTCAAAGATCTGGCCTTCTTGGTTATTGTGCTGCCAACAACAACAAACAGCAACAACAAAAACATCACAAGGCTGGGAACTACATGGTGAAGTACCTGAGGACATTCCTTCTGCTGAGATCTATCTCGCTTTCTCTTTTGAGTCGGTAAGAGGTCCTCCATTTGAATGCCTCTCCTTTTTCATATTTGTAACTTACATGGTCTTATTCAACACCTTTTCCCCCACAATATGGAGGTCCACAGGTTTACCAATGGCAGCACAAAAGTAGTTGAGAGATACAGAAGCGAACTCCTTCTGCTGCTCAGTGTAACCCCGTAATCCAAGGCAACGTTTGAAAGTGCCTACACATTAATTCAAGCACATTGAAGTTGTTTGTCATTATATGAAATGGGTCATGCAGAACGGTGCCCATTGAATTGCTTTTTTTCTTTTTTCTTTTTAAAGAGAAAAGGGTGGCACCATAACTTTGTGTCCCCACCTCGCAGAGATACCTCACATGCAAAACCCTTATAGGTGACACAAATGAACTTCAAAGTCTTAAAGCATATCTCTGCGCTTTGATATTAGGACAGGCAGGTGCAAAAATACACACATAGTTGACATAGAGCAATAATGAGACATATATTTATGTATGTAGGGCACTATAGGAATGACAAACCTACGAGCTGTTCTGCCAGGTTAATTTTGCTTACGCGTCATTCACCATGCCAGTATACAGTGCAGCCAGGTACATATCACACACATCTTCATCTGTTGTCAAGCAAACAGATATCTCAGTATCACAGATTGTTAGATGTTTGTACAGTATATGAGCAGTGGGTAAACATCCTGAAATATTTCTACCCTAATTTGATGCACAATGCATCTTGACGGCTAGTTCGATTCTTGCAGAATTCAGGTCTCAGTAATGTGTGACTTTTTTTATTTTATTTATTTATCCACTGCACAAACAAGTTCTCTTGGCTGTGCACATGCAATTCTGTCAAGATCACCACTGCTTGCGGCCATTTATTAATTTCTAATTGTCCTATAACATTAACACTTCCCTTTGGCCCTATCTAACCTGTCCCCTTGGAATTATACAGCCGATACACTCAAAGGTGGCAAAAAAAAACAGGAGTGAATGGAGGGTGTATAGCATTGCAGCCAGCAGCGATTACAGAGGTAACATGAACGCTTGGAACAGATACCGAGACAGGGCTTTTTGTGCCTCTTAAATTGCTGGACAGCTCCAGGGCTGACATTTAAAACATAACATCACCAAACAAAAAACACATTAAAAGAGAAAAGCTGAGCAGGGGGCTTTAAGCGAAAACCTGAAATTCAAGTTTTGGCGAAGGCAACTGACCCAAATTTCCTGCCCCTTCTTTCTCCTTAACGTGCTTCTGCAAGCCCGGGCCCTGGGGTGACGTATCCCTTACACAGGGATTGCCAGTGCATTTACATAGCATGGTTAATGAGAGATCAACACCGGGAAAGCGCCTTGAATATAAAGCTTTCTTGTAAAAAATAATGAGCGAGCGATTGATCCATACTCAAACACGCCGGTTTGCTGAGTTAATACCAAAGGCAGATTATAGTCAGTGCCAAAAGTGCCCTGGCGTGCGACGTCTTTTGCTTAGAGGGTCCCCAAACTTGTCATCACATTAGCACATGGTCAAGGAGTACATCCTACCACTCTCATAATCTGCTTTCCTGCACAATTAGCCTTCTATAATAAGGCAGCCGCCTGACAGCCGGCAGGGAGAAAAGGGGAAAGTCAGTGAGTTTCACACGGGATGGATGGGATCTTTTACCTCCGCTGAAATGTAGACACACAGAGGTTATTCTCTCTCTCCAACCCAGCCACAGCTACTCCTGGTCCTGGTATTGAGTCTGAATGTTATAACAACCTGGAGACTTTGCTCCATTGTGCCAAGCATCCATTGCACTTTGATGAAGCCAGACAAAGAGGGATAAAGGGAGGGAGAGAGAGAGAGGGACACACACACACACACACACACACACACACACACACACACACACACACACACACACACACACACACACACACACACACACACACACACACACACAGAGAGAGAGTGAGAGAGAGACAGAGAGATGGAAAGAGAGGGAGAATGAGAGAAAGGTTTTGGGCTGATATAGAGTGAGGCAAGAGGGGAGATAGGTGGGAGAGAGAGAGACACTTGCGCACACACATGCACACGCACATGCACACACTCAGATAGACACAGAGCACTTGTGGCAAGGGTAGATCTGTTTTTAGCTCCGAGAATCAGATGTTGGAGAGGGTAGAATGGCAGAGGAAGGCAAGTTCTCTGAATAAAATAATAGATAATTTCACTCTGACAAAAGCGAGGAAACTATTGGCGAGGGAAGAAAAATAGCAGGAAAGGGGATGGAGAAGGGAAAGTTTTTTTTTTGTGCGTGTGTGTGTGAAAAGAATAAGAAGAATTCAGTGCTGCTTCTTGCAAGGAAAGAGAGAGAGTGACAGAGAGAGAGAGAGAGAGAGAGGGAGAGAAAAAAACCACTGATGACACCCGGTTCCATTCTTCCGTTCTCCCCTTTTCTCTGCTCCGCGCCTCGCAGCACGGCGGGCTAAGCTGGGAGCTGTAATGTCATTAAATTGCAAATGCTTTTTTTTTTTTTTTTTTTTCATTTCCGACACACACTGTTTACTTATCTGGCAAAAACATATGTTGGAAGGAATCCGTTAAATTCTGCCCATTGCCTTGGGTGAAAGTGCAATAGAAACGGGCCCACTGAGCTCCTTCTGTCGTCTCCTTTTAGCACTTTGCCTTATCTACAAGGCTGCTTAGCAGCAAACTGGCGAGTTCAATGAAAAATGAAGATACAGTGCGAGATTAGGGGAAGAACAGTGAGGGGAGAAATGCTTGGAGAGAGGGTCATCCCATTGCAAATGATTTCACTCCTCTCCATCTGCATAAATGACTATTTTTAAGGCATCTCCAGCGTCTGTATATTTTTCTCACTCTGCCACACATTTAATTTCACGCCCCGTGTTCTGAATATGCTTAAATGCATATCTCTGATGCACCTTTAAGCCAGAGGAAAGAGGATGGGAGGGAAGGGGTGGGGGGGGGGGGGGGGGATGGGGGCAGGGTGGGTACGAAAGCAAAATTAAAGATAAAATGGTGTGATTTGCACTACAAGTCTATTACTTTATGGCATTTACATATAGTTTACCTCTGCAATTCCAAGATTTTTTTTCCTACCACCTTCCTATCAGTATTTGGGCTTGTATAAATATGTATAAATCTTTGTTGAGAAAAAATAGAATTCCTAGCTGCACTGGAAAGTTTGAAGGGTGCACTTTCTTTTCCTTCAACTTCTCTCCTTGCTCCCATGAGACTGTCAGCATATCTGTTTGGGGGTGCGCTCTCCAGGCTCGCCCCGGCACAGACATCCGCCACTTTTGTGCCCCACGATCACCCCACACCACCACCACCCCGACACTCCTCCTCTTAGCGGGGGAAAGAAAGGGGAGAGGTGGCTTCGGTCAGCATTCGGCTGTGGCTTTACAGCAAGACACTACCAGCAAAGCTGTCGGCAGAAGAATGACAATGTATACCTGCGGAGACATCAATCAGAGAACCACAGCGCAACACAGCTTTCAAGTTTGCCATAAATGTTGTCACAGAGTGAGTTTAACAGAAAAGACCTAGACTTGTACACTTAAGCCTAGTTTATGCTTGTGTCAACACTTTTTTCCTAGTTGAAAATGTGTTATTTTTGTCAAGGGACATGCGTGAGGAGCAGCTACATGCCATTGCCACCATGGTATTGCCACACTGCCAGGAGATGTGTGTGTGTGTGTGTGTGTGTGTGTGTGTGTGTGTGTGTGTGTGTGTGTGTGTGTGTGTGTGTGTCTGTGTGTGTGTGTGTGTGTGTGTGTGTGTGTATGTGTGTGTGTGTGTGTGTGTGTGTGTGTGTGTGTGTGTGTGTGTGTTTGTTCTACAGTAGGGAGTAAGTTTGCGGTGGAGAGAGCCCACCCCTACCAACAGAGAAGGAGAAGGCCTTGGATTGGCCTGGGATTGAAAAGGAGAGAGAGAGGCTATTCAAAGCACGATTCCTCTCCTTCATTGTCTGCCCGCTTAGATTTGAATACGTTCACTCACAGCAGATGAGAAAAATGCTTGAGCCGCTCACATTGTTGGCTTTCACTCTCCTCTTTTCTATTTGCAATTAAATGCATTTCAAATGGAACAACTGTACAGAAAGCAATTCTGATAAGAAGGAATGCCATTGCCTTTAACCTCCTTTGTAATGGTTTTGCATTTTTTTGAGCATTCTTATGTGAGTTGCACACAATCAATACAATTCTTTGAATGGAAAATGGCATACAACTTAAGTAGTGCTTCATTGAAAATTTAATTGCATTTTAAAATAATTTTAGTCCCTTTGTGCTTCCCCTCGTCTGAGAAATCTTGGCATTTGTGTGTTTTGGTGTTGCGTGCAACATTGTGCTTTGACAGGACCCTTGTGTGTCCTGAGCAGTATCACCCACCCAGGTCCAATGCATGGGATGCGATCAGTCAATTAGAATTAATGTCATCTGGTCATTTAGAGCTAAACACCGTCCACATGCATTGTGTTTGCTTTGTGTGCAAAGCATCAACTGCAAAAACCAATCTCATCCTCCAGACATGAATTTTTGAAGGATTTGAACGCTGTAAATAACTCCAAACCCTCTCTTACGAGGTTTACCCCTGAAGCACTTTGTAACTTATCAGGGCTGCCTTGTGCATCCTCTAATGCTTGCATTATGCTCAAATGTAAATCGGTAAGCTGCCAGAGAGGTGGGCGGGAATCACTGAAGAAAGAATCACTGAAGGGTCTAGCCAATATTCTGATTGGGGCATAGCGAAATGTACTGTATAGTTTTGTTTTCATCTGCCACTTGAATAAAAAATATATCATATTAAGTTGTTAGAATCTACAACTATTGTCTTTGGTGTTCCGTGCCGACATGAATGACCGGAAAAAACTGATCTAAAAGCAGAACTGAAATTCTCCATCTTTTAAAAAAAATCATCAGGCTTCTAACAAAATCCCCGGGAATTGCAGGTTGTTTTTACAAACTCTCAACATTCTTATCCATATAAAGGAATCTTTAATATATTCTGAGTGAGTGATGCCCAAGGGTCTGCTTAGTATTTCTAATTTCCATCTCTAATGGTACAAGGGACTGATTAGTAATTAGGACAGGCCCATTTAGATGCATGTAATGAGCGTTATAGTTTCCTCCATATACTGTGCACCTTGTAATGAAGCAAATGGTTTGCATCTCTCCAAATTTGAAAGCATGTTGACCTTTAAATGCCAATTAATCTACAACACAGTTCTTCACGGTACTCATCGTCCTTGAATTGGCTTCGTCGTTTAACGAGAATATCATCGGAATCTTCAGAATAATTGACCTCGAGCGTGTTTCACATCACAACTATTAATCTTATTTTCCAGTGAATAATTGGAACAGTTTGCCGGAGAAGTGGGGTATATACAGAGTACAAAATAGCACAGGGGGGATATGTGGCCCCTGGATAGTTTGAAGGTACTATAGGAGCCTTAAAGAGGATTAATACTCCATACACAGCCACTCAATTTATACAGTATGTGTGCATTCAGTACCCCCTAGTCCTGTGTACGCACTGTCAGTCATTCCAAGGGACGCTGGGAGATTTGAAATGGCGACAGTTACGAGTACAAAGATGCCCAATCCCAGACTATTTCATGGCATATTTGGTGGAGCATCCTGCAGGACACTCTGTAGTTATAGGACCAATCATTCAAAACAGACACACACCACTCTCCTCTCTCCTAGTGTTTAGAGATACTGTAAATCTCACTCTACTCTGTCAGTGCCCCCCCAGCCCTCTCTCTCTCTCTCTCTCTCTCTCTCTCTCTCTCTCACTGTCCCCCCCACCACTCTCTCTTGCACATGCACATATGAACGCACGCACGCACGCACATGCACATCATCAGCACATGCACATGCGCGCGAGCGCACACACACACACACACACACACACACACACACACACACACACACACACACACACACACACACACACACACACACACACTGGACTATTGAATACAACTCCTATGCATGCTGTTAAGTTTTGCTCTGAAACTTTCTGAGGGAATTGTCAGAGACACAAAACAATCATCAGAAATCGCAAAACAGTTACAAATCACATGCAATAAGTGCTAAAATAGGAAAGAGTGGTTTGAGCTTGACCGATGAAGCGACTCTGTTACACTTATTTGGAGGAATTTTTTTTTTAAACAATTTTACACTTGCATTGCAGTTTGACAGAAAACATATAGTCACCATATACAGTAAAACACAATATTGTAGATGTCACTTACTGTACTTATCTGACTGTCACACTAGTCATTAATATATATCACATCATCGTTTTGACCATATTAATGTATCATCAAACGTACACAGTAAAATGCCAGTGTTATCCATCTGTGAGAGTGTACAAATTTAATGTAAATGTATCACATACTGTACATAAATCCATTATGGGACATCCAGCTATGTTGTAAAATAATAAAATAAAACAAATAGTAACATTACATTTTCAAAAAGAATATGTAACTTTCAGCTTAAAAAAAGTATATTATACTCTCCAATTTGTGTAAAGACCAGAACACAGTTGCATATGAATGATCTTTAATACAGCCTCAGTTAGTTCGATATCTCTAGTCTTCAGACAAACTGAGCTCAGTTAGCGAATGTAACTCAAGTGTCCTTGATTAAAATGTGAAAAGACCTTCTTTATGCCACCCAACACATATTCCTGAACAACATGTGTGAGAGTGAGCACTTCGAGCTAAGTGGAATATTCAGGCTCATTTATCGAATGGATGCATTTTTGCCATCAGCATGGCAATACACTAAATAGATCATTTCACAAATTAAGCATCGCCCCTTGTGTGATTTGTCTTTGAAATGCTATTAAAGTAGATTGCTCCACTTCAAAGGCTCCACTTGGAGTTCGGGCCTTTCATTTGGAAGTTTCCATTTAAAAAACAATGGTTCTTCTATTGGGGGGGATGCAGAGAATGCTCAACCTTTGCACAATATTGTTTCTTAATATATGGCAACATGGCAATTTCTACATTGTAACAACCTTATGTATGCATGGCCCACTTGGGTATAATTTGCAGCTCAAAAATCAAATGCTTAAAAAGAGATTTCCCTTACAAAACTCAACGACCACTCACCAAGCCTATTGAAGCTTCATTTAAATCATAATTGTGAGGATGCACAGATGGAATAGACATGCAGATATGGCTATTGTGTAACTACTTATACATTGTAGATGTGCATGAACCAGTCTGAGCAAACCAATATGTAAATTATGTTGTATTCTTACTCCCTCCCTTTTGTATGATCATAAATAACTTTCTTCCATATACTGTACTCTTATAATAACTACGTGGGGTAAAAAGGGGTAAAAGATCAACAGCAATCTCCCACTATCCTGTATTGTCCAAATTATCTTAACAAAATGAGGTTATTACTTTTAAGTTTATCAATTGGGGGCTCCAGAGCACGTAATGATAACTGTTCTTATGGACATTGCATGCATAAGATAAAGTGCAAAGTAAGTAATGTTCATCTATCTATCTCCACCATCCATAATGGGTCTTATTTCTGTCATTTAATTTATAGTATCAGCTTGGCCGATTTATTTTATAGCTCTCTGGCACCATCTTGTGTTTGATTTATGATAATGTCTTTCTTTTTCTTTCTCAATATGCATTTTGGAAATGAGAGGAGAGTTTCAGAGTGTACAGCAACATACTTAATGTGTCTGAATATATCAGGACAAGAGAGTCCTTTAAAAGAGAGAGTCCAGTCCATCTACTATATTATGTTGTATGCTCTGAAAAAGGCTCAGCACCTAAAAGTGTCAGTGAGAGACAGAGAGAGGTGGGAGGATGAATGGAGGGATACATACATGTAGAGAGGTATGGACATAAGGGGTCATTCCCCAGCTTGGGGGGCAAGGAGGGAGGAGAGGAATCTGGGAGCGATGGCCAGGGGTTTTTGTGGAAGGGACAAACAGTTTTAGCTGATTTAAGGAAGGGAGAATGGATGGATGGATAGAGAGGGGAATGGATGAAGGGGTGGTTGAAAGGTGGAGGGAGGGCTAAATTGAAGGATGGAGGAATGGAGTGCGGGAAGAAAAAGAGGAGGATGGAGGGGAGAATGAATACAAATAATGGATGGAGGGAGGAACGGGAGGAGAGAGGGAGGGAAGAATGAATGAAGTGTGTGTGACTTTATGACTACTTAATCATCTAGTGTAACAACCTGGATTAAACCAACATACAGTAGTTGCTTTTATTACAGCTGTCAGCAGCCAGGTCAGCAGTACCAACATCAAACACTGGGGTGGGAGGGGTGCAGTTCAGGAAGTTACCTCACCTAATTGTCATTGTTACCGTGGTTACATAAATCTCAAATAGGCCTAGGTGTAATTTCTTTTGCCATAATAACAACCATTTTTCTTTCAAGCTTGGAGTTCGATGGGAGAGAGGAAAGGCAAGCAAGGACAGAAAGGGTGAAATATACAGTAAGTTTATAGGCATGTTTTCACTACAGTTCCGGATTTCTTTTGTCAACTATCATGTCAGTATCATGTCAACCTTCCCTATCAGACTCACCTGTGGAAAGCCTTACCGAAGGCCATAAAGGAGTGTGGATCACTAGAATCCTTTAAAATTGCCCTGAAAAACCACTTAGAGGCAGCAGCCGTTCGCAACTGGTAAAAATGAACCTAGCCCAACCCTACCCTCCCCTGCCCCTTCTTTGTATATACTGTTTGTTTTAGACTTACTGTCTTCTTTTTTGTTTTTCTTTACATATCTACTGCATAGTACTGTGTTCTATTTGTCTGTCATTCAATGTTATATGAGATACTTCAATGGTTTCCAGTGGAATTAAGCTTAGTCTTTTCATGGATCTCCTTTTAGTAGACCTTGTACCAGTGAACTGTACCGTCATGAAACTGTACCTTTTCCTATGCAAACTTCTAATAAAGTCTTCAATCAATCAATCACCTCACCGCTACTCACCAGTTAAGAGTGGGGTGGCTCAGAGTAGATGACAGAGTACAGCAAATTGCAATGGGCCTGGTGTACAAGATACACTACACCACTAAGATACCCATGTACCTGGTAAAATACTTTATAAAGGTTAAGGTGAAACTCGTTCTTCTGCTATACCACAAAAATGTGGAACGCCTTACCGAAGGCCTTAAAGGAGCGTGGATCACTAGCATCCTTTAAAATCGCCCTGAAACCACTTCGCAGCCGTTCGCAACTGGTAAAAACAAACATAGTCCAGCCCTACCCTCCCCTGACCCCTCTTTGAATTTACTTACTGTATGTTTTTATTTTTTTATTACCCCTCTTTTTTATTTTATTATTTTTTAAATTGTTTTCCCATTTTTTTCCTGACTATATCTACTGCATAGTAGTCTACTGTGTTCTATCCGTCTGTCATTCAATGTTATATGAGATACTTCAATGGTTTCCTATGGAAACAAGCTTAGTCTTTTCTAGGATCTCCTTTTAGTAGACCTTGTACCAGTGAACTGTACCGTCATGAAACTGTACTTTTTCCTATGCAAACGTCTAATAAAGTCTTCAATCAATCAATCAATCAATCAACAAGTAGGTCGGGAGTGGCTTATTGTTGGTATCAGCCAGTAACACGCGGGAGTCTTTCCCCGTTACAATGCGCTAGCTAGACCCCTGGGAGATGGATTGCTGAGGTAGAGTGCCACACCTACCATCAGCTCCCAGTAGCCTACTAGCCGCATGACTTTACCACTCATACACTGAGTTGGCGGTGCCCATGACCTTGTGGTCCAAAGGCGAGAGCTCTACCGACTGAGCTACCCGGACACTAGCCTCGTGAACCAGGCTTACCCGGACACCAATGTCAGTATCATGGTCAGGATCATGATCAGTATCATGTCAGGATCATCATGAGGTGATCAGTATCAAATCACCCCATGTGGGGTCGCGACCCCAACTTTGGGATCCCGTGATAGAAGACGGATCTGTCCAATTTTTCATATTCCATCCTGATTGGCTAAAATTGGCTTTCAAAGTTAGCAGGGGTGGTCCAATTTGAACAAAATGCCTCAAATCCTGCAATTGCTGGGAAACTTTGCACGCACATTCTAACTAGTTGGAGGAAGAAATGCCTCACTTTTCACGTTGGCCTATTATAGAGCCTTCATTCGGCAGATTTTTGCAAAACACATTTTTTTTATATTACTCATAGATTTTGTCCTGGCATCACGCAAATCACACTTTTGCATTATCTCTATAGTCATGTGATCAGGGGGCAATAGTGCCGCCCTGCAAGGGCCATGAAAGTACAATATTTGACGTTGAAATATGAAAACACAAATAATCAAGTAAAGTACTATACTAAAAATTGTACTTATAAGTACAGTAAATAAATAGAAAATGGTGGAAATTGCTTGAGAATTGCTTTTCCCATTACCATTTATTTCATAATCACACTTTCATTTCATCCCCTCTATTTATTGGCATAACTGTAATTTCCTCAAAGACATTCCATTCGTCTTTTCTAGGAACTCTTTCTCTCTCTTTGCTAATCCTGTTAAGTGCAGTGAACCATTCTAGTATAGGCCTGATGTCTGTCTAAAGTCTCTGTGGTCATACTGTAGGCGTACACAAAGCCTTTCTCTGGATCCATACCTGTATATAGTAAAGACTATTGGTGTAAAGTAACTAAGTATATTTACTTAAGTACTGTACTTAAGTATTTTGAGGTATTTGTACTTTACTTGAGTATTTCCAATTTCCGATACTTTTACATCTACTCCACTACATCTCGGATCCAAATCTTTTACGCCACTATAATTATTTGAAAACTTTAGTTACTAGTTACTTTGCAGATATACATTATAGTATTAAACCTTTAACCACTTCAGCCCTATTTACATAGGCTATTTGAAAATAGCCAATCTACAAGCTCACAACGCTTTGCATCGCAACCCGTTGTGAGCTTTTAGATCTGCTATTTTTTACTTTTGGAGCTTGAAGTACATTTTGATGGTACAGTACTATACCCCCTTAATATTTGTGAGTGATAACCAAATCCTCTCCTGTTGTAAGCATCTACTAGCAAACTATTCATTTAGCAAATGTCTGTCTGTCCGTCCGTCTGACCAACTGCATGCTGACATCACTGATACTACAGTTTCGCCGCCATGGTAACCGCCTGTCTGCATGCTACTTTGTCATACTCTGACGTCATAGTACTGACATCACAGACTGATCTGGACACGGAACACCATGTATGGGCATAAAGATCTGCCCAACAAGCACTCCAAACATGGCACACCATATATGGGCATAAAGATCTGCCCAACGGGCACACCAACATTACTTACTACATTAAATCCCTTAGATACTATGCACACATGCACACCCCCCGGGCACAGGATTATATATATATATATATATATATATATATATATATATATATATATAGGCCTATTATTGTTTCAGATACTTGCATATGTGTCATTATATATGATGGGTATTTAAATGATAAATAAAAAGTCTCAAATCTTAGTCCCTTGAAACACAGAATAATTCCACAAAGAATAAGAGTATATTTTGTAGTTCAAAACAGACGAGGTAACAACAGTACACACAATCAAATATGGTGGTATCTCTCCAGTATGAACATTGTTTCACATAATGTATCACGAGACAGATGTAAAAATACTCCCATAGTTCTTATCGACTCATGACAGAGAATGGAGGGGGTCTGTAGGCCGGCTGGCCAAGTCAAGGTCCAGATGACGTCATCTCAGACAGGTTAGTATCTCTTATCAGGACATGCACTTCTGATATTGACCAGCAGCAAAGGTCACATTCATAGGATGGGTTGTTGGTGAGACATGTTATCTTGTTGTCTTGAAAGGCGTCTGTAAATTCAGAACATTTTGGTCCTACGACTGTCAGCTGTCTAAACCAAAGATCATTATTTGACATGGGAAATGTCAGATTCAATCTCTTTCAGCTATAAATCATTTTAACTTGTTGATACTTAATAAACACTAGTAAACAGTATGTGTCAGTGTCAAGGCAGAACATTATGCAGTGTTGTGTTTGTAGGTCTGCCATTTTCACTAGTTTTGGCCCCCGGGCAAACATCTACTCTCTCTTTTGGGTCTCGACCTGAAAGGTATGGGAACCACTGTTATACAGTATTACATACAGTGAGAAGAAACACAGTATACAGGTCAGCCGCTAGGACTGGGGGAGCAGAGCTTGGCATGATGGGCCCAGAATGCTACACTATGAGTTGATGGCATGCAGATATCAATATTATCCATAAGAATAGACAGTTTTCTACAGATCTATCAATATTATCACCACTTACCACAATCCAGATCAAGTGGAGTTGAGAGGAGCTCCACGCTCACAATGCATCACAACGTGTGAATTAATGCCCTGATGGGTTCATGACACTGCTTATATAGGCCTACAATAATAAGCAGGACTTTAAATATTAGAGAGCCTGAGAGCCAGAGCACATGCCACTTTTCAGTGTAATATAAACGTAATCCTCGAGGTGAGAACCGAGGTTGAATGATGTGATAATGAAAAAATAAAACCCTTTATTTTAGGCAAAACAAGTCTTAGTGTATTATTATATATATACAAAATGATCTTTCAGATGTCCCCTCCAAACACGCCACCTCTGATGGCAGCAGGTACAGTTCACAATTCAGGAATACACATTCTTCTGTGGTTGAACAGGGACTAAGACTATCACATGCCTGACCATAGGAATGCATCAGGCGGATAGGGCACGGGGGAGCATGCAGAAGCACTTGAGGTCCCATGCGTCATATGCCTGCCCTGATGTGTGTGGACTTCCTACATCTGAACAAAGACTGCTTGGTTATCCAAAACCTTTTTGTCTTTTTTCTTATTTTTATTTTAGAGGGAAATTCTAAGAAACACAACACATAATTTCAGATATATTGGCTAGTCATCCCACACGAGATATGAATCAAACTTTACTCTTCGTGTCTTCTTGTCCCATGATGACAACACAAGTGATTAACGTCACTGGTCACCTTTAAGTCACAAGAAAGGCCTCAGAGTTTGGATTTTGGAAAAAGCACTTTAAAGTACATTCACACACGCACGTACATACGCACGCACACACGCACGCACGCACGCACGCACGCACGCGCGCACACACACACACACACACACACACACACACACACACATTTATTTTTGAGTGAACATTAAAATGAAGAATTATGCATACAATGGAGTGGTTACTTGTTATAACAAAGAGTGATTTATTTAGATTAAAATGTATTATTTCGATACAAGAACATTCCTGTATATACTGTACACACAATGCATCCTGTGTGTATGCCCCAGACAAGTGTGTTTTCATTTCTGAGCGGATTAGCGTCACATTAATGTTCTATTAGGCGTGTGTAAAATCCTTGAACTGGCCCTGGTAGCATAGCAACGTCCTAAAACTGGTAAAAGAAAAATGGAACTGTAATCGCTCTATTGAGACTTGCATTTGATTCAGGGAATGTAAAGCAGATACATTGAAGCAAATTTGTATTTTTATTATGAAAATAATTTCTATGTTTCACATCTACAGTGAAAGTTCAGTGAAAGTTCAGTGAAAGTTCAGATGTTTTAAATAGCTGCTTGATTAATTGACTCTACACTAACAACTTGAGCTGCTTGAGAGCATTCACAACAGTACTGTATTACTCTGGTGTTATTCCAGATCACAGTTGGGCTGTCAGGTGATTATCACAAGACCTATTGCCTTAATCCTTTCCAGCAGTACTAAAAGCCAGCACAGATACAGTAGGAGGTCTTCTAAAATGTGCATGTAACTAACTGGAACACTTGTGTACTTTTGCCTTGTGCATTTTTTCCACAGACTTTAAGGCTATCACTCACTATCTAATTTGAAGATTCCCACAGCAGAGGACCATTACATAGTGGGATTCCATGCCCTTCTGGAGGAACTAATTGACTGTGTTATTGCATCGCACTGGTTTACAAACTGATTTGCCACGGCTGATTACAGCAGGTGAAAGGGGACAATGATAAGGGTGAAGGCATTGGTTTTGGGCCTGCTTTGTTTTTTCCTCCAGCACGAATCTACCCAGGCTCAGTTTCCCAGAGTCTGTTGTACAGTAGAAGGCATCACCTCCAAACAATGCTGTCCTGTCCTGGGCTCTGATCCTGAAAATGTGTGCGGACGTCTGCAAGGGCGAGGAAACTGCTTAAGAATCCGAGTGGACACCAAACCCTGGGGAGGACCTTACCGCATGCGAAACGTTGATGACAGAGAGAGGTGGCCAACTAAATTCTTTAACCAGACGTGCAGGTGTATTGGTGAGCAAGTAACATTTTGTACTATTTCCCTCAGCAGCTGAGATGATAAATGATTTCTTCCATAGAGTTTTGTATAATGCTATCAAGGCTGTCTGTCATTCAATGTTATATGAGATACTTTAATGGTTTCCTGTGGAAATAAGCTTAGTCTTTTCATGGATCTCCTTTTAGTAGACCTTGTACCAGTGAACTGTACCGTCATGAAACTGTACCTTTTCCTATGCAAACTTCTAATAAAGTCTTCAATCAATGGCAGATCACATAACATGATCGACACAGATTTATTTTAAACACACAACAAAATACAAACTATCCCTCAAAATATTGTTTCTCTGCATATGTTTAGGTAACTATGCAGGCTTTGACTGTGGCCAGTGCAAGTTTGGCTGGACAGGAGCAAACTGTGACGTGAGAAAAACCCCAGTCGTGAGAAAGGACATCCACTCTCTGACTGAAGTGGAGCTCCAGGAATTCCTGGATGTGCTGGATCTGTCTAAAGTCACCATCCACCCAGACTATGTCATTGCCACCCAGCACTGGTTGGGGATCCTGGGGACAAATGGCACTGATCCACAGTTTGTCAACATCTCCATCTATGACTTCTTTGTCTGGCAACACTACTACTCCGTCCGAGACACTCTTCTTGGTAAACATTGTTCTCTGATAACATTGTTCAGCAGAAAAACAACTTTATAATGGAAAGGGTATATTTGAGCTTACATGAGCTTACATGAAGACAGACTGTCTCTCTATTTTCATTATTGTTATCCTTTCTGTACGGCTCCTGTAAATCCACCAAGATCATAGGTGATCGCTCAGTGAGTTTGGTAGATTTATACAAGCAGATCAAATAACACAACAATGATATTTAATAGAAATAAAATAAAATAAAATTGGATCACCTCAAAATCTAAAATGTCCCTATAATGCTGTTACAGAATGTTTCTCTGTATATTGTGTTTAGGTAACTTTCTAGGTTTGTAAATGATTTGGCAGAATTGAGATTTTATTGTTTTTTTGTTTTGTTTTGTTACATAATTTTATACATTCTAATTAACTATATCAAAAAATCTAACAGTAATTCTCATGTGAAAACAACAACAACAACTATTCATTGATGGGAATATTTCATGCTGTTAATACATTATAATGCTTTTGCATCTAGGACCAGGGCGTCCATTCAAGGCCATTGATTTCTCTCATAAAGGGCCTGCCTTCATCACTTGGCACAGATACCACCTACTTAGCTTGGAGAGAGAGCTGCAGGTAATTGTCATCTGTTGAAAAACAAAGCATGACAGTGTCGGAAACAACATTGAAACAGTAGTTGCCTCGTATTGATATTTAATGTATTCAATTATTATTTTAAACTTAGCCTCAGTCAAAAAGAACATCTCGGGCGAAGTATAGAGACTGGGCATAACATATATAAAACATATTTACTTTATATAAGCAATATATTTACCAGAGTTTAAGCAACCAGAATGAGGCGGAATCAGGGCCGAACAAGACAGAAGGAGCCAGCTGGTTATGGATGGGTATCGTTCACCTTTGAATTGATACGATACCTTTTTCGATACCTGGGAATCGATACGATACCCTTTTCGATAACATTTTCGATACTTTTTATTTATTATTATTATAATTATTATTTGCCTTTTGCTATGGGCTATTTTACACACCAAAATAGGTTATTAAGCCAGTTATTCAGCCATGTGTGGCGGAGCGGAGCGGAGACTATAGGCGTTGGATAATCATCATCATAATAAACATTATAGGCTATTGTCGGCTATTTTCCACAGTAACGAGTGTAGCCTACTAAAGCAGTCATGAAACTCTCAGTAGCCCAACTGTTACAGATGCGACTTGCCAGGGGTGCGTTCAAGAGTATCGAAACAAGGTATTGTTCGTTTTTACGTGAACCGATACTCGATAGTATCGACGTCATGTGATCGATACCATTAAAAGTATCGCAGACGATACCCATCCCTACAGCTGGTTGGTTGATCTGGAGCCAATCAGAAGGCTGACAAAAGGTCCATTAAAAAAGTAAAGAATGAATAAACAGTAATAACAATAACTTGTATTATGCCTCCACAGAGACTGACTGGCAATGAGAACTTTGCGGTGCCTTATTGGAACTTTGCCACAGGGGAGGCGGAATGTGACGTGTGCACTGACGATCTCCTTGGGGGACCCAGCCCAGAAGACCCCACCCTGATCAGTAACATGTCCATTTTCTCCAACTGGAGCGTGGTCTGTGACAGGTCAGTGACACCTCATACTGCACTGGACTGCTTCCCAAACAGTGGGCCGGGACACATTTGTTTTTTATGGGTCACGACTTGAGTCAAAATATTTTTTTCCCCTTACATAAATATATATATATATATATATATATATATATATATATATATATATTTCTTCTTTTTTTAATATTTATTTTTCAATAATTGTATACATTTTAAAACAAAAAAACACTAATAAATCTAAGAAATTCCATAAAAAATATAATAATTAAGAAGCAGTGAAAATAGCTGATCTAAAAGCTCGCAACACTGCGCGAAGTGACGTGTTGTGTGCTTGTAGGTCTGCTATTAATCTCTTTTGGGTCGTGAAACACTGTTATACAGTACAATATATACATACAGTATTAACCACACGAACCGGGTCTATTCTGGGTAATGGTATATGTCATAAATAATAAGCAAGCATTCTTCTAAAATAGTTAGGCGAACGTTCGGAAAAGAATAGCAGATCTACAAGCTCAACAAATGTAGATTGGCTATTTTTGGCAAAGACATTTGGTGTAAAGGGGACAAAAGAGGGGGCCAAAAACTGTCCCTTAAGGGACTATGAAGTATAGGGTTTAAGTTGTTAATGAAGGAAGGAAGAAAAAAAAAAAACAGTTGGTTTTAAAACAGCATTGCACTGAAATGAAAATGACATGTTTTGACTGACATTTCATTTGAACACTGTCTCTCCTTCCAGTCTGGATGACTACAACCGGCTGGTGACTCTTTGTAACGGCACCGAAGAGGGCTTAATTAGGAGAGGTAGAATGGAGAATACTAATAACGAGAGTCTGCCCACCATGGATGATGTCAAAAGTTGCCTCAGACTCCCAGAATTTGACAGCCCTCCATACTTCACCAACTCTACTGAAAGTTTTAGGTGTGTAATTCTTTTTCTTTTTTAGGTTCTCTAGTGCAGAGGTTTTCAATCTGTGTCGTGACATATGGACCCTCATTTCAAATTATTCTGTACTGATATGGAAAGATCTTTTGGTTGGTAGTTAATGCATATTTTGTAATGATAATCAAAATCTACAAAGTAACTAGTAACTAAAGTTTAAAAAATATATATTGCCTCTGAGATGTTGTGGTAAAAGTATAGACAATTGGAAATACTCCAGTAAAGTAAAAGTACCTAAAGATCTTACTTATACAGTTGAGTAATTACACCACTGATGACTTCATATTTAAACTATTGTGATGGTGTGGTCACGCTCGGAATGCCCTCAGGGACCTCTGGCAGTCACAGGACTCTGATGCCGTGTTCACACATATAAAAGCTACACAGCTTAGCTGTCACTTTGTATAGCTTTGTATCTGAAGTCGTAGCCAGCTTAACCTATTTGTAGCTTTGTAGCTGTTATAGCTTTTTTTAGCAGCTACAAACATCAGGTGTCACTTTGTATGTTGATGACGCTGGCTTCAATTGAAAATGAATGGTAGACTGTAACTTTGTATCTGCCAGTGTGAATGCAGCATGAAACTGGACTTTGAAAACCACCGCCCTAATGATTAGAATAACACTTTATGATATATACTGTAGTGTAGACTGATGCATCAAACCGTTTTACTTTACATTGTTTTGGTTCTGGTGATGTACTACTACCTATAAAGAAAAACAACACTTATCAAGAAGCAGGGACGTGCAGAGAATGATAGAGGCAGGGGCTGAAATTTCTAAAAGGGCCTTTTAGTGGAAATATCGAAAATGGAGGTCTGCTATTTTCATTTCTTGATACCACACTGATCAAGAAATAATCAAGTGAATTCTGGAGATCTGGCATAACGGCATGGATTTCTACACAGAGAGGGCAATTCTTTCAACATAAGCTACTGTATTCATGTTTAGGAGAGTTTGGACAAGACAATTCTCTTGAATGCCACCTTCAGGTATGGCATGGAAAGAGGACATTTACATTTCTTTCACCATAGTAAAAACTGCATTCATGATCTGGAGAGGGCACTTTTTACAGACGGATAAAAGGGCAGGGTCTCTTTTTTTTTGTGAAAAATATTACTATATATCAATACCTTGTATCTGCTGTGTCAATCACAGGAATGCTCTGGAGGGCTACGAGACACCTGATGGAGAGCTGGATGAATCGGTCAACAACTTGCACAATCTGGTCCACTCCTTCCTCAGTGGAACCAGCTCTTTGCCCCACTCTGCTGCCAACGACCCCATCTTCCTGGCAAGTGGGATTCCTGTTACTTCAAATACTTGAACCCTCGCAACATTCCAACATAGCAGATCTACAAGCTCACAACACATCCATAAGCTTGTAGATCAGCTATTTTCGGCAAACAGGTTCGGTGTCTAAGGGAAAATCTGAGCACACCAAATAGGGCCCTAGAGGACTACTGTCCACTATTATAGGTTTTAAGTGGGTAAAGGAGCACTTTACCCATTTTCAACATGAATTTGTTAAATTGATCCTCACTAATACTTTATGACAGGGGTCTTCATGATGTTTGACCAAGGTCCTGGGTTCAATTCCCGCCAGGGGACGCTGTGGGCGCTGGCGGCGTGTTCCTCCCTCCGCGTCATCAGCTCCCACACCCTAGGTTGGGTTGGCGATAGGGCCTTTCTGTGTGGAATTTGCATGTTCTCCCCGTGTCTCCTAGGGTTGATACCCTCACAAAAACATGCACATAATCCTGGTCTCAATAATGCCTCCCCCTGGCCAGCCGGGGCGCCTGATGGAGGGGAAAGGAACTGGTTGGAATAACGTGTTCCTTCCACATGCTACGTCTAAACCAGGGAAATCTCCACTGTCAGGTGAAAAGAAGCAACTTGGACTCCTCATGCATAGAAGGAAGCATAAGGTCAGTCCGTTGTCTCCCCAGGCGCGGCAGAGGGAGTGCAGAGCCCAGGATTACATAGGCAATTAGCACTGGGTGAAAAAATGGGTTACAAAATTGTGGGATAAAAATGTAGAAAAAAAAGAATAGGGACGCTAGGGTTCAAGTGGTTAATGTAAAAAACAATGATCCTTTCATTCAAAGATTTGGTGGACCCCCTGTGGTAACTCTGAGGACCCCCTGCTTTATGGCACCATGTGTGTGTGTACTTTCTGTGCATTTCAGAGGTGGGATGTGGGCATGCCACTTTCTGCAAACCCAGGCCAGGACTACAGTTATGCACAGAGCCTGTTAGCACCAACAATGTCATTGATAGGCAGGTTTCTGAACTGTCCACAGCCCACCTCCGAGACGCAGAGCAAGTTGATGGAAATGGCACTATCTTTTATTTGAGCCTTTTAATGAGGAACAATTATATGAAGATAATGTTGAAAAGTGCTTAAGTGCTTCTTTAACCCTAGCTTACACTCTGAAGTGTGACTTAGTTGTGTGCCGGTGTCCTGCACAGAAAATACCAGATCTATACAACACGTCAAAACATCGCACGTATTGACCTTGTACTGTAGATCTGCTATTTTCAGTGCCAAGTGCAGTATAAATCAGTCATGAATGAGCTAAGAGTGTACACTCTCAGATGTAAATTAACTCTGAGGATTTCTGTTGTGTACAAATCAAAAACCAGCACTTTTCTCAATTACACATTTATTTTTCTATTTAGGTGCTCCACGCTTTCACAGATGCCATTTTTGACGAGTGGATGAAGAGATTCATTCCGACAAACGCCACCTACCCAGACGAGATGGCCCCTATTGGTCACAACGGGGACTACAACATGTGTCCTTTCTTCCCTCCTGTCACTAATGAGGAGATATATCTGCCCGCTGAGGAGCTGGGATATGCCTACGCCATCTCCGCCCTGGATGGTACGCAATCCTTTTAACTCAATGGACAGAATGTTGAGTCAGCTCAACGCCTGAAAAACAGAAAGGAAAAAAACAACAACTAAATATTGGTTTTACAATTGCAGTGGTGTAAAGTAACTAAGTACATTTACTCAAGTACAGTACTTAAATACAGTTTACTGGAGTATTTCCAATTTTCAGTTTACGTTTACTTCTAGTCCACTACATCTCTGAGTCAAATACTGTACTGTACTTTTTACTCAACTACAATTATTTGAAAACTTTAGTTACCAGTTACTTTGTAGATTTTAATTATTACTAGTAAGACGCCTCAGGGCGACATGCGACCTCGCCCAATTCTTGGCCATCTGGCTAGTGATGTATATGGGACCAGTTACCCATATATGGAGACCCCTGCATGATAGTCAACAATGTTTATGTCAAAACATGCCCATATATGGGCATTACCAAATATGGGCATTCCCAGATATGTCCTTATTGTTGACATTGGGACAGGGATCTTCATATATGGACATAAAACGTATGTTAATTAGTAAAGCCAAGCAGGGCCTTGGCAAGTCAGAAATCTCCATATTTGGGCATGAAAGGGATTTTGTTTCTGGGAATGACCATATATGGACTTTTTATTTTATTATATCCTTTATTAATATTAATATATGTATCCATATACATACAATATATTTTATTCCCATACATGGAGATCCCTATCTGAACCAGCCACACAGATATGGGCCATGCCTTTGCCATCTGGCCAGTGACATCAGGGATCTTCATATATAGGCATAAAAGGGATACCCATATAGACTTTTACATAGGTGATGACACCTGTGATATCACTTGTGATGTCACAGCAACAAGGGAACCAACCCATAGACTGTAAAAATGTGTGCTGACTGACTGACTGACTGACTGACTGACTGACTGACACAG
The DNA here is from genome assembly GCF_963921795.1 of Nannobrachium achirus. NCBI lineage: Eukaryota > Metazoa > Chordata > Actinopteri > Myctophiformes > Myctophidae > Nannobrachium > Nannobrachium achirus. The sequence goes on from NC_137829.1 coordinate 27,906,370, forward strand.
TATGGATATCCAGGGTTTGATCTTTGATGAGGCTTTGTCATGTGGCATCACTTCCTGTACTGACTGAAGGACTGATGGAAGGACTGACTGAAGGACGGACAAGCTGTGATATTTCTCATGGTATACTGCGACCTTCGGTCGCAATTACAAAACATGCATTACCCACTTCAGCCCTATATACATTTCAACCATTTGAAATTAGCCATTCTACAAGTTCACGCATTGTGAACTTGTAGACCTGCCATTTTCAAAAGATTTGTAGGCCTATACATTTTATACATTTGAAAACTTGTGAAATAGATTCTGAATAATGATTGCTTTCACTTGTTGTACTTTGAGTACATTTTGAAACCATTACTTTAGTACTTTTACTCAAGTAAATGTTTTATTCTGGGCTTTTGCTTGCAACGGGGTGTTTCTACATTACATTATTGATACTTTTACATAGTCAAGAATATGAGTACTTTTTTCCACCATTGTACAACTGTTGATACAAATCTATCTTTTTTTACCCCCAACTCCATACAGATACAGATGGAGGAGCGACCATCTTTGTGATGGGCTCCACCCTTGGCGGCGTCTTCGTGGGTCTCCTGGTGCTTGCGCTTATCTTCGTTTTGTACCTGCAGCAGCGGAGAAAACGAGGCTTTGAGCCTCTGCTAAAAGCAGAGTTCACTAACAAGAAGTACATGGAGGAGGCTTAAATGTCACGCGCCATCATAAAGTGTAAACCAATATTCGACTAAGAAATAATGGTGCTGCATTTTCTATAAAATATTGTAGGCCTACTGTTGTCTTGACACTGTAGAGCCACTGTGGAAATGTGAAATGTGAATTTTGTAAATGAATAGCACTGCTGGTATATAGGGGAGACTAGTGGGCTAGTTGTCACATGTTTTGCTTTCACTATCACTACTTTTTCAATTTTCATTATATAATAAACTCTTGTGCATAAATGTATGTTCCTTAGATTTGTAATTCTCACATTAATATAGACAATATTATGAATGGTTAAATACAGACTGTGCATGAGTGATGAGTTGCCCCATCATGGGTAAGTTGTCATACCGGGTGAGCTGTCGCATTTATATTTTTCAACAAATAAGAAAGGGTTAGAGGTTTGAGGCTGTCCACACACTAATTTTACAAGACGATTTGTTTAGAACAGATGTTTCAAATACCAGGACTTCATCAGTGTTAGTGCATAAAAAAAAACAGGAACAACCCATGTAGGCTAAGTAGTGAACAAATGACAAACAAGAAAAGTGGTGCTTACATTGGATGACATATAGTGTTATCCTCATCAAAAGCTCATTATGAAAGGTGCAGGACTCGATCAAAGAACTTCCAGGACCAGAAAAAGAATATTAGACCGATGCACCATGCCTTCCCATTCCACAGATATCCTTTAGTGTTTTGAAGTGTTCTTTTGTAAGTTAGCCTCAAAATGTAATTACAGTCGGCCAGGGACTTGAACATGGAAAATCTGTAATGAGAGAACATTAGACCACTACACCAAGACAAACAGGCGTCTACAACAAATCTTCAAGTGTTAATTTCTATGCTAGTTTCAAAATGTAACAACAGTTGGGGACTTGATACAAGGACCCTGTGCTGATAGATTGTGGAGGATTAGACCACTACATCATACTCAACAGGTGCTTCTAACTTAATACATTGGAAGTGTTCTTATGTTAGCTTCAAAACTTATATTAACTCCAGATAAAGTCGAAAACTCACTATATAGATCACGATACCTAGGGGTGCAACAATCTTTGAATTCAATAAGATCCGCACTTGGCTCACTGACAACAAACCATCACTACACCTGGGTAAAACTGAATCCATCCTCTTTGGGTCCAATTTTAACCTCAGCAAGGTCGATGATTTCACAGTCAAAATGGGTGAAAACACAAGAAAAGACAAAATTATCTACTTGGGTTGCATCCTCGCTGAGAATCTTTCCAGTGACGTAATGACTACTAAGGTAATCAAAAAAATAAACCAAAAAACTCTATAAATATTTTACAGAGGATCATCCAGCTGGTCAGTAAAAACACTTTGAAGAAGCAAGAGCACTCATTCAACCCTTATTTGACTATGGAGTCCACGTATGGTTGGTACAGCGCCTCAAGCCTTCAAACAACTCAAAACAAACTGATTAGGCTACTGCTTCATCTCAGGCTCACCTTACCCCTGATCATTTTGAAAGTGTGGGATGGCTGCAGCATCTTGCAATGGGCCTGGTGTACAAGATAGACTACACCACTAAGATATAACCTGACTTGCGTCAGATGGTGGCAGTAGTGCGTAGGCTACCGCTCTACTTTACCATCTGAGATCTCTCGGGCAGACTCGATGTAAGGGGCGGGCCATTTTTTGAAATTCTTTAGCAGGTGATTGGATGTGGCCGTCTCTCTGTCACAGTCTGGGAGTGCCAACTCCAACCACTCATATTGGCCTGTCTGCATCCACGTGGTCTGCAATCAGACTCTATTGGCTCAGAGCCGCTCAGAGCCCGCCCGTAGCTGCCGCTGATTGGTCCGGCCCGGGGCTTTACGAGCGTTATCAACTCCCACCGAGAGATCTCAGATGGTAAAGTAGAGCGGTAGCCTACGCACTACTGCCACCATCTGATGCAAGTCAGGTTAACTAAGATACCCTTCCTGAGTCAAACTGACAAAATACTTCCAAAACATCAACACCAGAGGCACCTCCACAAATCACGTCCAACCCAGATTTGGCTCTAGCAAAGGGTTACATTCGTTCTCCTACTATGCCGCAAAAATCTGGATTGCCCTACCGGCGGCCTTAAAGGAGTTTAAATCCCTACCTCCTTTAAAACCCTGAAAAGTCACTTACAGGTGGCTGCAACTCAAAACGGGTAAAAAAGACAAAGCCTATCCTTACCTACCCCGGACCTTTTTACAGTAAATACCATTTATTTTTTCAGACAATTACAGTTACAGACAATTTGCAGGTGTCTGGTAAATGGATAATGGTGGTGTGGTGGATTCATTCTTAATGAATTCTGTCCAGCTATCCTTTTACAGAAATAAATTAAAATTTGCTGGAGTATTTCAATGTAACTTTAATAAGGCTAACATATAAAATATAACACTTCGACAGTAGTAAGACACATTTGCAAAGTGTGGTTGTGATGGTGTGGTGGTCTAATCAATAGACTGGATGACAATGCATTGGGTGCTTGAATACGTGTGTTTGGGTAGCTCAGAATGGAAGAGATCCTGGTTCCTTATCATAAGGTCATGGGATCAATTCCTAGCACTGGCAACTCAACATCTGAGCAATTGGCTTTGATGGATTTTCTCTTATAAATGGCCATTGTCATTGACAATGCATTGGGAGCTTTAAGTTAAATGTTTAAAAAACTAAAAATGATTTCAAAGTAAAACTCCCATGCATGCATGTCCAGAGTAAATTTCTGAATTGTGAATCAAGTTTCTAGTTTAAAGTATGAAAGAACAGCGAGATGCCAGCGTTTTCATATGTACGTTTTAAAAGTTAAATACCTCCAAAACAAGTAAAACGTTCAAGCATGTGTGTCCACAGTAAGCTGAATTATAAAAAGTGTGAATGGAGTTTCTAGGTGAACGTGTTTTTTTTAGGTGCACGAATCTGCCATTGACTCCCATGTTAATATGCAGAATTTTTAAAGGAGTATATGAACCTTTGATTTATCTTTTGAGCCATGCTGGCATGGAGATATAATCTGGAATGTAATATTTAACCCACCTAGAACCCAAAGGTTCTAAAACTATGAAACATTTCAAATATTCATTTTCAGGCAAACATGTCCACTGTAAGCTGAACATGATAAAGTGTGAATGGTGTTTCTAGGTGTAAGTATGTATGACTAGTACCATGACAAAGTTGGGAGCGTTTCACTGTTACTACGTGACATCTTTTCGACACCCAACTCTAACCCTTACCCTAAACCTAACCTCCGTGGGGTGAGTCGCTAACCCTCCCGACGCTCCTTTGTCGAAATGACGGTCGTTCGAAAGAGCGAGATTTCACCGACAAAGTTTGTGCTTTTCCATATTGACAATGCATTGATTGATTGATTGATTGATTGAAGACTTTATTAGAAGTTTGCATAGGAAAAGGTACAGTTTCATGACGGTACAGTTCACTGGTACAAGGTCTACTAAAAGGAGATCCTAGAAAAGACTACGCTTATTTCCACAGGAAACCATTAAAGTATCTCTTATAACATTGCATTGGGCGCTTAAAGTTAAATATTTCAAGAACTACAATTCATTTTCACCAAAATTCTAAAAGCTGCTTTAAGTATTAGGTTGTCTATTGTAACTTGTAGTCCAATGTGACTTAAGAGATATATATGTGGTTTATGCACTGCAGGTTTGGGTTTTGAAGCTCCAAATGGAACATTTTCACAAGCCTGCATGGGTTTCAGCCCAACTGAACTCCACCCCACGACGAAGTATGTGAAAGAGGCTGGCAACGCCAGACTATATTTTCACTGTCCATCCAAATTCTAAAAGGTGATTAAGTATTACGTTTCAGTTGTTTCTTCCAAGTTGTTGTGGCTCAAGAGACAAATCAAAGGTTTGTATATGAAAGGTCTGGTTTTCAAAACGCATGATGAACATTTTCAGTCCATTTGAATTCTAAAATGTGGGTTAAGTTTTACATTCCCAATGATATCTTCATGCCAGTATGGCTTAAATGATGATTCAAGGGTTCATATATGAAAGGTGAAGGTCTGGGGTTCAAAACTCATGATGAACATTTTCACTGTCCATTTGAATTCTAAAAGGTGGGTTAAGTTATTACATTCCCAATATCTTCATGCCAGCATGGCTCAAAAGATAAGTCAAAGGTTCAAGTACCAAAGGTTGTAGGTTCAAAACTCAAACAAAACTGAAGATCAACTCAAAATCAAACAATGACAGAAATCTCGGAGGCTGGACTCACACATATGCGTGAAACATCTTCTCTGTATCGCCTGATGTGGGGGCGCTGTACTAATGCATTGTCAGTGGAAGGTTGTTTGGTTTTTTGTCGTTGCCGTGTCTCTAGCTCAACCACAGCCTGTCTTTTGGCCAAGAGACACGGCAACGACAAAACACCAAACAACCTTCCATTGACAATGCATTAGTATGGCGCCCCCAGTGGCCATTCTCAGACGATACGGAGAAGATATTTCACGCAGCTGTGTGTGGGACTAAATACAAAATAACCTGGACAAAATAACCTGGATGAAGTCAAGCTTGCAACGGGGTAAAATAAACAAACAACACAAATAAACAATAACAAATGCCTCAAAAGAATCAAACAAAGATGGGAAAAAAGTAAATAATTAATTCTATAATGAATATGTGCATTTCTTGAACTCCTCCCTCCTGGAGGCGTGCTTTATCTATGCTCCACCCTCTCCTAGCAGAGCTAAAAGAGGGTGTGACGAGGGAGGTGGGCTGCTTCCATGCTCTTCGCCTTAAAAAGACCAAAGTTAAAGACTTCCCAGCAGTCAGATTCAAAGCCACAACCTACAGGTTGTGAGTCCTCTGCTTTACCACTGCACCACCAGGCTTCTCACACTAAATAAGGGTTGGAGGTTATATTTAAAGTGAAAAGGAGAGCCAATGGGTCACTAGATGAAAATCCACAGCAAACACCTCTACCCCTGACAGAATGACTGACTACTACAGTAGATAGGCTACACCCTCTTATGAACAGGGTTCATTATGACAACTGCAAATTAGGTTGTTCTTTAAAACCCTCTTATTAGAAGAACCAGATTTACACTTTCATTGAAAGCACAATTAGCTTAAAAAACTAGAAATTTAGTTTCAGGTGATCAAAACTATAGCAGTTTCAATGTTTGTTAAATAAAGTGCATTTGCGGTTTCACTTTTGACTGTTGAATAAGAAAATATGACTGTAACCAGACACAGATGAACACAACTGACAATCAACACAGGGATTGGCTAAGAGACCAACAGGACACAGGTGGAGAAAACGAGCAAGCACAGACCGACATGTGATTCATGAAAGAAGTACACCGTACACCGTACTCTACAAGCACTACGAGATCTACCAGATCTACAAGCCCACAAAGTGTCGACGTGGCATAAGAGATCATCATCATTCTGGGGTTTTCACACTGTCTTGTCTAAATTTTAAAAGCTGTGTTAACTGTTACACTGTCAATTGCAGGCCAATGTGGGTTAAGAGAAAATATGTGAAGACTGAAGGTTTGGGGGTTTAAAGCTCCTAAAGAACATTTTCACTGTCCATCTAAATTCTAAAAGGTGGGTTAAGTATTACGTTTTGATTGTGTCTTCCGTGCTGTTGTGGTTCAAGAGATAAATTGGGTTCATAAACTAAAGGTTTGGGGTTTAAAGCTTGTGAAGAACATTTTTACTGTACAACTGAACTCTAAAAAGTGGGTTAAATATTACGTTCCCAGTTGCATCTTCCATGCCAGCGTGGCTTTAAAGATAAATCAAAGGTTCACATATCAAAGATTGTAGATTCAAACCTCAAATAAAACGTAAAAACAATACAAAACTACAACAAAAAAAGCCTCAATACAATGACTAAATCAAACCTGTGATGGGCTAAAGAAAAATAACAAAATCAAACAAAAATAATCGCTCAACTAAAGTTGTGAAAGAAATAATACATTTCTATGATTAATAGGCCTATGTAAATGTCATAAACTCCTGCCTTCTGGAGGTGGGCTTAATCTATGCACTAATAGCAGATCGATAACCTCACAACACATTGAAGTGGCAATGGTATAAGACAATTCTGGGGTTTATAAACCAAAGGTTAAGGATTTACAAAGACGACAAAAGATGAATCAAAGGTTCATCTATTAAAGGTTGTAGGTTCAAAGCTCATCTTCAACATTATCACTATCCATTTGAATTCTAAATGGTCGGTTAAATATTACATTCCTGGTTACTTCTCCATGTTAGCATGGCTCAAGAGATGAGTCAAGGCTTTAAATATGAAAGTTCTGGGGTTCAAAACTCACGATCAACATTTTCACTGTCCATTTGAATTCCAAAAGGTGGGTTAAATATTACTTTCCTGATTGATTCTTCATGTCAGCATGACACAAGACATAAGTCTAGAGTTTATATATGAAAGGTCTGGGGTTCGAAACTCAAGACAAACATTTTCACTGTCCATTTAAATTCTAAAAGGTGGGTTAAATATTACTTTCCTGATGGATTCTTCATGTCAGTATGGCACAAGACATAAGTCTAGGGTTTATATATGAAAGGTCTGGGGTTCGAAACTCAAGACAAACATTTTCACTGTCCATCCAAATTCTAAAAGGTGGGTTAAATATTACTTTCCTGATTGATTCTTCATGTCAGTATGGCACAAGACATAAGTCTAGGGTTTATATATGAAAGATCTGGGGTTTAAAACCCAAGGTAAACATTTTCACTGTCCATTTGAATTCTAAAAGGTGGGTTAAATATAACATTCCCAGCTATCCTCCTATGCCAGCGTGGCTCAAAAGATGAATCAAAGGTTCATCTATCAAAGGTTGTAGGTTCAAAGCTCAAACAAAACTAAAAGTCAACTCAAATAAAACAACTGAAACAACAACAAAAATCTCAAAAGTATAAGAAGGGTTGAAGTAAAAACTTGCAATGGTGTACACTAACAAATGCCAAAAAAAACATACAATAAAAATAATTAATTATATAGTTAGTAGTACATTTTCCTAAACTCCTCCCCCTAGAGGTGGACTATATCTATGCTCCACTCCCCCTAGAGGTGGACTATATCTATGCTCCACCCTCTCCCCCTAGAGGTGGACTATATCTATGCTCCACTCCCCCTAGAGGTGGACTATATCTATGCTCCACCCTCTCCTACCGGAGTTAAAAGAGGGCGTGAAAAAAAGGTTGGGCTCCTCCCTCTCCTACCAGAGCTAAAAGAGGGGTTGACGAGGGAGGTGGGCTGATTCTATGCGCTTCGCCTTAAAAAGATCAAATTTAAAGACTTTCCAACAGTCAGATTCAAACCCACAACCTTCAGGTTGTGAGTCCTCTGCTTTACCACTGCACCACCAGGATTTTCACACTAATAGTATGTCGGAGGTTATATTTAAAGTAAAAAGGATAGCCGACAGGCTACCCCTGACAGAGTGACTGAATCTACTAGACACACCCTCTTATGACCAGTGTTCATTATGACAACTGCAATTTAGGTTCTTTAAAACCATCTTATTAGAACATCCAGATTTACACATTCATTGAAAGCACATTTTATTAGTTTCAGATGATCAAGAAAGACTATAGCAGTTTCAACCAAGTTATTTTTTTAAAATGTTTTTTGTTAAATCAAGTGCATTTGCGGTTTTCACTTTTGAATAAAAAATATGACTATGTTTGCAACTAGCTTCTCAATGTGGTATTATAACCATAGCTTCATTGATTATCTAAATTAAGTTTTTTTTCGAGAACACTTCTGAACTGCATTGCTTTGAGCTGTTCTAATAAATTACGTAAATTGAAAACTACCACTTCCATTTTATGTATTTATTGCAAAAAAAACACTAATTATTTAAACAAACAACTGATAGCTGTACTGCAAACAATTTAGCCTCTCAAGAAGGTATGACATTATTTTTTTAGCATGACGTTAAGTGACATTTTTCATAGATTACTCCCATAAAACATACTAAACCCCTTTTAGTCAGGGTGTGACTCAAGTATTAGTCAAGAGGCAGAGCAGATCTAATAGACAATGTTTTTTTCCACCAAACACAGGATCACAAGAATAAACATAGGCATATATTGAGACCACTACATCGTAGCTACTGCTACTGAACACTGTGTAAGAACTACTGCCAGAAATCTCAAGAAACTGAGGGTTTAAATACTCACAGGGTTAACCAGACACAGGTGAACACAACTGACAATCAACACAGGGATTGGCTAAGAGACTGACAGGACACAGGTGGAAAAAACTAGCAAGCACAGGGAGGGGAGATAAGACGGTAACAGAGTAGAACAGGAAAAATAGGACAATAATGCCTACAGAATGAAAGGAACACAAGAATAAAAAAACAACAGGACACACTGAAATAATGGTACAAAATAAAATACAAGGTTTTTTAACAACACTAGCCAAATGTTAAATTTCTCTAACAGATTGCATCCTAACATTAAGCAATACAGGTCACACATGACACATCAACAGCTATATGATCAAGACCTGTGTACTATTCCATGGTTCTGACTAACTACTATGGTGATGGTTACTGACGAGGCTTTACCATGTTTCTGTGGCAGCAGACCTATGTCAGTGGTTTGTAAGCTCACGGTTTGCGGTTCTAGACCACATTTGTCTTTGATACTATGGCGCCATGCTAATCGTTTCTGTATCGTTCCAATTTTAGCATGGCACCATACTTATCTTCTCTGTATCGTTCCAGTTTTAGTACCACTTTACCTCATGGTTCCACCTCATATAGGCCTAGTCTCAATAAAATATAGCCTCCCAAAAAGTACCGCCCCCTTCTCGAGGGGGTCCAATAGGAAATGGGCCCTGGTGTGACATCACACTAGTCCCCTTTTCAGGAGAGAACTGTTCGGACACACTCACTCACTCAGAAAATCACAGAAATGAAAACCAAGGCTTAAAGTTAATAAATTGTATTTTTTGGGGTGGAAAAATACACTGGGAATAATAAAGACATTTATTATTATTATTATTATTATTATTATTAAAAGACATTTTTGGGCTTAAAACGACAAGGGCGGAATTCAAGTGTGACTCGCATCACGGCAACCACACTTCTTCTTTCTATTCTATTCATGAAATTACTGAGAAAAATATCAGAGCCTGCTTACCGTCCAGAACATGATGAAGTACTGTAGGTCTGTAGCGGTGATGAACAGGCAGTAGACCAGTTTGAGGCATTTTGTCCAAAACGGACCAATCTTAGAAACTTTGAAAGCCAATCTCAGCCAATCAGGATGGAATATGGACAATCAGACAGATCCATGTCGATCACATGACTGTAGAGATACTGTCTACCGATTTGTGTGATTTTTGGACAAAATCTGTAGGAGTACTGCAGGCCAAAAGGTAGTTTTGCACAAATTAGCCTCCTGGTGGCGCTAGAACAGGCCCATGTGAAAAATGTGTGGCAGAGGTTCTGAATTGGCATCCAGGGAGTGCGCTTACAAAGTTTGAAACTGATCGGTGGAGTTATAGGTAAAACCACGAATCGGCCTGTTATAGCGCCACCATGAGGCTGATTTCAAAAAGTTGAAGTGGCATTTCTTCCTCAGCCTAGTGGGAACGTGTGTGTGCAATTTCATGTTAATTGCACTCTGCGTTTGTGATTTGAGGCATTTTGTCCAAAACGGACCAATCTTACAAACTTTGAAAGCCAATCTCAGCCAATCAGGATGGAATATGGACAATCAGACAGATCCATTTTTTGGACAAAATCTGTAGGAGTAGTGTACAGAAATGTGTTTTGCAAACATCTGCCTCATGGTGGTGCTAGAACAGGGCCTGTTTACATCGGGTCTACACAAGGTCTTGTTTACATCGGAAGGCCTTGGCACTCAAATCAGACATAGCAACAATAACAACAAGACTGGGATTTGAACATGGCACCTCTGTGCTGGAGGACTGATCATTTGACCAGTATACTACTTCTCAGGTACTTCACACTGTAAGATGAATTATAAAAAGTATGAATGGAGTTTTGAGGTGAAAGTGTTTTTTTGAGGTGCCAAAATCTCTCATTGACCCCCTATGTTAATATTCTGAACTTTTAAAGGAGTATATCTCTAAAACTATGAAACATTTAAAATATAGATTTTTAAGCAAATATGTCCACAGTAAACTGAACCTGATAAAGTGTGAATTGTGTTATAGGTGTAGGGCTAGTAGCTGGCCAAAGTTTGTACTTTTCCCCCATTGCCAATGCATTGGGCGCTTAAAGTTAAATATTCCAAACTACAAAGTAGTTTGGAAGTAAAAATCTCAAGCATGCATGTGCACACTAAGGTGGAATTTTTAAATTGTGAATCAAGTTTGTATGAAAGAACAGCGAGGTGCCAAAGTTTTAAAAGTTAAATATCTCCAAAACTACAAAACATTTCAAAGTAAAACCCAGTTTAAAAATGTAACCTTAATTGTTGACATGCATGCTTGAGATTTTTTAACTTTAAACAAATTTTTATTTTTTGAAATATTTAACTTTATGGACTATGGCTTCAAGGCTTAAATAACACTAAGAGGCATCTGCTCAGAGTAACTGAGTTATAGTCTAGCGGGCTAATGGAGAGATTTTGTGTTCAAATTGCAGTACTCCTATACAGTATTTCAATGCTGCAGTAATTAAAAAATGTCAAGGCTAAAATACAAAAGAACAACTCAAAGACACTTCTCCTCTCAATGACTGAGTCGTGGCTGATGGTCTAGTTGTCTAATGATCTTACTCTGACCAGAGATGTTCCTTGTTTGAATCCCAGTCAACCTAAAGTTCCCTGCTGGAATATTTCACCTTTATTAACTGAAGGCTAACATACAAAAGAACTCTTCCATAGTACATAGAGTCTGGTGATGGTGTCGAGGTCTAAAGATCAGACTCTGAGCATAGAGATTCAATGTTCAAATACCAGTCCTCCCAGAGAGAACCTTGTCATTTCAAGGCTAAAATACAAAAGAACAAGTCAAAAGCAGTTAGAGACATCAGCTCATAGTGACTCAGTGATGGTCTTGTGGACTAACGAACAGACTCTCATCACAGATATGCCATGTTCAGATCCCAGTCTCCCTATGGTTCAATGTTTCAGTACTTTGACTTTTTCAAGGCTAAAATAGAAAAGAACAAGTCAAAACCACAAGGAGACACCTGCTCAGGGCCCAAAGGTGCACTGGAGTGCTTGAATGGTTGCTTCTGCTACAGACAGTTTGCAGGTTCAAGTCCCAGGTCCACAGAGGACCATCAGGGGGAACGTGTCCCTCCCCCTGTTTCCTGAGAAGTAAAGGTCCATGGGGTTGTGTCTGGAAGAACTCTGCAATGTTAATATAAAAGTGAACCTGCTTTTTGCCTTTGCACAACAGAAGCTTTTGTTTTGGTCATGCTTCACTTCACATCATAATACATAACATGAATAGTAAGACGGAATTCATTTCCCAGTGGATTCCCCACGACTCGCGATTCTAAAACATAATCAATGAGAACTTTTGTCTCTAGAGATATAATCATTATTGCTCTAAACATGAATAATTTAAAGGTAGGGTTTGATATATTTTGGTTAAAACAAAACGTTTTTCATTAAAAGGTTAAAGACCTATATTCTGATAATCATTGCTATATAGAGTGTTCAGTAATAGGGGTCTTTCCAGCTCTTTGATAAACTGAAAATTATACATTTTCAGGTAGGTGACAACATTTCAGCCTCATTCTTCTTTGGTGTGTCGTCATCAGATGTCCAGCTCAGTAGTGCACAGCCACGCCCTCGTCTCAGGTCCCACATCGAAGAGGCCGGCCTCCGAGGGTGGTCTATACAGGGGGCAGGCGAAGATTATGTGGTCAGCGGTCTGCTCCGGCTCCCCACACCCACTGGAACCAAGCCATCCTGATGAATCATGACCATGAAACATTTGATTCTGTGTCAAACAATATTTGAATAGGCCATTTAATTATATCATATACTATATTTAATAAATACTTTCCAACTGTGTAGACTTCTTGTAAATTAAGTACTATTGCAGATGTTTAACCATAATTTAACTCTTGAGGGGGTAAAATGGAACCATAAGGGTCCAGGGTTTCATTTGACACTACCAAGAGTCAGGGTCCATTTGGTTACCAACTCTCCATCATTTAGCTGGGGACCATCTGGAACCCCCTTAAGGACCCTTGGTCCCTGGAACACTGGTTGTAAACCACTGCTTTAGTCTATAGCAGGGGTCTTCAACGTTTTCAGGCCAAGGACCCCTTAGTTGAGAGAGAGATGAAGCAGGGACCCCCACAACCTTTTCATAGATTCCATATAGCTTAATTGTTTGACAGCACAATCATCAGTGTATTTTGGATTCATGTCAATTTGTGTTTTCAGATATTTAACCACTTGAACCGTCAATACTTAATAAACTTGACCTTTCACTCTGTACTTAGTTTGGTCTTTTTCTCCTCTACACCAAAGCTCTTTGCCGAAAAAGCCGATCTACAAGCTCACAACGCCTTGCAGCGCGAGCTTGTGGATCTGCTATTTTTGGCTAAAGTTCTCAGAATATGAATGTTAGGGTCAAGTGGTTAATGTAAAAAAGGAGAAAAAGGTTTCTATCAGACAAAGATTTGGAGGACCCCCTGTAGTAACTCTGAGGACCCCCTAGGGGTCCCGGACCCCCTGTTGAAGACCCCTGGTCTATAGCAATGAGTACTAGGGAGACCAGATGTCCCCCTTTGCGTGGGACAGTCCCACATTTCCATGACTTTTCAGGCGTCCCACAAATTGAGACACTGTCCCACATTCATTGTGACTGGCAGGCTCCAGTAATAAATCAATGTGCAGGTGTTGATACAGTAGGTGTGATGATTGTTGCTGAAGCTCTTAATGTGTACTCACAGCAAGCTCGACTGGACCACACTAGTGGACACCGCACTGCTCTAGCAGCACATGAATACATTATAGCGGTTTGTTAAGGGAAAATGTTCAGAAGGAACCGCTGCAGCATCGTTGATCTAAACAAAAGAGAAATGGTATAAAGATATGTTTTTAAGCCTGTTAAAATAACATGAGAAATATAGTATCAATATGAAGTAGGCTATTAGGCCTATAGTCGAATATGACATCAAGGCATTTAATCCCACATTGTCCCACACAAGACGTACTTATGTCCCTTAAATGAACATTTTGGATCTGGTCACCCAGCCCTTGTACTATGAGCACATAGAGCTATTTACACGAATGTGTTAAATGGTGAAATTAAAATTGCAACCATATCTTTTATGCCAGGAAACACACTATTAAACTTTTATTTTAAAACACTTATTAGATACAGTACAAAGCTATTGGAATCTTTTTAATAAATATTTATTCTCAAGTTGAGTAACAAAACACAAATGCAATAGTCTTCATTGCATCAGGAAAAAAAACTGTAAGGCATATTTGTTTATCCCGGTCATTACTCGTGTTAGCTTTAAAGTGTTTTCAAACCCCTAACATCCCTAATAACAGAATTCATTAGAAATTGAATTCATACACTAATGCACTGATAGTAAAAAAAAAAAAAACGCGGACAACTGTTTCTGGCTAATTTAGTTTTTTTCATTGATTCATATTCATATCCACATCCAGACCCACATCCCATTTTTTATATTTTATTGCAAAAATATTACCATTAAAAGTGCAATGATACAAAACCTAAAAAGGCTATCCTTAAAGAACATTATTCAGAATAAAGAATATTTTTCTAAAGGACTCAGACAAAAAGGGACAAAAAATGTTTGCACACCACATTTTTCTTTTTTTGCCTCGTTTTGTCCTTCATTGAAATGTGAACACTAATACGGAGTGAACGGCAACAATGAAAGCTCAACACATTTTCTGTGATATACTGCAAAGCCCCCAACTGATAAGGGATATGATATAGTGTATATACTGGCTAATTCCCTTGAGATGTGAGCTTAGCCGGCCTTTGTGGTTTATTGAGCTGATGGACTCTCGGAGAGAACTGTGGATATACAGTGCTCCTCGGGGCTGGTTTTGTTGGCGTGAGTTGGGCGGCTGGATACCGCACGCCCCCTCCAGCAATCCCAAGCCTCTCATATTCTCTGTAAGCACGCTCTAGTGAGTAGTTTCGCCAGAGCATTCAGCCTTGTCCAGTCTGCACAGATTCTCATTTCACAGGTGACTGTGGTCGGCTACAAGCCTGTCTGCCGTAACCATTCAAGCTTAAGAGATACATTTGGGGACACTTTTTTTTCCCTTTTGCATTTCTAGTCACCAATGCTATTTGGCACGTACTCTCTGTATATTTTCTTCTCATTTGACTGTATCAGTGAATTATCAATAATTTAACACTTTGAAGATATTTCACATACATTTAAGACTGACTGACTGACTGACAGCATCTATTGTTTTCTAGAAACGCGAATGCACGTCTTCAAAGTTTTATTTAGGACAATTTGATCAAAACCTCTGTTGTTTAATGTAATCACAGAGCACATCAGGTACACGTTTAGTAGTTTTCCAATTCAAAACATCTATGAAATTTGTGGTATGGTCAAAGGCAAAGTCTATTTTCTTTACCGTGATCATACTACGTATAGCAAGAAGTGCATTTTCATTGGTGATTCACCTCTGGGTTCAAGGTACAACTGTCCACACCGTCTGACACCAGGCCTCTGAAACCAGCATAACATGAAGGCATTTTTTGCAGATAACAACTAATACTTTGCAAGGCAAATAAGTAAATGGAAACGTAAGCATGTGCATTTCAACAAAAGTTGGCATACTGTAACTGAGAACATCTTAATCCTGAGTTGCCAGGCTATAGGTTTCATATTTTGATAAAGGAGAAAATATAAATCAAATTCTTTATCCAACTCATGTTTACAGCCTGGATAATCCCATGATAATTCATACATTTTAATGAAACATTGGATGTGAGCACACTCATGTGTTAAGAGCATGCTTGGTTTAAGTCCAGGGATAAGGCAGCCATTGACCCATTTCAATTGATAGCCAAGAGCGAGGAGCTGGCTAAGAGCAGACCCATGACCAACCCATGATATACCTTGGACACATTCCCCAAAAGACAGGTCCTTTCTTTTCACAACTTTGCTAAAGGGAAACATCATGACACAAACATGGTACGGTCATTGCTATCATTCTCATTGTGGTCTGCTCTCATAAAAGAATGCAGTCATTGGTAAAATTGTTATATTAGTTATGGAACATCCAATTAATGATGGCGTTCAATAATGATTAACTTACGCATATTAACATATGCAACATAATCCATTATTGTGTATTATATACAAAATCACATTTTATATATAATTCACATTAACTATTCTTTCTGTTAAATATTCTGTAGAAAGTATTTAAACAATTGAACAATACCAGACCAAAGATGGAATCAACATTCAAGTGGTGGCCATGTGTTTATGGATTTTTCTTATTGCCTTGCTTTAAGGCAATATTTAGATTGGAGACCAGGCGATCACCTTTAATGTCCACATTTTCAACATGGTTCGACAAACAACACTGCCTTCAAAATAATTAACAATCAAAGTGCATGGGATTTTTTTTTTTTTACCACACTGAATCCTTCTTTAACATCTGCCATATGCAAACAAAATTGTGTTTCTTTTTTCTTTCTTTTTTCAGCCTCTGGAACAAAGTTTATCGGGGTGGGCATCAACATTACACAGTGGTGTGATGCCAAACATATCAAGTCTAAGGATGGCACTGCACAATCTTTGGAAAGGGCAGGAAATCAGGATGCATGACTGCTCTTTCTTAGAGCAGAGACCCCTCTTTGCCTCGAGGCCAAGCCAGCCTGACGACTGTCTGCTTGACTGTCGCTCCGAATCTGCCTGAATACAAAAAATGAAATAAACAGTGAAAAGAGAGAAAACCCTGCTGTCCCAAGTTTAGCCACTTCCTCGAGCATTATCTCCATTGTCGTTGAAGTGCCAGGACTGAGAGGGCCAACATGGTTGGCAGGGCTAGCGAGGGGGCAAAGAGTGTGGCTGAGTCTTCCACAACGGGCCCGCTCCGGTCCGCTTCAACCACGGGAGCCTCGCTGGCGGGGAAGTCCGCTTCTGTAGTGCAGGCCTCGGTGCAGCCACTGCCACTGCCTGATCCACTGCCCTCATCACCTGCAACACGGGCAAGAGCAAGGAGGCTGCTTTAGAAACAGGGGTCATCGCCTTGTTGGCTCGTGGTGGACATTTTTTGCCACGGACATACAAAATGATTAGGCAACAATGATATTACCAGAAACTGTACATCTGTAACTCTGAGTGTACAAATGTGGCCCTTGCAAATAAAATGTCTGAGAACCGCTAGTACCAGTGGACATGGTGTCGTAGTAAATCAGTGTCATAAATATTCTGAAGAGAAACTGGAGACTTGACGTTCAGTAATTGGGTATTATGATAAATTGCCACGGACACATTGTACAGACATATTGATGATCCCTGGTAAGGAGACTGCTTTAGAAAGAAGAACCAATTGAACCCTAGCATCCCTACTCTGTGGCCAGCACTCGGCGTAAGTAGCTGATCTACAAGCTTGAGATCAGCTATTTTTGGCATGGACATTTTGTGTGGTGAAATAGGATGGGACCTAGTGTAGAGCATTTGAGAATCCAGTCAGCTAAGTGAAGCCTTAAGTGAGGAGAAACATTAGACAAGGAATAGAACTGTGATAGATTATCACCTGCCAGGCACTCCAAGCTAGCCAACTGGGCGTTTTGGAGGTCGGCAACAACAAATGCTGGATGATAATTTGTTTACCACATAAGCATAGCCTTATTATTCACGCAGGGAAGAATAAAACAGCATTTGAGCAACACTCAAGTGAATAAATATATTACCATTACTGTCAACAAGGACCTATCCCAGCCAACTAAATGGTAGTCCCGCCGGGATTCCCTGACTGTGGGAAGGGGATTGGTTTCCGCTCTGTGTTTTAGTTCCTTTGGGCCTGGATAAACTCCTCTGCCCTGAGTTTGACCACATCCTCCGCAGCAACTGTGGTTCTTCCCAGTTTAACATTTTCACCACGTTACTTACTGTAAGCAGCGAGGTCGCTCGCGATGCCAGTCGAGCCTGTGGAGGCAATTTAGCTGTGTTTATTGGTCAGCTGCCATAACCCCTCAGGAAGATAAGGCTTGTGTTGGAATTGGTTGGTTAGCTGCCATACATCTATGTGATATATACTGTATATTACATGATGAATTCATTATGTACCTACCTACCTTTATTTTCCAAAGGTAAGAGGGCGATGAATTTAATTGAGCTTTGAATTCTTGAGCTTATCATTGCAAGCTACCGTGTCACTACGTAATGAACTGTCACGTTGAGCGACCGTGCTGCTGAAGGAACTAACCATGTCAAAAACAGTTGCTGCAGATGATGTGGTAGAATTCTCAGCTGCAGAGTCACTTAATTTACATCCAGACACAAAGCACTGTGTTGATTTTGACAGCAAATTTTGATTTAGTTTAAGTCACGTTTCAGTCATCTGACTTTTTATAGTTTTAGTCTAATAAATATCATACGATTTTAGTCAACTACACCTGATTGATTTTGTCGACAGAAATGCCTGATTTTTACACTTGGATGCATGCTGAAAATAGCTGATCTACAAGCTCAAGTGACCTTGTAGGTCTGCTATTTTCAGAGCACAACACCCGAGTGCAACCAAACATAACATATTAGTTCTACTAGATCTCTTCTCCACTAGTCCCTCCTACATTTTAGTCTGGCTTTTTATTTGCTGACGAAATCATCAGTACATCTAGTCTTAGTTTTAGTCATCATAGCGTAGTTTTTATCTAGTTTTTATTTACTTTTCATCAGTGAAAAAAGGTAGTCAACTGATATTCTTCGTTTTAGACGACAAAATCAACGCTGACACAAAGGAACCAAAACAAAGAGCAGAAAACGGTGACCTTCCATGGTTCACAGAATGGCTGTGTGTTCTGAGGGCCAGTAGCACCTGCCGTGTTGTCAGCCAAGTCACCACTAGGTGGCGAAATCCCTATGCAGATTATAATTTGTTCTGCTGGGCAGCAATCTATTCTACCACCAAATTATCATATGTCAGCCAGACATATTAGTTGATGTTATAGTTGCAGTGACAATGTTATTGTGATGTCCATGTCAACTACATGTTAACCAGTGGTTCTCAACCTTTTCAGGCCGTGACCCCCCCCCCCCCCCCCCCCCCCATGTCAACTACATGTTAACCAGTGGTTCTCAACCTTTTCAGGCCGTGACCCCCCCCCCCCCATGTCAACTACATGTTAACCAGTGGTTCTCAACCTTTTCAGGCCGTGACACCCCCCCCCCCCCATGTCAACTACATGTTAACCAGTGGTTCTCAACCTTTTCAGGCCGTGACCCCCCCCCCCCCCCCCATGTCAACTACATGTTAACCAGTGGTTCTCAACCTTTTCAGGCCGTGACCCCCCCCCCCCCCCCAAAAATAATCAATCATAATTATTTGAACTGGGTACCTCCCACCCTAGCCTCTCAAGAACAGCCTAACTGAGCTTGAGTTACAACTGAGCTCCAGTTAAACCCTGACAAGCACTTGGAATTGTAGGAGTTGAGGCATTTAGTTTGACTCGGTTCCACAGATAAAAGCTGTGAAAATAGCAGATCTACAAGCTCAAAACTTGTACTGTAGCGAAAAAAGTTTGCATCTTTCTATTATTTGACAATTTGGCCAATGTTTGAGCAGTTTTTATAGTGTAGTTACTTGAGTAAAAGTACAATAGTATTGGCATCAAAATGTACTTAAAAAGTACCAGAAGTAAAAGTACCCATTATTCATAATGTTCAAATGTATAAAAGTCTTTTGAAAATAGCAGATCTAACAGTACAAGCTCACAATGTGTTGCATCGCGATGCATTGTGCTTAAGTGGATTAATGCATGTTTTATAATATAATCATTTATATCTGCAAAGTAACTAGTAACTAAAGTTTTCAAATAATTGTAGTGGAGTAAAAGTACAATATTTGGATCCCTCAAAATTGTACTTGAGAATAGTACTTAAGTAAATGTACTTAGTTACTTTACACCACTGCTTATACACAACAACACAGGATAGAACAAGAGATGAGTCTGACATTCTGTCAAACACAGTCCAGCCTGGCCAGCAACACCCGCCGCGTGTTCTCAGCCAACTCTCTGCACACACTTTTGGGGAAATCCCGGTGGGAAACTACCTGTTTGGGTTTTCCATGGCGGTGCATGAAATCTTGGATGTTGTTCAAAGTTCTTCTCAAGCCACACAGCAGATTTTGACAGAATGTCAACCCATTTTTGGCAGAATCAGCGTCCAGCAATGAGAAGCCCCAGAAGTGCAGGCACATGACAGTATTCTAGTGATAAGGACCTATGTTAAACTAAGTTGATTCATGTTCTAATTAGTTGGACATTAATGATTATAATATTTCACAACAACAATAGATACCAATATCTTTTGTTTATATTCATGTTGATTTATCTAAGCAATAAATGCTGTAATAAACTGAGATGAATTATGTCCTCATTAACAGTAGGCCTAGTTTTAATGTATTTATTAAAAGTGTTCATTTTCTCATTGACATTCTCATTAATCTACATTCATTCACGTTCATGATTCATGATTACACTTTTCATTTCAGACTCAAAACCGAGACCTCGTTTACATTGTTTGTTTATATAAGCAATACACCTCCAGAAGTTAAGTAAAACTGCACTCTTGTAAATGATATCAGGTATTGTTGATCAAATGCTATTTGCGAATAGATAAGGCTATGGGCATGTGATGAACAGATGATCACCCGGCATTCATCATTGCCTGAGTCTATCCAACCTCATACAGGCATATCACCCCGGGCAAATGATGATATTGAACCAATATTGTTATTAAAAATGATGTGCGGAAATTGCTTCAACGAATGAATGAATCAATCAATTTCTCATCAATTCAAACAAAAACAGTCCAGTGTAATTCAGCCAGCAACTCATAATACAACCTGATTTTGAGTAAGATACAGTACGTACATTCATATAGACCTGCACATAGAATATAAAAGTTCATCAAAATGAAAGGTCATCTATTTATAAGTCTCCACCTTTTCCACACTTTATAAAGACATAGTAAAAATGCAAAAATATGACTTAAAAGATGACTCAATTAAAGCACCATTCCAAGGTGAGGTAATATTATCGCTTACTTGAGTCTTGGAAGTAGATGTCATTGCCATTGTAAGCATTCTTCAGCTTGTTGGTCATTACTCTCAGAGCCATGATCTGCTGGCGGATGAGCGTGTCAGGGCGGGTGATGTCCACAGCCACCTCCGGGTTGTTCACCTGATTGGTTAGTCCGTCCTTCTGCACCTCAGGGAAGTACCTGGCACCGTAGACAAAGGACCAGTGGTGGAGAAAGTACTCAATACTGTTTTATTAAGTAAAAGTATCAATACTGCAATGTAGAAATACTAAATTACAAGATTTACTTGAGTAAAATACAAAAGTTTTGGTATCAAAATGTACTTAAAGTACCAAAAGTAGAAAGTACTCGTCATTATGCAGAATGCCCGTTTCACACGTTTTCAAATGTATAAAAGTTATTTGAAAATAGCCATTTTCAAATGGCCAAAAAAACGTTTAAGGTTGAAGTGGTTCATGTACCGTATGTTTCTACAAAGTAACTAGTAAAGTCTTCAAATGATGGTAGTGGAGTAAAAGTGTAATATTTGCCTCTGAGATGTAGTGGAATTGAAAATACTCCAGTAAAGTAAAAGTACCTCAAAATTGTACTTAAAGGGGAAGACCACCCATTTTCAATATTGAACTATGTCATTAATATACCTTAGAGGAGTTGTGTGGAAATAAAAAAAAGGTTCCCCCTCTTCTGTGTTGCCTAGAACTGGAGGATTGATTTTGGGGTTTGTATTGTAAAGTACAATGTGTGATGTCATCAAGTTGTACTTTACAATACAAACCCCAAAATCAATCCTCCAGTTCTAGGTAACACAGAAGGGGGGGAACTCCTCTAAGGTATATTAATGATATAGTTCAATATTGAAAATGGGTGGTCTTCCCCTTTAAGTACAGTGCTTGAGTAAATGTACTTAATTACATTACAACACTGCATAGGACATTTATGAAAAAACACTATTTAGTATTACTAATATTAACATTATAACTGAAGACTGTACACACTGGACAAACCCAGTCTGAATGTACTGACGCTTAACATGATATTTTCTGAGCCCTCTCGATGCAGTGAATTCTATGGAACTCTCTCGGATAGAAGCCGCAAACCATTCTCAGTATTATGAAGTCTCACAGGCGGAGAGAAGATAAATGGCTAATTAATACTTTGCTTGACAAAAGATGACATATACATTTGTCAAGTGACATGTGTTGTGGGGGAGTGCGACAAAGTGTAAATTAGCCTCACACATGGGTTTCGTTGTGGCTTTGATCTGTAGGCTCCGACGCAGCAGAGACCCACATTGACAGGATGAACATGTGACCTACACCCAGACAGTCATGTTGACACACTCGAGATATCACCCCAGGGAAAACACGCTGCTTGTAACAAGAAACTCCTTGTGAGGCAGCTCCATGCAACCTTCCGCCCCAACTGCATTCACTTCTCTCAAGTCTCTCGGCATCGTTCGTAAGAAGAAGACATAACCGGTTTGCTCCGTACTCTCAAACGTACATCAAAAATGTGTAAGGTGCTCTTGGAAAACAAACGGGAGGAACAGAAAAAAACAATCCAGGCATGCACTCCAGAATCTAAGACAAAGTAAACAAGGAACGAAATAATAATGCCGCCCTAAATCATTACATATAGCCTTCTAACTTACTAGCCACTTACTACCAGTAAGACTCCCTAATCGGGAGATAAGTGACCGTTGGTCGCTTATCTCCACAAATATAACCGACGAATCTCACTAAGTCTGACCTCACAAGCCCCATATTTGGACACGAACAACATATAACTCCATATATAGAGACATAGCTGCTGACATCAGTATGACATCACACTGCTGACATCAGTATGACATCACACCGTACACAAATGACCCTTATATAAGACCGGCATTATCTACCGACAGATTAGATGCAAGCAGGATCTCGACTCTGACACAACTCATCGGCTCATAAGCTGGTTCTCCCTCCATATATGGAGATAACCGACGAATCTCACTAAGTCCGACCTCACAAGCCCCATATTTGGACACGAACAACATATAACTCCATATATAGAGACATAGCTGCTGACATCAGTATGACATCACACTGCTGACATCAGTATGACATCACACCGTACACAAACAAAGGTGTGACGTGTGACGTGTGACCGACGGACGGACGGCCGGACGGCCGGTGGAGGTTTTGATACTAAACTGCGACCTAACGGTCGCAATAAAAACCCATTTCTGCCACTAAAAAAAGTCCTAAATTGTGACTCTAAATGTATCTCCAATTTTTTTCCCCCACACACTTTATTATGTACTGTATATTTGAGCATTGAGTTTTTCTCTCACAATTCCTGCTTTAAATACATCTGAATTCTGAGATTTAAAAAAAAAATCCTTCCATAAGTTATACTGAAAATGTGTAAGATTGATTGAAAAAGTGTAGCACTGCAATGAAAATTGTAACCAAATAATGCTATAGCATAGCCGGGCTATCGCACAACAGGGTGTGGGGTCTGTGACAGTATTTGAGGCAGGCGATAGCAGCCTTTGAATTTCTGCTGTAAATATGCTGCTAGATACTAATGCTATGATGTTCTACCTGCCCTTGGTGTGTCCGTTCCAACACTGCTCGTCGCCGGTCTCACCGGTCGTCACGTTGTTCTCCACGCAGATCTCCTCGGGAAGAGTGGACCAAAACTTCTTAGAAAACTTCAGCTTCTCCTTTATGTCAATCACCTGCATTAGAGAAGGGTATAATGTTAGCCAGAGACTTTCTTTAAACCACTTAATCCACTGTTTCCAGAACAGTGGGTTGGGACCCATCTTTGGTAAATTGGGTTGAGCCCCCCCCCCCCCCACACACTAGGGTTCAAGTAGTTAAAAGAAGACAAAACTAAAATTGATTGATTATTCAGTATGTGCGAAAATTGCTTCAACACTTGAACTCATTTTGTTGTTGGTCCTTGTTAAAAAAAAAGAGATAGCACTTTTGGGCATAGAAACACAATGCGCTTATTTAGAAGAAATCCAGCAACTTTTTAAAGCTTATTATGTTTGTATGAATGAATCAATCAATTACACATCAATTAAAACAAAAACAAAAACATTCCAGTGTAAACTCAGCCAGCAACTCATAATACAAGCAAGACACATACAGGTACAGTAAATACATTCATAGAGCTGCACATAGAATATATACAGAGTTAATATAAAATGAAAGTTTGTCTATTTAAAAGTCACCCTTCTCCTCCTATCCCCCACTTTATAAATATATTCTGAAAATGCCAATATATGACACCATTCTCTTAGTCTATCAGGTTTAGATCAGGGGTGTTCCACTGACAACATCACATGCTCAGCTGGTGTTTGTAAGACACGAAGAAGACGTCTGTTGGGGGATATCCATCTTAATCCCAGTGCCAGAAAACTAACCTTGGTTTACCCTTTCACTCCTTAATGTATTGTTGAACATTGGTAGAACTTTGGGTTGTAAATTATAACTACAGTACATGGCCAAGATAGTATATGATCAGAGGTACCAGCACTCTTCCTCCAGAGACTTTTATTTAGTTGGCACAGGCAGCATACAGAGTATGCCAAGATAATGTATGACAAATGTGTTACTTGGTAAAATGGCTTAGTTATATTACCCTTTGAATTTGAAAGACGATTCTGGATTCTGTGATGTTAGAGGTCACATGATTAGGATTAATATAACAAGAATACGGCCATTTCACTCTTTATTGGCAGAATCTGCTTCATTGAAGTCCATTCATGTGCTAAATGTGATTTTGAGTTTCACAATGCAGGGTGAATGGCGAGAGAAAAAAAGAAAGATTCCTCATTACATACTGTAGGTACATTACACAATCCGAGTTCAATCACTTTAAGCTCTTGAGATTTCCTGAACACATTTCTTGTTAATTACAATTGTCATTTTATTAGCAAGTTAATAACAACTAAAAAAGAGACCTCTATCTTACCGATTATTCAATGGTGTAGTCTCCACATGCATACATTATGTCTGGGGAGTAGTGATTATGCTGTTTTAGCCCAGCCCTGGCAAATTAGAAAATAATAATAATACTGATACTACTAATACTACTACTAATACTAATGATAATAATTCTCCTTTCTGAACCCTGGTATCTACAGTAAAGGTATATTAGCAGGTCTCTAACAGTATTTGAATATGTCACACTATATTCTACCACCTACCACCACGTTATTTAAATTAATCTCTCACTCACTCACACGCACACTCGCAAGCGCGTGCACACACGCACGCACACACGCACGCACGCACGCACGCACGCACGCACGCACGCACGCGCAATTGACTAAACTGTCCTCGATAGAGACAAAGGAGAAGGGGAAGAAGAATGGAATCATGAGAGGGATTAGAATATGACCCTGACCAGTCTGAAATCTCATATTTATACATTTGGGTTTCATTTTCTTATTCAGAAATATGTAAAACAAACCTTGCATTTAAGACTATGTCAACTTGGCCTGATTTCAGACTCAGAGAAGCAGTCGGCTCAAAGAGTGGCCGGGTATGGGCTGGAGCCAGGCTAATGTCAACTTGCAGCGGCCCCCAAAATAATCATATTTGACCTGGGGCCCCCCCAAAATAATCATATTTGACCCCCAAAATAATCATATTTGACCTGGGGCCCCCCCAGAATAATCATATTTGACCTGGGGACCCCCCAGAAATAATCATATTTGAACTGTCACCCCCTCCCCCCTCCACCCTGACAAGCACTTGGAATTGTAGGAGTTGAGGCGTTGCGTTACGTTTAGTTTGACTAAGTTCCCACAGATAAAGATTCTGCCGATCTACAAGATCGGCTGGGGACCCCCAAAATCATGTGTGGACCCACAGGTTGAGAACCACCCGGCATAATAGATGGATGAATAATCCATAACAGCTTGGCCCAGTGACATAGCTCGCTTCACGATGGAGGCTGGCTTTCTTTTAATCGAAGAAACCCAGGATTTGACATTCCCCCGAAGTCAGAGGGAAAGTCTGATAGTGGCAGGTCATCTCCATTATCGGCTTCAGTCTGACACGCTGTTGGCTTCACGCAAAAAAAATTGTACTGAACCTGAGCGGAACATGAAAGGTGGTGTGATGACAGTGTTATGCTTGCTCAAGGCCCCAACGCTGCTTTTGATGTGTTAATCCTGTCCCAGGAGATGTCAAAACACTCCCCACCAGGCCTGATACTACCCAGAGGGTCAAACGCCACTCACTGCAACAGATTGGCTGGGTAATATTTAAGGAAAACCTCACACACATCTGAAGGATTGATCAGGGACAGTGGTTCTCAAAGTGGGGATCCTTGAGGGGGTTCCGGGGGGGGGAGGGGTCCCTATGCTAAATTAACTATCTTATTTTTCGAGAATGGTTGACACGTTGTGTAATTGGAGACTGCCAAATATTCATAACATTTGGACAAATCTTGACAAAACGTGGGAGTCCCAGGCGCAAACACATTTTCAGATAGGTGGTATCCGTTTTGGGGTCCTCCTTGCCAAGCAAATGTTTGAGAACCACTGATTTAGTGATCTAACATGGAATATGCTTTGTTAAGCATGTGAGTAAGAAGTGAAGTCCCTTTTATAGAGGATGAACTGAAGCTCTTAACAAAACAGCGAAGGTGTAGTTTGCCTCTGTTACAGTAAATGCCACTGAAGCCCATCTCGGTCTTCAGTGAATCACTGCCCATGAATTAATAAAACCACTGCAACAAGCAATCTGGCATGTAATGTGCAACAATGCACACAAGGTGGCACTATGTCTTTGAGGAACGGGTGGTGAGAGTTGGCAGGGTGGTGTGGACAACTAGGAGACAGCAAAACACACACTCATTACAAATGCATAAATGAATATTAATTTTTAAATGAAAATGTGTAAATATGTCTCACGCAAATCACATTCATAATTAATACAATGTGGCCTCATTAAATTTACATGACCTAACATGGAACTGCACTGCCTTTCTGCCATACTGTTTATCATGCCATGGGAAAGATTGTTATGAAACAGGGTGTGAATGCAACTAGTATACGGTTTCCGCGGGACAACCGCATTCACGCGTCTGAACAGACAACAAAATAAACAAATCAATAAGCAATCTGCCACGCTAAGATGACAAACAGACACGGCATCACGCCAACGAAGCATGGAGTGGAAGGCAGTGCACACGTTTTCTACAAACAGCCGTCAAGACAATACAGGTGATGTTTCTAATCAAAATAATTACGAGAGATCAGACCGAAGAACCCCCTCTCCCCCCCTCTTCCTCCACGCCAGGAAATTACACTGCCTTTGTTTTTTCAATGACATCCTAACTGATGATTATCATCCTGATGTTTGATAGGAACTATTCAGCTGCCTGATGACATTAAAACCCATTTAGGTCTAAGACTTATTGAATGCCTTAACCAGTGAAAAATAGCAGATATACAAGCTCACAGCGCGGCACCGAGTGCCGCGCTGCGAGCTTGTAGATCTGCTATTTTTGAAAAAAGTCGTGAAAATGTGTGAAAATCTTTGGCTATTATGTATTTTCAAAGCGAACGTTTGTAACTCAAATTTTGCTTCTGGGTGGTCCCTGGAACTAAATATTTTGAGATGGGGGTCCGTGGCCAAATAAATATAATTTTGGGGGTCCTTCACATGAACAAGTATGAGAACCACTGACAAAGTAGTCTCTCAAGAACAGACTAACTGAGCTCCAGTTAAGTGAAAAGGACCTTTTCTTTGACGATGGCTGGCCAGATTGCTGACATAGAAACATAGGGTTTTTCAATAAATCTTAGAAGGATTCAAAAGACACTTATAGAATCGGGTCAACATTCAAATTTTCACGATTTTTCAAAAATAGCAGATCTACAAGCTCGCAGCGCGGCACTCGGTGCCGCGCTGTGAGCTTGTATATCTGCTATTTTTCAATAGTTAAAGCATAAAATAATGATACACAAAATGTGTACCTGTTCTGAATGGGTTAAGAGAGGTGCCATTAGTGTGTGCGGTAGTTATGGCTCTGTAATCAGTGTTGACAAGACACCCATGAGAGGAGTAGGTGCGGTGGGGACATGCAGGCTGGGATCTTGTCTGTCTGTCAAGTTATTTGTTGAATAGTGTATAGCATTCATTAGCAGGTCCTCATCTAAAGCCCCTTTTCCACTGACATGGCCCAACACCACACCACACCACACCACTCCACACCGCCCACTTGTGCCAGGTTTTTTCTACTACAAGACCTGGGTAGAGTGGTGTGAAAGCGGTACTAAACGTGCTACTAAAAAATATCCAATCTAGAGTAGGTCTGACTCGTCTGAGCTAGGCCAAACAGGGCCAAACACTTCATAAATTCATGATCACCCACTGACTTACATGATAATAGATTCTATTGTGTTATAACCACTATTATAATCTATTATAGTGTATTATAATTAGTAATACATTAATACTTTATAGTGTATTATAATCACAGTTATAATCCATTATAGTGTATTATAATTTAGGATAGTTGTAATACAAAATTATATTGTATTATAATCACAGTTAAAAGGGTCAATTTGTTTCTTACGGATAGGGGTACTTTTGTGTAATGGAAAATGTAGATATGTTTATGTGGTGCGGTGTGGTTCGGTGTAGTGTTGTGTGGTGCTAAAAGGGGCTTAAGTAATCAATCACAAATGGCATACACCTCCCTAATCATTCCCTCTACATGTGTGGACAGTTTGAACGACACAACTCCCCCTGAATTATGCTTCTTGTGGTAAAAAGCAAAGCGTCTTGGAAGCCTACTCCTTACAGCTACTCTAAGTTTAAGATAGTTTGGGCAAACAGCATTTGGAACTTTCTATACATTGCCCACATCCATATGTGGTAACCTAGTGCAAAAAAAAAAACCCCACAGTGTGGCCTTCATTATTCTGCTTTAAGTATCATACATTATTTATAATCTGTTTCTCTTGGAGGTTTGAGGCAGCGCTTTTGGCTGGTGACAGAATCTTTTAACAGTACCCCCAGGGTGTGTGGTTAAGGGATCAGTTTCGGACAACTTTGCAAATGCGGATTTAGTTTCAGATTTACAGAAGAAGGCATAATGTAGTTGGGAAATGTGCCGCATTGATTCAGTGTTGTATTTATCAAGATTGCAGAGGCTCAAAAGGACAGCTGAGATGTTTCCATTGCTTCAACTTGGATTAAAAAGAATGATATATATGTCACAGTTTTTTTTTTAGTTTCAGTGAAATTGAGAACAGGAGCGCTCGTCGTGCGGCGCGGGGCGGAACAAGCGGTCGCTTTGATCCACAACAATGACAACAACGTAGCGTCGGCAGGAATGATAGCACCTCACCCCACGGAGGTTAGGGTCCGGTTAGGTTAGGTTAGGCATAGTTTTACTGAGGTTAAGGTTAGGGTTAGGGTTAGAGTTAGGCATAGTAAGCTAATGGCTAAACACAGCTGAGCTAGGCTAGTAGATAAACAAAGAAAGAGTGGTCGCAAACGAGTGACGTCAGCGACTACACAAGTGAATGGCTGTTGTCGCCATCTCATGGTGAATACGCAGAATTACACAGGTGCGCTGATAAGAGAAAAAGTGAATCAAAGTGAATTGATCCAGGTGGTGTTAGGGGTGTGTGGTGAACTACAAAACAAGCGCTCTTACCCCGATCTGAGTTACCCAAACTGACTGTAACATATATATATATATATATATATATATATATATATATATATATATATATATATATATATATATATACATATATATACATATATATATACACACACACACACATATATATATATATATATATATATATATATATATATATATATAAAGAAAACGCAGGGCGCCTGCTGGCCATGCGCAATTGCGCATACCACTTGGGCATTGCCACATAGGCATGGATGCCTGGCGGCGTCGCCGGTTCGATTCCCGATCCGGACAACCTTTGCCGCGTGTCACTCCCCATCTCTCCCCCCATTTCCTGTCAGTCTACTGTCCTATCAATAAAGGCATAAAAGCCCCAAAACAAAGAAAAAAGAAAAAGAAAAAAGAAAACAACGCAAATGTATCCGCTTGTCAATGTTTTTGGTTAAGGTCACCTAAAAAGTGCTGGAATTTTAATAGAGGTCACCAAAAAAAAGTGCTTGGGTTCAGAATAATGGGGAGTGATTAGTCATGATTAAATTCACAAAAAACTGCAGAAGAGTGGAGTCTTTCTCTGCTATTTCTTCCTTTTCAACCATATTTGTCACTCTCTTTCAGTGGTGGAAAAAGTACAATTTTTTTACTTGAGTAAAAGTATCAATACTGCAATGTAGAAATACTCTGTAAGGGTGCCCTCACACCAAAATACCTATGAGAGTGGAATCCGTGTTCCGCCAATGCATTTCAATGATAAGGGAGCGTTTTTTGCAGAAATCCTCTGCTAGCATGAAACCGCTTCACTCTCATTGAAATGCATTGACGGAACGCGGATTCCACTCTCATAGGTATTTTGGTGTGAGGGCACCCTTATTACAAGTAAAAGTCCAGAATTCAAAATGTACTTGAGTAAAAGCACGAAAGTATTGGTATGAAAATGTACTTAAAGTACCAAAAGTAAAAGTACAACATGTTTGAAAATAGCAGATCTACAAGCTTGTAGATTGGCTATTTTCAAATAGCCAAGGTATAGAAAAGGGCATTAATGTATGTTTTGTAATATATATCTTCAAAGTAACTAGTAACTAAAGTTTTCAAATAATTGTAGTGGAGTAAAAGTACAATATTTAGATCCGAGATGTAGTGGAGTAGAAGTAAAAGAACTGAAAACTGGAAATACTCAAGTAAAATACAAATACTTCAAAACTGTACTTAAAGGAGTAGTCCACCCCCAAAATGACTTTTTTTATATTGATTAGTCACGCCATGGAGAGTAGAGTTCAATATTTTTTTTTGGTTTTCGTCACATTCCTAAGACAAAAATGTGATAACAATAAATTTACCCCCATTCATTCCGGATGGTGACCCGTTTTGAAACGGGTCACCATCCGGAATCAATGGGGGTAAATTTACTCGAATCAAATTTTTTCAACCAAGTCTGTGTTCTTTTAGTCAGCTACGTTCATACTAAAATGGGTCTATTTCCTTACATTACTGTTTTGTGGCCGCTAGGGGTCCATCGTCTAGCTACGTCATAGACTATTTTGGCCAATGAAAAGCCTGGGTTCCCGAAAGCTATGACGTAGCTAGACGATGGTCCGTAAGCTACTGAAACTGCAGTAGGATTGACCCGGAACGGCTACCGTAGTAGGCTAGCAGTTTACCACGAACCCCAAACCAAAACAAAGGTAGCAGTAGCAGCAGCAGTAGTAAAACATGGCTTCAGAGACAGATTTTGAGTATTTCGACGAGGAGGAGGACTTTTTAAATATGTTGGCTGAATCTGCTGTTCAGCCATACATGTTTGAACCTGAGTACACGCAGGAAGAATTGAGGGAAAGAGAAGAACAAGAGATACAGAGAGACGCGTCCAGAGCTGCAGCCCCACCGGAGCCCGAGGGACCACCCAGAGCCAACAACACGGACTGGTGCGAGTGTGGACGCTGTCAGGCCATGCCTACAGAAAGGGAATCTCTATGTTGCAGCTTCCAGACACAGAGACAGTGTGTGTGACGGAGCACCCTAGTTTCTCTCCCCACCTTGACAGTGGTGTACTTCAAACGTACTTCAGAATACCCAAGCTGAATTGGAAAAAGCCCTTGAAAACGACCGGAGCTCCCCTTTAAGTACAGTACTTAAAGCCATACTGTGTAAGTTGCTCACCTAGTGGTCATTAGCCCTATAGCGAACCGCGGTCGCGTCCGCGTCTTTCGGCCGTTTTTCGTACCTTCAGACCCCCGCGTCTGCCTCCACCTCGCTGAGATCTATCTTTGGAGGGGTCCCTTGTTCCTGTGCGTTCAGTAATTCCAGAGATACACTCCTTCACCCTGCCTGGTAGGCGAAATTACCTAGAGACTGGATGGTACAAACCGGCGACAACAAAATGGCGACCCCACTTCAAGATGCGATGTGATTGGCCGGCAGTTGTATAACCCTCGCTGTGATTGGCCGGTAGTGTGATGACGCAATTTTCGCGCGAGAACCGGTCCCCGGCAAGGATCTCAGTTTACATATAGAGAAGGCTTTACAGGCTGAAATTCACGGCGCGGATCTTCTAAAACTTTTGTGTTTTAATAGTTAGGAGAATTTTAAGATTTGTTTTATAAAAAAAGTTACATAGTACAACTTTAAGTAAATGTACTTAGTCACTTTACACCACTGCTCTATTTCCGCCCTCTCCCCGTTTTCTGTCCTGAGACATATATTACTTCACTGTGCTCCTCTTTTTCGGCACTTCCTCTCCCCATCCATTGTATTATTGGGATGGGTCTGTCTCGCTGGTCTCAAACGTTAGTGTAGTCCTCATTGAACTGTCTTTTTCCTTTGTGCGCTATCCAGCTCTTAGTACACATTTGATAGTGAGGAGCTTTGTGAATAAGGCCCTGGACTGGACCCCTTACGTGTCAATCTTTGCACTTTCAGAGTTAAATCAACCTTAAGGATCTTGCTGGGTGTATTCTCAACATCAATCGATCAGTCAGTTGTAAACTTTTTCGCACTCGCTTTCATCTCGACTGTCTGCTGGTGTTTCGAGAGGAATACCAACAGGGAAACAGGGAGGATAAGTCGACAGTAGTAGACAGCTATAAACAGTGGTGCATTGGTGATTCAATGTTTGGGGCGTTGCTTATCTAGAGACGTCCCGCGAACGTCGCTCAACACCTACTATACAGGTCTATTGATATGCATATAGGCTTGTTTCTTTGTTAAAACACCCTGTTGTGACACTAAAGCGCTGCGAGGTGTGAACTTGGGGGGTTTGGGATCAATGCATGTCCGTTTGCGTGAGAGGCGAG
The DNA here is from genome assembly GCF_963921795.1 of Nannobrachium achirus. Taxonomy (NCBI): domain Eukaryota; kingdom Metazoa; phylum Chordata; class Actinopteri; order Myctophiformes; family Myctophidae; genus Nannobrachium; species Nannobrachium achirus. Next base: position 27,939,289 of record NC_137829.1, read on the forward strand.
ACCCCTGCTCAGAAAAGATATGGGGCGGCGGGGGCGCGCGACCCAAGACTAATTCAACACTGGCTATAAAGAGGATGATTCAGCAAGTAAATATTATTAAAAAGGGATTAAAAAGCATGGCCTCACGTTTCAACACACCGGACTGAGTATACAGAATCCAATGTCAAACCCAATGCTCATTATTGGAGAAAAGAAGTGGGTAGCCTGTAAAGACAAACAACGTATAGCACGAAATCATAATGTTCCAGGCTCATTCTGTATTGCAGTGGTTTTCAACCCTCTTCGTTTCAAGGTCCATTCTTTTTTGGAGATTTAAGCCACGAACCACCGATGAGATGTAGCCTGACTCAGACCCAAAACTTGGATTGGATAAGCTTTTGTCCATGCTGTATTAATGTGGTGCCATAGGAGAGTCAGAGATAACAGAGCAAACGCTGACCAAAATAAAATAAATCTACATTCTCTAATTGTGTAGACTTCTTGTAAATTAAGTAATGCAGATGTGTAACAATAATTGAACTCTTGAGAGCGTAAAATGAAACTAAATGGACCCGGCAGTACGGTCCATTTGCTTTCATTTTACACCACCACCTGGGACCACCTGGAAACCCCTCAAGGACAACTGGTGGTTCCCGGACCACTGGTTGAGAACCACTGCTGTGTTGGGTTCACCTACACTCTGTGTATTTCCAACTGCATTTGTTATCCGTCTTTGAACTCATATAATGAACGTGTGTTTGTGCACTCTGCGTGAGTGCACGCACGCGCACCCATGCAGCCATGCATCCATGCATGGACCCAGCTGGCACCATGTATCGCTATTGGCCTGTGTGTGTGTCTTCGGCGAGAAGTGTGGCTGAATGCCACCGTTCAGCACCAGCATACCAATGTGAGTCAATGTGAGTCAACTGTACTCTGGCCAGTGGTGTTCAGATGCCCTTGCCTATACTCAGATCAAACGCTGACGTGTCACCCGCTTTGAAGCCTCTGTCACACTCCTGCCGGCTGGAGGATGTCAGGGACCCAGCGTTCTTTTAACTGTCTGAGAGATGATGCCCCATTGAAGAGCTGTCAACCTTTCATATCGTCCCCCTATCGGGCAGAAACCTTGTATCTCCATATACAGTATGAGCTCCGAAATGATGTGCATTGTGTGGGTTATGGGGTGTGCACTGTGCACACAGTATACTGTATGAGGGATGGAAAGTAACTTTAACTGGTGCTTGCATGATAATATGTAGGAGCATCAATGTAAGAAATAGCCGTTTCATTTAATGGCTATAGAGATACTGTGTACCGATCTGTGTGATTTTTGGACAAAATCTGTAGAAGTATTGTCCAAAAATGTGTTTTACTCAAACCTGCCTCCTGGTGGCGCTGTAACAGGGCCAGACAGACAGAGACTCAGAAAGACACCAAAGGTGTGTAAGAATTAGATATGCCTCATGCTAGATGCAGAATAGATACACGATAAAAATGCTAATATACAGCATACGATTTGTGAAAGTGACAAACGGGCAGACACTCAGACACTCAGACAGACAGACAGACAGACAGACAGACAGACAGACAGACAGACATTCTGATAATTATATGTTTGATATATTATATATACGTATTATTATATATATATATATATATATATATATATATATATATATATATATATATATATATAGATATATAGATATTATATATATGTATATATATATTAACTGATTAATTGCGATTAATTAATTACAGAAAATGAACGCGATTAAATAAATTAACGCATTTTAATCGCACTAAGTTTTTGCACCACAGATCATAGCGATGCACCAACCAAGAAGAGACAACAAACTCAAATGGAGAAGTAGCCGATCAGAGCGCTTTGCTTGGCCCAGTGGATGTGAAATTTTTATTTAAAAAACTCACTCGTTTTTTCACTCGTACAACAAAATGTGTTTTACTTGAAAAAAAATGCTTCTCAGGTCAAATATCAATGTGCGATTAAAATGCGATTAATTGCGATTAATTAATCACAGAGCCTGTAATTAATTAGATAAAAAGATTTAATCGCATCCCAGCCCTAATATATAGTATTTCTTTTCTGTATGTACATACTAATATGTCCTCCGTCTGTATGTCCCATCCCATCCCATATTGTCCACGCCTTGCGGGACGCTTAATGAACTCACTGGATGTGATTTCTTTTTCCATAAATGAACGCCCTACTTTGCCTACTTTTAAGTAAAGAGCAAATAACGTTGTGATGCGATGTGTTGCGAGCTTGTCTTGTGGGTTTGTCTATAGGCCCTATCTGCTATTTTTGGACTATTTTCAAAGGGACAGTGGTTAAGCGTGTCTGTGGGTATATTATACCATTTAAACAATGAAAAGTATTAACAAGAGCTTGTCACAAAATATATATATATTGGATCATCTTTTGGTAATTTTTCCCCACTTTCTGAAAAGTAACCATTTTGTCTCATACAAGGTTTCCACCTCAGTATGACAGTGATATGAAAGTGTAAGCTGGACCTTCTACCTCTGAAGTCGTTTACGCAGCTCACTGGCAACATCACCCTTAGCCTGACTTGATCCCTATCCATCTCTGTTCTCCATTTCTCTCTCTGTTCAATTATACAAAAAAAGAATGTCTCTCTCTCTCTCGCTCACTCTCTCGTTTCTTTGTCCTTGTTAGACATTCTGTTTCAGGCCGCTTACATACACCGACGTTTTGATAAATTAACAGTGAGTCCTTTGTTTCTAAGCTAATGTCAACAGATGTCATCGCTACAGTTACTTGACATTAAGCACATCCCTCTGCCGCGAGTCTGAGCTAAATTAGTGCATGTCCCGGCTAATCATAGCCTGGGCAGTAGGTCTCGCCACTAAACCACAAGGGGCAGACAACTCCTCGATCAACTTATTTTCCCTGGCAACCGCTGCTCCCGTCTTGCATTAAAATAGTTTTTCATTTGATACGAACGCTGTATTCTTCTGTGCATCTCAATTACAGAGTTAAGGAGTTGGTTCAGCAACCCCCCCCCCCCCAAACAGGGGCGTCACATGGGGGGGGAGTGCATGGGACTGAGTTACTAGGGCCCAAAGCGGAGGGGTCTTAATAATTTTATACTTTAGCTATTGAAAAATAGCAGATATAAGCTCACAGCGTAGCACCAAGTGCCGCGTTGCGAGCTCTGCTATTTTTGAAAAGTCGTGAAAATGTGTGCCAATCTTTGAATATATGTATTTTTTAAGCGAACGTTTGTAACTAAAATTTTGCTTCTGGGGGGTACCTGGAACGAAATATTTTGAGATGGGCGTCTGTGGCCAAATACATATCATTTTGGGGGTCCTTCACATGAAAAAAGTTTGAGCACCACTGACATAGAAACATAGGTTTTTCAAAAAACCTTAGAAGGATTTGAAATATTCAAGGACTTGCACAAATGTTCACGATTTAAAAAAAATAGCAGATCTACAAGCTCGCAGCGCGGCACTCGTGCCGCGCTGTGAGCTTGTATATCTGCTACTTTTCAATAGCTAAAGCACAAAATTGCCCTATGAAGAACATTCATGCGGGGGGCCCTGCAGTGAATGCTTGTACCCAGGGCCCCAGAATTTGGTGCGACACCCCTGCCCCCCCAAACGCTTTCCATGCCATGAGATTCTCTCTGACCAGTGACCACGTTGAGTTCAGGCTGAAGGGTTTCTCAAACAGAGAAAGCCCACAGTAAGAATAACTCTGCCTCTTCATCACATTCTTAAGAACCCTATATGTCAGAACTCTTGTAATGGACGATGTTGAACTTTAGTGGAACCTTTTGGTGGTATTGCTTCCATGGGCATAATCTCAAGAGTCCAGAAAATGGCCAGTGTTATTGTTACCTGTTGTTTCTGGGCTCTGTGAACAAGACAACGTCATTAGTGAAACAGGTCTCAAAAGTATGCTTTTGGTACATACATCGAAGTGAAACAAAGCAGATTCTGCCGATATATTTAACCCATTTAGTTGGGGCTAAATCAGAAATAGCCTACAAAAACAAATATGTTGCTACATACTGTACATGTACTGTAAGCCCCTCCCAAACAGCAAAATGTGTTCCCGGCCTGATATAGTCCTGGTGTGTAATGTGGGGAAGGTGAAATGGCTTTATTTCGGCTATATTACTCCAAACTTAATAGGCCACTAATATCTGTGTAACACGAGCAACAGCTATCAACAGCAGGTGAAAGACTACTATTTTATGTTCATACGAGTGTGATTTCTTTAGATCTTTTTTTAGCAAATAGAATCACAACTAGAAGCAGTGCTCTTCCGAGCACAGGTCTCCACCAGGCCACACAAATCGGCCTGTTATAGCGCCACCATGAGGCTGATTTAAAAAATGTGGGGCAGAGGTTCTGAATCAGCATCCAGGGAGTGTGTGTGCTCAGTTTGGCAGCGATCGGGCCAACGGCGCCGGAGATTAGCTGGTAACAACCAGGCCACACAAATCGGCCTGTTATAGCGCCACCATGAGGCTGATTTGAAAAATGTGGGGCAGAGGTTCTAGATTGGCATCCAGGGAGTGTGTGTGCTCAGTTTGGCAGCGATCGGGCCAACGGCGACTGAGATTAGCTGCACACAAACTGCGAGGACACACGGACACACGGACACACGGACACACGGACGGACGGACGCACGGACGGACGGAGGGGAAAACATACTCTCCCTCAGCCTTCGGCTGGTGGAGACAATAATTGGACTGGAATTGGCTGGATAGCTATACAACCCTATAGGCTATATGAAGGTCCAACCTCACTTTAAATGTTGTCAGTAGGCCAGGGGTCTTCAACAGGGGGTCCGGGACCCCTAGGGGGTCCTCAGAGTTACTACAGGGGGTCATCCAAATCTTTGAGTGACAGAAAGTTTTTTTTCCCCTCCTTTTTTTATATTAACCACTTGAACCCTAGTGTCCATATTCTGAGAACTGTAGCCAACAATAGCAGATCTTCAAGCTCAGCTTGTAGATCGGCTATTTTCGGCAAAGAGTTTGGTGTAGAGGAGAAAAAGAGCAGACTAAGTACAGAGTGAAAGGTCAAGTTTTTTTAGTATTGACGGTTCAAGTGGTTAAATATCTGAACATTTTTTTTTACATGAATCCAAAATACACTGATGATTGTGCTGTCAAACGATGAAACTATATGGAATCTACGAAAAGGTTGTGGGGGTCCCTGCTTCATCTCTCTCTCAGCTAAGGGGTCCTCGGCCTGAAAACGTCGAAGACCCCTGCAGTAGGCAGAAAGACGGACAGAGACAAGCAGACAGACAGACAGACCGACAGGCAAGATCAGACCGTCCTCCAAGTGTGTGTATAGGTTGTGTTTGTGCACTGAACACTCAGCTTGCTCTGCACTAGTGTCGAGTGTCAGTGCAGGGAGGCCCTATGGGTGCGTGTCCCTGGACATGGCTATTTAATCACTGGGTGTCTAACACCTCATAAAGCCCTTCTCCTGGGCTCCAGGTCTACCCATAAACAGCAGACTCTCTCAACCAAGACCCGCCATCTGTCTCTAAAGCACTTTTTACATATTACAAAAAAAAAAAAAGAAAAAAAAAAGAGATAATATTGGCTAGACAGAAGCATAACGTGGCTGTCAGGGCGGAAACCCTGTATGTCCAAAACCATTAACGTTTTAGGACAGGGGTCTTCAACCTTTTCAGGCCAAGGACCCCTTAGTTGAGAGAGAGAAGAAGCAGGGACCCCCACTACCTTTTCATAGATTCCATATAGTTTCATCGTTTGACAGCACAATTATCAGTGTATTTTGGATTCACATCAATTTGTGTTTTCAGATATTTAATCACTTGAGCCGTCATTACCTAATACACTTGACCTTTCACTCTGTACTTGGTCTGCTCTTTTTCCCCTACACCAAACCTCTTTGCCGAAAATAGCCGATCTACAAGCTCACAAGTGAGCTTGTAGATCTGAATATGGACGATGAAGTAGGGTTGTTCGATATGGCCAAAAAATAAAATCTCGATTATTTTCTCTGAAATCCCGATTTTCGATTTCGATTTTGATTTTTTGTTAAAAGAATAATACATTGTTTCAACTATTTTGTTTTCATTAAAAAATGCAAGGAAATGTTTTTTTTTTTTCATTATTGTTTGATTTTTTGATTTTTTTTTATATAGCCAAATAGCAAAATGCAATAAAACAATAAGGGTATTAATAATAATAACTTTAGTTGCGCAACAATCACATACAGAAGTTAACTTAGCGTCCTTAGTGTTTCATTATCAATAGTGAGTGACAAAACAGCCAAAACAAGCCAGCTCTTGGAGGCTGGTGAGGCATTTTGGTAGGCATTTCGCCTACCAAAATGTAATTCCTGGCTACGCCCCTGCCCTGCACCACTCATGCACGGAGATGTTGACTGATTGTAAACGGAGGCGAAGCGCTTCGCTTCCCGGCGCAAAATTAACACAGTGACAGGGACAGTAGGAGACTACAGTCAGTAGGTGGGTAACACAGAATTAATAAGCTTCTTTCAAACTACAACAAGAAGTAAGTTTACCAGCTCAGCAGCGTTTTGTTCTGTTTTCTGCTTGAACCATCGCGAGTGAGCGCAGTGCGGTGGTGAACTCTGCTCAGTCTGACGTGCGCTAAACGCGCATCAAAGAAATGACACATCAGAGAGAAAGTAGTATTAATTTGGTGTCGGACCTTGTCGTCCTGCTTTAGGAGGACGGGGCTGTGTACTTTTTGCGCGTGCAAGGCTCCAATGAGTAAGAATTTCCCTAATTAAAGTGAAAATCGATTTTACGATTTCCATTTTTTTAAATCGTCCAAAAGAAAAAAAACGGGTTACGATTAAAAATCGATTAATCGAACAACCCTACGATGAAGATCAGAATATGGACACTAGGGTTCAAGTTGTTAATATAAAAAGGATTGGAAGTTTTGGAGGACCCCTGTTTGAGGAAATGAAAAAAGAACCGGTGTTACGATGTAGTTATTATTTAGTCATAAGTCATACTTTTCATTAGTTAAATATTTATAAAACCTACTTTCAACCCTTCCCTATGTTGGGAATATCTATTGATCATTATTATTAAGAGCGATCTATAACAGTGCATCGCATCACGATGTGAGGTTGTAGATTGGCTATTTTCGCTACTTTTACACAACAAAATAGGGCATTCATTTATGAAAAACACAAGTAGATGTAAAATGGAGATACAGGGTTTCTTCCAGACAGCGATGATAACAATTAAATGACCTCTGTGCTAATGTTTTAGGATAGTCTGTCTCCACATATGCCAGTAGATCCCCTGCTTTATCCTTTTGTCCTTGTCTAGCATGCAGTCGCCTCAAAGGTGACAGAGGTTGACGCTTCGAGCAGGTAGCCACCAGAGTGCATATAGATGTGGGCTCTTTCCATCCAATCAATATCCATCAGCAGAGGGCAAAAGCAAATATTTCCCCCTCTGTGACTCTGCAATAGATGAGGCAAGACAGCGATCAACCAAGGGTTCCAAGTGTTCACTCCTCCCACAGATGGCAATGTTTCACCAAAGCGGGTTCTGATCCAGTCACCAGTCAGAAAACGACACAGGGGCTTTGAGACAAATAATTTGTACGTGGGATGGATTTACGCATCAAAACAACCGCATAGACAATTTTAAGGTTATGTTAGGACTTCGGTACTATGCCATAGAGTACCGAAGTCCTAAAATCACCTCAAAATTGTCTCATATAAGCATTGTGCTACAGAAATAAACAAACTGTCTCTGCGATATTGGCGAAAATGTTACTAATTCGGCAGCAGTTATCTCCAGTCAGTTGATTCTTCTCATCCATATGAGTCAAACTGCCGGGATTGTTTGTTTATATTTTTGGAAAAAAGCTAGTTCTTATTTGACAAAATATAAAAAAAAGTCTAATGGAATTCAGAATGGAGGAAAACAAAATGCGTCCAGGTACGATGCGTAAATGACCCCAGACTTCGGTGCTCTATGAAGCTATGCCCTTGTGTCAGTGCAAGCTGCAGCCTTTGTAAATGCTATAGCCCCACTCTTTTCAGCACTATTCCAGACAGGGACGTGCAGAGAATATTAGAATGGCAGGGGCTGATCAAAAGGGGCCTTTTGATGAAAATATTGAAAATGGCAGACCTCCAAGCTCACAACGCGTCACGCTGGGACGCGTTGTGAGCTTGGATGTCGGCTATTTTTGGTTCTTGATACCACACTTAACTAAGCATAATCAAGTGAATACTGGAGATATTGCGGTAATGGCATGGATTTTAACACAGAGAAGGCAATTCTTTCAACATAAGATGCTGCATTCGAGTTCAGGAGAGTTTGGACACGGCAATTCTCTTGAATGCTGCCTTCAGGTATGGCATTTCTTTCACCATAGCAAAAACTGCATACAGTACATGGTCTGGAGAGGGCACTTTTTACAGACGGATAAAAGGGCAGGGGCTCAAGCCCCCTTTGATGCCTATGTGTGCACGGGCCTGCTCCAGACTCTGTCCTTGTTTTCCCCTGATCACACCTGATTATGTCCCGGCATAAATCTGCCAGAGCAGAATGCTGGGGCGTGATTTAGCACGGACATCTCAACAAAGCAACGGCATGCGCCCGGCCTGTATATCACTCTTATGACCCCCGCGAGTGATGGCACCGTCTGCGACAGCCCTGTGAGACAGCTCTCGCGCAGCTTCTCAGACACAGATGACACTTGACGTGAAGTGAAATCCTATTGTTATTCAAATGTGGCTATTATTTTCAGTTTGTTTTGATTTTTCTTTTACCACACAGGCCTCCGAACAGTAGCAGAAACGCCGAAAGATCCATCTTAATGCTGTACCTGACAGAGATTGAAGGAAAGACACAGATGCAAGCGATGCAATAAACAAAGGCTATGAATATTTATCATTCCTCCCACGGTGTCATGCATACGGTACTTTTTAAAATACGCCATTGCAATGTTGGAGACGGAGATAAGGCACACAAAAGATGCGATGAAATAAAATAATGGATCTACAGCATGTGTCTAGTATGTCCCTATAGGCCACACTGTCTTAAATGTAACAGGATATACAGGGTTATCTCTGAGTCACTAGAATTGGTGTCAGATTTATTTTCTAATATTAGTACTGTATAACCAACGGTTGATGGGAAAGCTCTTTTAAAATACACTGCCTTACTTTAACACAGGGTTGAGAGAGAGAGATGAAGCAGGGACCCCCAGATTCCATATAGTTTCATCGTTTGACAGCACAATCATCAGTGTATTTTGGATTCATGTGAATTTGTGTTTTCAGATATTTAACCACTTGAACCATCAATACTTAATAAACTTGACCTTTCACTCTGTACATAGTCTACTCTTTTTCCCCTCTACACCTAACCTCTTTGCCGAAAATAGCTGATCTACAAGCCTGGCGCTGTGAGGCGTTGTGAGCTAGTAGATCTGCTATTTTTGGCTAAAGTTCTCAGGATATGGACACTATAGGATTCAAGTGCATGCATACAAAAAAAGGAGAAAAATGTTTGCTATCACACAAAGATTTGGAGGACCCCCTGTAGTAACTCTGAGGACCCCGTAGGGGTCACGGACCCCCCGTTGAAGACCCTTGCTTTAACACGAGAAGTCTGTAATGTTAGTTAGTGGTATAGCTAATGATGACATAACCCAAAATTGGGACACAAGGATTAAAATGGTTAACAACAGGCACGGAAGAAATCAAATCAAATGATTGAGAAAAAAAAAGAAAAAAAATAAGTCATTGACATCCTAAAACCAATAAAATCCAAAAGATCTGCACACTAATTTGCAATTTAATTTGCAATGTTTCAAGGCACAAACCTCTTACCATTTCCTCAGAAGTCTGAGAAAGATACTTTGAGCCTCGAATAAATAAATGAATAATCCTTTAATGGGAGCTTTTTGGGGTGCCTATTTGTCTGTTTTTATGTCACCAGAAATAATGAATCACACAATTTGTTCAATGTGATGCCGGTTCTCTCAGTCACTGCCCATGAAAAAAATGAAATGAAATAAATAAATTATATATCATCCCACTCACTGTTCCAGAAATAGCTGAAACAAGTGTTGTTATGAGGGGTGCATAATTACCTCTTAATGGCCCCAGTCTCTTTGGGCTAATTTAGAAAATAAATAAATAAACTAAAGAAAATCTAATACATACTGTAGTATTTATGATGAAAATAGGCACCAGAGAAATACCACTAACATCACAACAAAATATTTTACGTGGCCACCCTAGGAGATTCGAAGGACATTTGAGGTAAGCTACTTTTACGTGCTTCAAAAGGATGTTTCATTAGACACTGATTACCGTGCTTGTGTTGTTGAAGGAACATTTTATTTGGCCTTCTAATTCAAATTTAGATTTAATTAAAATGTTTACTGGTTACATGCAATCCTTTTATCACTATTGTATAGTTGATGTTTGTACAAAAAGAAGCTTCATATTATTGTATCACTTTATTGCCTTAAATGCTTCATTTGAAAATCTAATAAACAAAGTAAAAAAGAAAAAGGTTTACTGATTATGTGTACATGCTGAGTCTTCCTACTATGCTTTTATTCTTCATGACTATCAACACTTTGTCTATCGTCACCACAGTGTACTGTAGCATATTCACAGAGGTCCTTTTTACACAATATTCTGCAAAAACCCAGGGCTCAGTCCCTTGGTGACTGCACAGTTAGGCAATATAGTTTATCATGGTGAGCACAATTTATCACACAAGGAATCCCATGGTGAGGCCAAATGACAGAATATTGATGAAATGGCGGTAAGTTTGTGCTTGTGATTTGCCCAAGGCTACGACTGGAGAAGTTCTGAAAAGGGGGAGATGATTAAAGGGAAGCTCCACACTGTGGCGAAGAACAGAGCAATCATTTGGTAGGCCGGCGCTCTCTCCCCACTGCCCTGCCTCCCCGGGGGGAAGCAGCCAGTCCAGAGTGTAATGGGGCCAATGTCTCT